>NW_023416286.1:62668312-63015812 GCF_014176215.1 Rousettus aegyptiacus | reverse complement strand
CATAAAATAGAAGTATTCAGTCTCTGTTTAGAATCTTTGCTCTCTTATTTTATTCTATTTAGCCTTGACAATTTCATATCTTCCCTTGGTTTGCATGTCCAAGAATAGTAAGTATTTTTTTTTGAGCTACCCTTAGAACACAATAATGTACTTTTTAATGGTAGTTAATACTTCATAGAACCACTAAATAGATATGTTAAAGAGGATATCTTATTTTTTAAAGAAGGTATCTCTTTAAAATAACAGATTTCGGAAAACTTCAGATGCAGGTGTGTCTGATGTTTAATTTAATAGGAATTTTTCAGTTATAAATTTGTATTTCATTTAATCATGTTGTTTAAAAAATGTTTTTCCTCAGTTAAGATTTCTTATCGTTTCACCACATTCTTCCAATTTGAACGTTTAAATTCACTACTTCTAAGACTTTCCCTTTAATTTGTCTTGCAACTTTTTTCTTTCTCCTCTTGAATCATGTTTTCTAGGATTTCAGTTCGAATTATTCTTTTTTATTTTTAATTTTGAAATGATTATAGAGGAGCAAGAAGCTGCAAACAAAATGTAGAGAGACGCTATGCATTTGTTACCTTATTTCCCTGGTGATGACATTTTATGTAACTGCAGTACATTATCAAAACCAGGACACTTATATACTCAGAATTTTGGATTATTTTGGAGTAGTTTATTTAATAATATGAGCTATCTTTAGTTAATGTCCCTATAAGGAGTAATTAACCCTCTTATTTCAAAAATATTGTTTTCAATATTTTTTCCTTTGCTTCTGTATATCTCCTGTATATCTATGACTGAAAAAAATGAAGCATATGAAAATGAATACTTCTGTATTCCTTCTTCAGGACAAAATAAGACTAACTACTATTTATTAAAATGCCTTATTATTGTCAATGTATATGTATGTTTTCACTCAGTACTCATGGCCATTCTAAAAATTAGGATACATAACTGGTATTTTAGACATAAGGTAATTGAAACTCAAGAGGAGTTCAATAATAACCAAATTCGCATTATGAGTTAGAGGTGAAAACAGGACTCCAATTCAGTCTTTGTGATGATTAGATTCACTTTTTGTGATGAGCAGTCTGAAATTTTTCTATATGATTATATTGTCTCAAATAGAGATAGAGGTTTATTTTTTTGGGTAGAGTTGTATAAATTCCCTTAGTATTTTTCATATAACACATGTGATCACACAGAACATATTATTATAATTAGATGATTAGTGATTAAAACTATTAATGTGTTTATTCTCTCTTTTCTGATATACTTATTTGTTTTTCTATCTTATAGCTTTGGCTAGACCAAAATAATAAAAGTGCCTGTTGGTTTAAGATAGTTATTTTAATTATGGCAAGGAAATATTCTATAACTATGTTATTAAAGGTTTTTAGCCGTATATTAAACTTATTAAGTAAATATGCAATAATAAAGTAAGCAAAGAGGTTTATTTTTAGGTTGCATTATATTCCTATGTATTTCTTTTCATTAAACCATCTTCGTATACTTGAATTTGAATACTAAATTATTGAGGTAGATGATTTCCTAATAATATAGAATTCAGTTTGCTTTTCTTCAGTTGAGAATATTTTAACTACATTCATGACAGATATTGTTTAAATATTTTATTCTTTTCATTTTAACTTTTTCAAGAGTTAGTATCAGAGTTGTATTTGCTTTGTAAAATTAACTGGAAAGGAAGCCACTTTTTTCTATGTTTTTATTCTTATTTTATAGCTTAGTCTCCATTTTACCAGATTAGAAAATAAAAGATAGTAATAAAACTGTCTTTTACAGATCACTTAATAGAGATTTTGTGTTGAATAATGTTTTCTTTCTTGCAAAAAATTGATACAGTTAGCTTATTTACCATTTTCAAAGTTAATTTACAATTCTCTTACCCAGTACGTTCATTTTAATGATACATGTAATTCATTTTCTATAGTAGTAGTCTCTGTATTTAAAACAATTTCTGCATTTTCTATATTTGTTTTTTCACTTCAAATTTTATATTTTCTCAGTTTTTACTTTTGATACCTTTGTCATACTTTTCCATCTTATAGGTTGTTAAAAAATGAACTCTTGTATATGTTTATCAGTTCCGAATGATTTCTTTTGCTAATAATTTATTATCTTTGGAATTAATATTTAATTTAGTATGTCATATATATTTGTTTTGTTGTACAATTTCTTAATTATTATAAATTTTAATAATTATAATTATTATCATTATAAATTATTGTTTATAAATAACTGTAAATTTTAATACACATGGGCACAGTTATTGCTATGTATTTTGAGTTGAATTGTGGTTATCTTTCTAATAATTGGTTAGGTTTCTTTCTTTTTATTAAGAATAATTTAAAGAAGTATATTTTTAAATATTAGAATAGAGTTGTGGTGGTGAAGGTGTCCTGTTCTAACTTTCCCTTAATTTCTAGTTTTATTGAGTATCAGATAGGTAATATAACCCATATAATTATTTCTTTAATTTAATCAGTCATAACTGTGAGGCATACTAATTTTATCACTATTAAATGTCTTCTAATTATAATTTTATCTTTAATTAGTATTAATGTACTATAAATACATTTTTTAATAAATGTTTTTGGTATGTAACTCATTAAATAATTTCTACTGCTCTATAGTCATTAGCTATTTTGCCTTGTACCATTAAATATTTTTATTTTTTTTCATTTGAAATCTTTCTCCTTAAATTCTACTTTATCAGAAATCAATATTGCTACTCAAAGTCTTTTGATTTTTGTTTTCCTTATTAATCTACATACATCTTTATGTTGTTAAACTTTCAGGAACAATTTGTGCATTTCCTGTAATAGAGTTTTACTTAATGATGTATTTTTGTAAATTCAGTCTAAGTTTTTGTTTTCCATAGTAAGTGGTATTATTTATATCTGTTTATCATACCTGATTTTTTAGTTTTACTTCTGTGAACTCTTTATGCTTTGCAAACAGCATTCTGTGTGCGTGTGTGTTTTCATGGAATATGTTTTTTACTTTATTTTATAATGTTAAAACCGTATATATGTAACCTTTATTACTATTTACTATTACTCATTCAACATTCATTAAATATTATGAGTAAGGTTTAATACATCAGTGAATAAAACATAAAAATTTCTCCTGTAATAGAAGTTAAAGAAACTAATTACTTGGTTTGTTTAAAAATGTTACATTCTATTAAGAAAATAAATCAAGAAAGAAGGATAGGGAGGAAATTGGTTGTAGCGGTCACAAAGATGCCCAGAATCAAGGGAAAGGAACACAGACTGATGTCTTGATGAAAAGAATATCAACCTATTTTGATACCGTGTTTAAAGCTGTCTCACATGATAATTACATAACAGATAGAAGGCATTTAAGAAAAAACTTGAAGGAAATGAGGAGGAGCCATGGTCTGCTGACAAAAGAGCATTGCAAAGAGAGAATAGGCTGTGCAAAAACCCTGAATCACAAGCATGTGGACTTATTCCTAGAATAGCATTGTGAAAGCCTGTGTTGCTGTAACATGATGAGGGAAGAGGACCAATATATGATGCCAGTGAAAAAGAGAAAAGGAGAGAGGGTCTTGTAGACCATTTTAAGGAATTTGGTTTTTCTTTTCATTGAAATGAGAGCCAGAGAAAGATTTTAAGCAGAGAAGTGACAGGATCTGGATTATTTTTAATAATATTTCTCTGGCCCTTGTGTTAAGACTAGCTGAAGGGGAGGGGAACATTTGAGATCTTGCTTTCCAGCATATGTCATCAGTTTGGCTCAAATAAGTTCTTATAAAAATTCTCAAAAAAAGGTAAAAAGAATAGCTATAGGGTATTTTTCTTTTTCTGTCTGACTTATTTCTCTTACCATAATACCCTCTGGGTCTATCCATGTTGTCACAAAGGTAAGATTTCATTATTTTATGGCTGAGTAATATTCTATTGTGTATATTTACCACATCTTCTTCATCCAATCATCTATTGATGGGCACTTAAGTTGCTTTCATACCTTGGCTATTATAAATAATGCTGCAGTGAATACAGGGGTGCATATATCTTTTTGAATTAGTGTTTTGGATAGCTTTGAAAAAATACTTAGAAGTGGAATTGCTAGATCATAAGGTAGTTGTTTTTTTTTAATTTTTTTGAGGACCCTCCATACTGTTTTCTATAATAGCTTTACTAATTTGCAGTCCCAGCAAAAGTGCACAAGGCTTCGTTTTTCTCTGCATTCTCAAAAGATAAATACCATATAATTTCACTCATATGTGGAATCTAAAGCACAAAAGAAACAAACAAACAAAACAAACAGATTCATTCTGTTTGAAAGGTGAAGGGATTAAGAAGTACAAATTGGTAGTTACAAAATAGTCACAGGTATGTGAAGTGCAGCATAGAGAATCTAGTTAATAATATTGTAATAACTATTTATGGTGCCAGGTGGGTACTAGATTTATTGGAGGGATCACTTTGTAAGTTATATAAATTTCTAACCACTATACTGTTCATCTGAAACTAATTAAATTAATGTTGAATGTCAAAAAAAAAAAAAAAACTAAAAGAGATCAATAATAGAAGCTGGGAAACCAGTTAGGATGCTTTTGTATTAATCAGATGAGGAAAATAGGTGTGGTTTAGACTAGAATGGTCATGTTGGAAGTGGTCCCCTGTGGTTTGAATCTGGGCACCTTAAGTAAATCCTACATTAATTTTTAAAGCTATTTTTAGAGTTCACTCAGTATTAGATGAGGCATGTAGAATACTTTTCATTCACTTTCCCCCTAACAATTCTCAAAATCTAGTATTATGACTTGGCATGTGAAATATATTTGAATTGATTAAATATTGATTTCATTCTTTCATGATACTTTACGATATTATTGTGGCAAACAATTATAAAATATGTAAAATGAACTTTATGATTAATTGAATCAATTGCCTCATTTCAGGATTTTAGATTTATAACTTTAACTATTTTTCTCCAATACAGACCTATATGACTTTGAGTAAATTATATTGAAAGGACAGATCAGTGGAATACATACAGATATCACTTCTTTGCATTCAATCTTGATGAAGACAAACTGATAGGTATAATAGTTTTGGTCATATTCTTATTCTCTTAAAAGCTCCATGTCTTCTACTATGTTAACACAAAATAAGTCCAAAGCAAGCCTGAAATAATTTATTTTTAGGGAACTTCTTTTTTAGTCTATACATGCATAGGACATTTTCTTTATTTTAGAAATTTTGGAGTTTGGCTCATTTCTGTCTGAACATAGGTAACTTCCCCCTCCCACCCCCCCACTCCCAACTACCACGGGAATATATTTAGTCTTTTTATTCTTCATATTTTAGTTACATATTTAATTATTGTTTCAGGTAGAGTTGCTCTTGTTTCTTTCTCAGGTACACAAATTATCATTGAGTTGAAACTTCAGTCTTGACATTCCCATCTACCATCGTCTCTGTCATTATCTTATCGCTTTCTCTTTTCCCCCTTGGCTCTGATCAGGTACTGCTTGAGTTTTTCAGTGTATCATTTTTTTTTTTTTTATTTATGGATTCCATTGTGGTAGAAATTTTACTATTATTCATTTTACTTTTCACATAAATCTCCAAATCTCAGCCATCTCCCACTTTACCATTTTTTGCCCATTTTGTCATTATGACTTTCATCTCCCGTTTCATAAATGACCTGTCTTTCTACATACTCTTCATAGTTTAAGTCACTTAAAGCAATTTTCTAAATATTTTTTCTTGTTCAACAGTCAAACCGTTTTTTAGAGATATTCTCTACCCCTGAGTCTTCAACATGACATTGCTTTTTCTTTTTCTGCAGGATGTTTTGTGTGTGTGTGTGTGTGTGTGTGTGTCTGTCTGTCTGTCTGTGTCTGTGTGTGTCTATACTGCTATGTTTTTCCTATTCTCTTTTTCTAGAAGGGAGTGCTATTTACCTGGTCAGAGTTGTTTTAATCAAAAATAAATGACCATTTTTTCATTAGTTTCTTTGTTTACCTTTGAGATGTTGGCTGACCTCCTTTTGATGTAAACTGGAGTGGGTTGATAAGCACAGCTTCTCTCAGTAGCCAGCATTTATTGGAATAACTCAACCAGTCTAAGGTGGATATCTACTGTGTACTGTTTGGTTCAAACTACAAAACACATAATATTCAGAGTACATGGATAGTGGGGGACAGGTGGTGGCAACAGTGAAAACTGTTCGCAAATTATGCATGTTACTGCTTTCTGGGTGGCAATTCTAAAGAAAGGCAGAATTTTATTTTGAAATTAATTTTAAATAGCCTATTGGTATAGAGCAGTTCACTTGTTTATCAGTAATTTCCTGTTTTCCTTTATGATCTCTCTCTACTGTTCTTAAACTTTGCTAATATCCTGTGGTACTGAATAGAGATTTGTAACATGTGGAAGGGAAGAGAGTAAAAAGAAAAAGAGACTGAGTTGGTGCATCAGAGAGAAGCAGCAGAGGGAGAGAACACTGGGGAAGCCTAAGTGATTAAGACTTGAAGCTCTCAGGATGTAAATCCTTTCCAGCACCAGGCTGATATCCTGACTCCCTCCCAATAAGGCTTTCCTTGAGGAGCTGGGAGGCCTCTGATGCATCTTGTTCTCTGATGGTAACTTCAGTCTCATAAAGAGTTTACATTATATCAGTTACATGGGAATGGCCAGTCTCTAGTCCCTTGAAGAGCAGAACTGGGACTGTAGAGGAACGAGTGCCCATCTCTGGGGCACTAAAAGAGTGACTCAGGGCTAGAGAGAGCCAACTGCTGTCTTACATGATTTTTATACATTAAAAATTATTCTCTCTCATGAAATAAAGTATGGATCGGATGGTCTAAATTGTTCTTATAGTTAGTCTACATATTGCCAATTTAGGTAGTCAGTGTTAAGTTTATGAAGTTTATGTCTTTTTTTTTTTCTGTTTTACTAATTTCTTTTATTTCTAATGGAACTTGGATGGGACTCCATTATAGACTACCGGAAGCTCTTTCAAATTAGACCAAATCATCATTAACATAAAATTACGCATTCATAGAATTTATCAAATTCAGGAATGTGTAGGAATGACTCATAACCTTGTAAGAACCAATTCAGGAAAAAGACAAATGATTGCCTGAGAATTGTTTTTTAGTTTGCTTTTCTATCAGTTGCACATTCGCTCATATAACTATGTATTGAACTCTCATACTCTAAACATTTTGCTTAGTCCTGGAACTAGACCATGATTAAAACAGACACACTACTTGACCTCAAGAATTGACAGTCTAAAAGAGAGCTAAAGGCATTAAACAAATTATTGTACAATTAATGACAATTATAATAATGACACATGCATCCCAGAAAACAAAGTGCTATCAAGCAATAGTTGGAAAGAGGGCAAATAATGTAGAAGGGATACCCTGGTTGGCGGTTGTATTAGTTTCATATGACTGTTTTAACAAATACCATTGAAAAACTTAAAACCACAGAAATGTGCTCTCTAATATTTCTGGAGATCAGAACTCTGAAATCAGTCTCACTGGGCCAAAATCAAATTGTCAGTAAGGCCAAGCTCCCCCTACTGGCTCTGGGGGAGACTCTATTTCTTACCTCTTCTAGCTTCTGGCATTCTTGAGCCTGTGGTCCCATTGCCTTCTCCCTTCTGTGAAAAATAAATCTCCCTCTGTTTGCCACTTAAAGGAATATAGATGATTGCATTAAGTGCCCACCTAGATAATCCAGGGTAAGCACAAAATCCTTAATCTAATCACAGCTGCAAAAATCTTGATGTTTAGGGTAGCCAATTGAGGAAAGGGTCTAAATGAATAAACTTTTAAGCATGAGAGGATGGACCATATGAACCCTGAGAAACCTGGCAGAAATCATTTAAGGACTGAAAGAGGATAAGTAGAGGGAAAACAGGGACTGAGGGAGGGAGATTGGCTGAATTTTCTTACAGGCATAGAATTTCTGGATTGACTGGACCAGAAACACTCATTCTATTTGGACTCTGGAGGCTATCAGAAATATCCTGTATTCTGTGTATGTATGTTTTTCATATACTGTGTCAGCCAAGTGTGTTTCTAGGGTAATCAGAACTATTAGGAATCTAAAAGTCCTTAGGCACATATAGTTCTTTCTATGGAGCTAAGTCCATAGAAAGTTCTGTACAATAGAATGTTCTGTACAACATTACTGGGTTTGCCAAGATATAGCTGGAGAAGCAATTTTTTCATATATGAAGTGGAACCAAATTAAATTCTATTACGCAAGTGAATTTTTTTCTCAGAACTGTTTGATAGTAGGAATTTGGCTGTGGTCTAGTTAAGACGAGGCATGGGCAGAAAGCTTAGTTATTTCTCAACCTTCTCCTTTCTCTTCAGAATAACTATGATTTGAAACCTATCAATTTTTATTTTGAGATTCAATAGACAACAGAATAGAATTGTTTTACAGAACCTTAAGTTGTAATTGGAAATAAGATTGAAACTGGATATTAAAACCAATATGTTATGCTCAATTTTTAATTGGTTTCTAAATACTAATTACTACAGTTATTTTTGTTAAGAAACATATTTACAAATTGTTTAAAACTACAAATCTTTTTCATAGGTCTAGAGATTTCACCTTTTTTGCTATTAAATGTATATATACACATGCATTTTGTCTATTTAGTTCTTTATGTTACTATGCCTGGCTTTCATTAATATCCTAACTACTTTATTTGGTCATATTTAAAGTGAGAGCAGATGGACAAGTGTTCATAATCAAAGCTACAAAGTGCAGAGCTTTTGACACTTGTCATAGGGTCCCATCCCCAATCTGAAAATACATGGACTACTTATCAAGACCATCCAATTCGTAGAGCACTGGTAATGAGCCTGATTTAAACTTTAAAAATTATCTGTCAAATAATTTATTTTATTAAAAAAAATACTGAGGTTTAAATTTTTAAAAGTGAGGGAAGGAAAAAATGATTACAGTTAATGTAAGATGATTAAATCTATTAGAAAATATTTAATTTACTATTAGTTAAAATACAGCTTATCAGATGACTGCCCTTTCCCCTCTCTTTGGTGTTTATTTGTTAGTAGATCACGCCCCTGTGTTTCTATCTGCCGCATGTTTCTTTAGACCAGACCTCCACTTAGTGGCCTACTTTAAGTCACTTGGACTCTGAGATTCTCTGTCTACATGCTTTACTATATTACTCAGAGAAAATATTTTCTGTAGGTGGTACCAATTGAAAAACAGAAATAAATTTAGGGAAATATTAACCATCTTCTCTTCTAGATTCTTTGAGGGCTACATTTTTTCCCAAGTCAGATAACCATGTCCCAGTAGGATTGCCTACTCAGAACTCTAACTTTAAACACTATGCAGGAAGCTTCTAACAAAGATTCATAGAAGAACGGGTAATTTGTACATATTTGAAAGCTTTGAAATTCTCGTTGAAGATTATTTTTGTTCTATTATCCTATTATCCATTGTCTCTTACTTAAAGACTCGTGCATTCTCCTTGAGAGCTTAGAAATACCAAAAATGGGTGCTGACATATGCAGACACTACTTTCATTAACTGACAAGATCTTTCTGAATTCTGGTTTTCTTTTCAGCCTGCACCAACAAGAGATGTAGGGCTAAGTTTTAGGCTGAAGTGTGGAGTCTCCTTCATAGGTCTCTTTATATAATTGTCGCCTTCTTTCCTTCATTATTCTGTTATCTTGCCCTTGTTTTATGATGTCTGTGTCTTTTATTATAAGCTGTCTCAAAGGCTTTTCTGGAAATATACAGTACAGAAGTACAGAATGATGAAATAAACATACTTCTTCATTTGTTTTAAAAGATGCTTAGGTTGGACTAGATGACCTCTAAGGTTCTTTCCAGCTCTAAATTTATGTTACCGACACCAAAGACAGACAAAAAATCTATTAGGCTTTAGGCCAAGAGATGAATGCCAAGTACTATATTCCTGGTATAGGTGTATTTCTTCTTGAAAGCAGAGTGCTCGATTCAGCAACCTGCTAAGGGCCCTCACAGTCTTATGGTAATAAAACAAGAGAAATGATTGCTTTAAACAATCTTGAAAAAATAAGAAATAGAAAATAGAAGAGTTTAATTTTTTGAAGCATTTATATAAATTGGAACAACTAAACTGAGCTTAATGAGTGTTGCTAATTTAACGAAATTAGTCATATTTGAATATTGTCACAATCTTGCTACCACATTCACATTAAGTGTGATTAAAATTTATTCTGTGAGCCTGTATGAGTCCCCAAAGCATCAGTTGTCAACACCTTCATTATAAACTAGCCCTTTAAACTTTCAGAAAACTTTTACATTCAGAGCAGGCAGTTGGGTTACTGCTTTAGAGGAGAACGCATCATTTTTTAGGGTGTAATTCCTCTTTGTATGCATTTAGAATGTAGGAAATTATCAATAGTATTGTTTATTTTTGTTAGTAAGATAGAAGTCATTGAAAATATACGAAATGCTAGATACTGTGTACTGAAAATTTCCAAAGCTGATTAAAATATTTTCCTTAAGGCCAACTGAATTATAATGGACAAATAAAATAGAAAAGACACAATTTATAAATATAAGATGTTTGTTTATAAAATGTAAATGCTATTTTACAGTAAATAAAGTTTCCATAGAGAAAAATAAAATATAATTTCAAAGATAGAAGTTTATACGTAATATCTATTGATTACTTGAAGTTCAAGTAAAAATTTGTTTTCATCAGACAATTACCAATTTTTTTTACAATACATTGGGTAGTGGGTTGAATATGGTGGCCCTAAGAATCTAGTATACTCTGAAATTCAGAGGTTCTTTCTCTCCGATTTTGTTATGTTATATATATTGGCGGCAAGTACCTGGGTGTTTCATTTGAAGATATGTTGGAAATCTTAGAACTAATTTTAAAGTATTTATGATGCAATTGGTAGTTTTATGTCTGAAATTTACTTAATATTGGTGTTAATTACATTTGACAAAATTGCAAAATAGCTGTATAAGATTTTAGGATTTAATAACATCGCTAATAAAAGGTTGGTTAAATGAAATTTATACCTTAAATCATTTCGATTCAGCGTTTCGGCTCAAATGGTATTTAATTTATTCGTACTCAGATAATAGTTATCCCTAAATCAGGGGCCCCTAACTACAGGTCTGTGGCCTGTTAGGAAACAGGCCACGCAGCAGGAGGTGAGTGGCAGACTAAGTGAGAAGCTTTATTTGTATTTGCAACTGCTCCCCAGAGCTAGCATCACCACCTCAGCTCCACTTCAGATCATCAGGCATTAGATCTTCATAGGAGCACCGGTCCCTGGTGCCAAAAGGTTGGGGACCACTGTCCTAAATAACATTTTACTTTTGTATATCGAAACCAAACAGTGAAGTGAGACAGAAAATCAGTGCAAAGTGATGATTGTCAATCATAAATTCATGGAAGATAGCCTATATCTTACCGAGGAGAGTTTAATTTTGAAATGTGTACTTTGGAAAATGGGAGTTGGTATAACAGTTCAAAACGCATCTAACAGTATGTGCAATTGATTATAGTTAGAAGTGATTGTTTAAAATTTGGCAGTTTAAATTGAATGAAAGTCATTATAAAATAAGCTAAAGGTTTATTACCACTTGCTTTGAATTCTTAATTCAAAAATTTAAAACTGTAAAGACAGCTTTTGCCGTAATTAAGGTTGCTATCCTTTCTTGGTAAGATTGAGGAGGGGGTTAGGAGAAGGCTAAAGGAAGTACTATTTTTCACATAGAGGAAATCTTACTTTTGATACATTTTGTATTAGGTAGTCAACATTTGAAATGACAACTTCTTAAGTACTACTGACTTTGCACTAGGTTTTTTTTTTTTTAATGTGGAAATGTTATTCTTTCAGGTTCACATACTGTATCTTATAAAATGTCATGAAACAGCTTACTGGTGATTCACCTGGCTAAACTGACAAGCACAAATAAATGCCTTGCCAATTAAGGAGTTAGGGTGAAGATAGATTACTATCTATTCTTTACTGAGTTCTTGTTTTCTCTTTCTAAACATGATCTTATTTGATTTATTATAGTGATATGCTAAACATCCCTTGTCAGTAGCTTATAAAGCACGATATTACCTTATTAAAATGATGGTAATGAGTGTTCCTATAAGATATCACAAAATATGATATCCTCAGCAGAAAATTAGTGATATATAAAAAATAATAAAATACAAATTAAGATCTCTATTCTATTTATTTTGACTTCATTATTTTAACTCAGAAACATAGATATTAAATTTAGATGTTATTTTTACTTATAAAGCCAAATAAATGGTAGAGATTAACTTAAAAAATTGTTTGTTGCTTAATAGTTGAAACAAGATAGTGCAATCACAAAAAGTTTAATCATTTTGAATCGATTCTACAGATGTCTTCATTCTCTAAATCCCCTGGAAGCCTCTTATCTGCTATGAAAGGTTATTCCCATAAACCTGGCACATAAAATCAATCATATGATTCCTTTCTATTCAGAGATTTCAAAGATTAAGACCTTCACTATAGAGGAAAAGTGCTATACAGAAGCTGCAAGTACACAAAGCAACACTTAGTGGTAGTATCCAGTATCACCCAAGTATTCGAAGATATTTACAAAAAAACAAATCTCTAGTACTCATTCTCACATTGTCTATGAGAACCAGGTAGGGAGGCTCAGAAATGGTTTGAAAGGAAAATTTGTTCCTGAGGAAGAGGTTCACTGATGAAGACATACAGTATAATGCTCAGACCTCTTTTCAACCTGAAATGACAAGATATTTACTAGAGCCAAACACTACAGTGTTTTGCCTCCAGATATTATGATACTCAAAACTCTGGAGATTGAAGGCATTTTAACATATAACCACCCAACCAAGTCATACGAAAAGGTAATAAATGAATAAAACATCTACTACTATGACCACTACCAGCACCAACACGGTCCCCATTCTCATCTTTAACCTCTAACAAAGATGGCAATAATAGTAAAAACATAAAGCCCTGATCAGGTGTTTCCTTCATCTCTTATTATTATTATGTTCTTATACCCTGTATGTCCCAGTGAAATTATCAAAGACTTCTAAGGCAGTCCTCTTGAAATGGTTTCTAATGTACTCCAGGGTAAGAGTCCAGATATTTTTCTACCTGCAATTGTATAAGTTCATGTCAAAACAACATGCTTTTGATGTGAATCTGAAACAAATAATATTTTATTCTAAATAAAGTGAAAATACCAGCCAATAGGGTATAGCATACCTTTCAAACAAGCAATGTTTCTAAAGTCAGGAGAAACGACTTCCTGGTAACATACTGTGTGTAGATTTATTAGCACTTCTTTTTCATATTTCATGCGTTGAGCAGAAAGAGAACTGGAATCTTGTTAATCATCATTTTAAAACATTTGTATAGAATGTAAATATATCAGTGCTTGCCTTTTTCCACATTAATGAAAAATGAGTCATACTTGGGGAGCAAGTACTCCTATTAAACTGCTGTCACCCATTACTAGACCTGCTTGGAAGAAATAAGAACAGATGGTAGGTCTGTTACTTTTCTAACAAAAAATTCGCCTCTCTTTTTTTTGCATTTTGTTTCCTCCTTCTCATTGAAATGTGAGCAATTTTTCAAGTCAAGAAACCTCTGTAGGTATCCTTGAAATGTTTTATCCATTAATTGTACATTTAGGAGAAAAAAAGTGATTAATGCTTTATTAAAATTTCATAATAAGAAAAACTCAAAATGTCTTTGGTAGAAAACGATTTTATTTGATTTAGAAACCATATGCTTTGCATGCAAATTAAGGTCTATAGGAAGTAAATTTTTACATCAGGTTAGGATCTTAAATTACTCATTTAGTGATGACAAATCTAGTTAGCCCATATTAAAAATACTTATGTGTGTCTTTTGTTTATACATTGTTGAATATAAATTTGCTTGTGGTGTACATATTAATGTTTTATTTAGGTTGAAAATACATGCATACAGTAAAATATCCAAATCTTAACTGTACAGTTGAATCTTAAAAAAAATTAAAAAAAAACATTAAATGAACACTATTATGTAATGAAGACTTAACTCAAGAAACATAATACTGGAACCCCAGAAACCTCCTTCAGCCTCTTAGATACTCTCTTCTAGAATAGCACTTACAGTGACTTGAAATGTCATTGATTAGTTTTTAAACTTTTTATTAATGGAGTCACAGAGTATGTTCTACATCTTCTTTTTTTCAATATTTAGCTTATAAGATTTTGATTATAGTTAAAAATTATTCATTCTCATTGCTATATAGTATGTCATTATATAAATATATTACAATTTATTTGTTCGTGCTAATGTTTATGGATATTTGAGTTGTGTCTCTGAGCATTCTTATACCTGTTGAATATGTATGTACTTAGAGTCATACATGTCAAATAGTGATTAATATCAGTTTACATTCCCATCCACAGAGAGAGTTCCAATTGTTCTACATCTATGTTCATAGATGGTATCACTCTCTTTTTCACTTAAATCACTTTTGTGCATTATGCACTATAGTTCTTATTAACCTTATAAAAATGGAAAATTATAACTAATTTTATTAAATTATATTTCATTTGCAGTATCTTAGATGTCCTGCTTTGTTGTGTTTTTCCTTATTTAAATGATACATAAGAATAGTGATTCTGAACTATTCTATAATATACTAGCTCGGAATGAGGTTTTTGATCAATCGTAATTCTGACAAGTTTTATCTTTGTTATTAATTGTGATAATTAAGGAAAAAATGAGCTATTCTTCAGATTAATGTCAAGCAACATCCCTACATCTTAAAAGAAAATTTTATGGTCTATAAATGAAACAAGATATAAACTAGTGGTAGTTTACTTAAAATTAAGAGGTGAGTCTTAGTTTCCATCACTCCCATTTTGTCTATTTCTAGGGAAACAGAAAAACCTTATTACGAACTTGTAGTCTGTTAGTTTCTTTTCATCCTGACAGAAACTGTTATTTCAGTCATTAGCTGGTAATAAATAACAGTTTGTTGAGATTTTTGAAAAAAAATTACATCTCTTCTTAACTATAAGCATTGAAGTCTTTGAAAATGCAGTAGTTACAGAAAAATAATACTAATAACATCAACAATATTTTGAACCAAATTAATTGTAACTTTAATTTGTATTAGTTGGTTTCTGTAGTTTTCATTAATAATAATTTGAGTGATTGTATTTTGGAGACCACAGATCCCATATTCATATCGTTGCTGCATACTTAATAAATAGTGTGGCCTTGGGAGAATTATTCAGATCTCAGATCCCCAATCTGTAAAATGGGAATAATTACAGTATGTATATACTGTATTAGCCTGGGTCTTTCAAGAAATTGATACCAAAAAGAGTTGAAACACAAGAGGATTTTATTAAGGGAAATGCCTTTGAGGGAAAATGAGGAGGAAACTGAGTAAGGCTGGAAGAGCTGCTGGTCATGAAAGTGTGGCCCAGAGTGAAGGAGGGAGAGAGGGAGGGTTGAGTGGCAGCCCTCTAGCATGATGCGCAGTCTCAGAAAGGGTTAGCAAGAGCCTCAGGGAATCCTGAGCCAGAATCATTGTCAGAGGAGGCCTGTGTGTTCCAGTGGTGGACGTGCCTTAGTATCCCTGCTGTGCCGAGTCATTGGTTGGGAGCCAATGCAGACAAATTTCAGAGCAAAGCAGCAGATGCCCTTTAGTCAATTAAGCTTTCTGTACACTGAGGTCTGCGGCACATTTTCATGGACACGACAAATTATTATGAATATGAATTGACAAATTCTCTGAAAGTAATTAAAACAATGTCTGAATCATAGATATGTATTTATTCACTTATTCATATTATTCATCATTATTAATAATCAGTACATTAATAGAAGAGCCCATGTTCAATCTCCTTGAAATATTTGGAAGTAAAACTTAACAGTGCTATGGAGAAGTTGAGAAGCCTGCTGTTTACAATTTATTTGATTCTTTTTAACCAAAGAATATTATTAGATATTAATAGTATATGTATAATTATTTTTCTTAACTAATTGTTCTTGGCATATATGCCAAGTCCTTAATGTGTACTGGAAGGATTAACTCTAAATTCTCTGTTTCTAGATAAAGAATATATTCAATGTTTTAAAAAATAAAGACTTATTAATGTAATTTTTGTTATGTCCAATTGATATTATCAATATCAGTGTTCCATCATTTATCATCATTAGAAGGACCTAATAGGGAATTGTTTGATCCATTTTTTTTAAAATTGATCATTGGGTGTGCATAATCTTGGGAAGAACTAAATATACTTTGAAACTCGTTTTGTAAGGCATTCTCATCAGTAGAACCTACTTTTATCTTTTCAAAGAGTTTTCATTGCTGTAGAAAATTCAGAGGATGCATGTGAATAGTTGTGATACTCTGCTCAAACAGAGGAAAGGAAAATCACATTAAAAATCATGTGAAAATGTTTGTTGACAAGTCTCTAAGGCCACTTTATTATGATGCTTTAAGCAAACAAATTTACTCAGAGGAGAGTTTTAAACAGAAGATAAAATCTTCAAGGCATAGCCTTCTATCTCTTATTTTCCTCATTTTACTCTTTCTTTGTAAATATAAGTCTACTTATTCTTTCCTGTTTGTGTTGGTCATGGGCCTTTGCCGTTTCCCCTACTGAGATGTCATCCTTTGCCCCAGAACCCTCACTGACCACGCTATCTAAGACCTACTCTTACCTTAATACTTCAAGGGCTACCTCAAGCTATAACTTCTTTAGTTTATCCCTAAGTCGTCTTAGCTCAAATGGTCTCCCCATATACTCACTGTTTACTACCCCACCTCACACTTAACATATGCAATTTCTTCTAGCTATCCCCATCGCATAGTAAACATCTCCATCATTCATAATGTTGCATTTTAACTGTTCACTATCGGGGAAATAAAGATAATTATATTGCTGGAATCTAGTAGGTATTTTTTTAAAATATAGTGAAATGTAATGAATGAACGCATAAATGAACATGTTAATTGATGCATTATATTCCCAGATAGATAATCAACTTCGTAAGGACAAGAATTTTGAGTCTTATACCTCCTTATAATCCCAGTTATCTAGTATAAGATTTGAATATTATAAGAAGCACTTAATACATTTTTACAATTAATAAATTTAAATATTTGTATGAATACTAAGTAGACATTTTATGATTGTCATTTGGGGAAGGTAGTGACTAGCAATGACTTTTGCTGCTTATGAAATCACCCTTTCACATACAATGTGATTTACTAGACTCCCGCAGTTCACCTTTAGGTGAACCACGGTGAAATCAAATTGTACTTTATTTGCAAAATATTTTGCCAGTTTTAATTGTTTACACTATTCTTGATTTTAACTTATGCAGTTAAAATATATTTATAATTCTTTTGTAGTCCGTCCAATATGTAAAGAATATTATTGGGACTTATCTATATAATGTGTAAAATGAAGTAAATTGTCCCAGATAACATAGATTCATGTGTGTGTGTGTGTGTGTGTGTGTGTGTGTGTGTGTGTGTATAATTTAGTTAGAATTGGTAACAGAATGAGATATGTGTATTAACTCTTTCCAGTATATTGATAAGTAGTATTAAAAACAACTAATTTTTTATTGGGTTCTTTAAGAATAACTATTAGAATAATCTTTTTATGCTAAACATTCTTCCAGGAAAAGCACTGTAGCTGTTCTGGATTCTGTTTCCAAAAAAATACATTGTTGTATACTCTTAAAGGAGTGAAATTCTGAGCTCAACCCTGTTCATATAGTTGGGACAGATAATACTCTGACCAGGTTACCAAGTCACACACTTTTCACTGTTCTCTTTTTTAGCTATACTCAGCCTGTGGTCGGAAATGGAATCAAAGCCCAGTCTGGAAATCCTGAAGTCAAAGTCAAAGGAACAGACCCTGTGATAAATCAGATAATTGATAAACTGAAGCATGTTATCCAGGTAAGTGTGGATCCTTGCCCATGGGCATACGCGATATTAAATAAGAAGTGGTTGCTTTCCATTGTATGTGATAAATTTGTTAATTATATCTGATAATCCTACATAACATTGAGTGGTATAATAACTTTGAATATAGGGTTTTGGAAATATTTGGTCGAGTGATTTTCATATAAAGTCTATGTGTAACTGTGTTTTAATGAGCGGGAAGTCTGTATCTGTGACAAGAAGACATAGCCTCAGTATTTCAATAAATGGTGAGAATCTCAGGATGAGCTTCATCCCAAATAAAAAAGCTTTAGACATTAGAATTACTCATTATTAAAGAAAACACATCACAGAGCATGGAATATACCAAATTCACCTTCCAGGTAAGACTTTAAACTTGTCATAAATGAATAATATGCATTTCTTGTCATTTTTTTCTGTCTTCTTTACATTATCTTATAATTACTTAATGATTGTTTATGAGATACTTGTTTTATCTTTAATAATAATATTTAATAAATTAGTCTATACTGCTGTTTTTAATACATGGCATGTGAGGCATGAAGATATCAAAAGAATATTTCATTGAACTATGCTATCCATTAGAAGCAAATATTATGTTAAATGTTGTAAAGACAACGTCCATTCTGAATCTATTAGGGTTTGGGGTAAGAAAGACTATTTTTTTTTAGTTATTGGTTTTTATATAACAATTTGTACATGCATGTATTTTTAGTTTTTTCTAAGCAAAACGTTATATGCAGAGTTGATACTTATTTCTAGTATTATATGTCAGAAACTATACTTAAACATAATACAGAGTTTTTATTAATATGAAAGTATTCTAGAGTCATTGGTGTGCTTCTCATAATTGTTCTGTCAAACTTAAATTCATGTGTGGCCAATTCTTAGGATTCCATTTTTATGAACGTTTCCATATCTTGAATAAAGTTTGTGTAAGCAGGGTATGGGGGCCTGTGTCCAATACCATAAATTTCTCCACTCTATGTGGCGAAAATAATAGCTACTTTGCTTATATTATAACTGGTATCTTAAGAAAATAGAGCTCTCTTTTGTTGGCAGAACCAGAAATAAGTTCCACTAAGAAAATGGTGTCACAACTACTAGTTAGTTAAACCTCACGGCCTCTAGTGAATTAAACCAATTCCCTCAGAGAGCAATCTACAAAGTAAAGTAAGTAGGTGCTTTACACTGCCATTGAGACAAGTGCTGAGACATTTCTTGGAACTTAGTAGTTTTGGGATTGGGTCTGGAGCTGAAGTGACAGTGAAGGAGGAGTGCGAGTGAATATTTAGAACTGGATTAGAGCCCGAGACAGATGGCTGAGGTGAACATGGAGAAAGCCTGGGGAACTTTCCTTTTCCATAAGAAAAATAGGACCTCCAGTGAAACTAATCTCCTCTTATGCAAACCTAATGAGGATTTAGGAAAATTTAGCATATTATATTAATTCTTGAGTTCTTAATAAATAATTGATTGGGAAATTGACATATAAGCAAATCAGGTAAGTATAATTATATGTTAATGTATATGCCTCATTGTTGCAGTTCCCAGGAAAGGGACCCTGGGACAGAGATTTGTGCATAGGAGGTTTATGGCAGATTACTTTTGCAATCACTAAGGGACTATAGGAAGTAGAACTACACATAGGGAATAATTGAACTATACCGTAGCTGTAACAGAAGACTCATTTGAACCCAGAAGGAACTCTGGAGCTGGGAAGGCCCTTTTAGGTTGTCGTAAATTAAGACAAGAAGATGTCTCTTTATTCCCTTTACATTGACCAGTCATTAGATAAGGGCCACAGGAGTGGAGGTGGAGGTATGTTAACTCAGCTCTGAGTCATCAGTAGCCAACAGAATTACCTGTAGCTGGAGGAAGGAATGCCTTGGTCTAGGTGACCCCCCACAGCATCATGCACTATAATTTGGTGTTTTTATGTAGGTTATTTGAAAATACACAATCGATCATAAAATTGAAAGCATTTAATATAATCAGTTCCTCTCATTGAGACACAGCAAAACTGTAGCAGTCTCCAAAATGGGGTAAGCATTCCCCAGGAAATATATAAGCAAATCCACTGAAGGGCAGGAAAGAAAAATAGAACTTTGCTGTTTATATATATTCTATCTCATTATGTCAGTTTTGTCATTGTGATTATTGTAGGAAGGAATATAAAATATGTAACGGTGCAATGGCATAGCCATATAGTTTAGAAATACATAAATATATAGCAAGTGAGTGTATGTTCAAAGTGTTTTTATGGAATATATGCATGATGAAAACAGAAAATTCTCTTATAGCTAATGAGCATGGAGCTTCTGTATAGGAAAAAGTGCACAGATATTAGAAAACATGTTCACAAAGAAATAAGTAGATGCCCAAAATATAGAGTTTAGAAAAACTCTTACGAGAAGAATTCGCTGATATATTGCCCATTTAGCTTAACATTTCTCACTTCTTGTTTCATAGGTTTCAAAGCTATCTCCTTTTCAAGGTGGTAGAGGGAAATAATTCCACTGTTTTTTTTTAGGTCTTATGTTAAAGTTATATTAGTGTGCAGATCTCCAATTATTCATGCTTAAATTTCATTCTAGGGTTACAAGAGAATATCAAATAAAACACTCCCTTTGAAGTATAGCTTTTTAAAGTCTACTAGGATGATACAATTGAAATTTAGGATTTTGTAGAAGATAGCAGAAAGTCATATTTTGCACAGGTGTCACTAAAATATTTGCCTTTAATGTCTTAGAACATGTTCTATTCTAAGCCACCTCTCCTAAAGATAAAGAGAAATTTTTGGTTTTACTAGACTTTCTGACTGCTGATAATATGTGTATGCCCTGGCAGGGGTGGCTCTTGTAATGTCAATATCAAGGGGCAGTTAAAAGGACCCACCACAGTGTCAGGTCCGAAATGGTGTAGATAATTGTCTTCTATAAGTGAGAATATATTAATTGGGTGTAAGTGTGCCACAGGGAGGAAGTAGAAGTGGAAACATATTTCAGAATCTAATCCGTAGATTTAGGTGACCACTTATTTGTATTTGGGTAAAAATTTAATTAATTTTTTTTATTGTAATAGATATTAAGTACATTTGTTAACATTGTACTATGAAAATTTTATTTCTCATTATAGGCATAGGCAACAGTTCCTCTTGTCCCTTATTTCCATATGTAAGAATATGGATATAAGCCATATTTATTAGCAAAAATTGGCTCCATGCATTAGCCCCAAAACACTTTTCTTGTTGGCCTGTTATTAAATTGTTCCTCATTTTCTACCCTGTAACCTTTGCAATTAGAGCCACCAAACAAGTGGATAGAGATTTCACAGTGAAAATGCCACTTTTAAAATGTCTTAATAATCAATTTATTCAAAATAGTCAACATGTTCTTATCGAGTTCCCATGATGGATCTTCTTCTACATAAGTCACTAAGGTTAAAGAGGAAAACAAAGCAGACACATCCTGCTTTCATGGATTTACAATCTAAGATAAAGTAAATAAATACAATAACTGACAAATAAAAGTTAACAAAGCTGAAAAGGTAGGGAAAGTTCCTTAAGAAGAGTAAGGAAAGGAAGAAAATAATCACAGGGAAATCTGAGAGAACTGTGTTTCAGGCAGAGAAAATAATAAATTCAAAGGACCTGCAGAAGGAATAGGTTTGTTGAATTCATAGAACAAACAAAGCCAAATGGCTTGAACAGAATGAATGAAAGGGAAGAGAAAAACATAAACTGAAAGAAGGGGAGTCTGGTAGGCTCTGGTAGGGAGTTTGGATTTTATCCTATAGGGAGTAGGAAACCATTTAAAGACTAGGCAGATTATGATATAATTTAATTAATATTTTAGAAAGATAATTTTGGCTTCACTATAGAAAATGAACCTTGAAGAGTGAGAATATAAGAAGAAAGTTACATAGGCAAAAGATCATGGTAACTGGAGCTAGAGTGAGAAGAATATGAGAAGCAAGTAGATTTAGATAAATATAGAAAGTGGAATTATCAGGAGTTGGTGATGGATTGAAAATTGAGGTGAGAGAGAGAACAAGGATGATATCTAGGTTTGGTGGGATGATGGTGTCAGTAGTAATAATAGGAATCCTGAGAATAAAGCAGGTCTTGGATTTGCTCTTTGGGGTTGATTGAAACTTATGATTCTGTTAAATGTGACATGCCAATTAGACATCCAAAGGAACATCCAGAATGCATTGGCAACTAAAGAGCTGAAAGTATATATTGGGAGTATCATAATATAGATAGTGTTAAAATCATAAGACTGTATGAGGTTGCCAACTTCTTGTTAGAGAATAAATTCACACCAAAACTATTAGAGGACATATAAAATGGCAGGATCATATGAGAAATGTGTATTGTAAAAATCTATGAATGGAGAAAACGTTTATTGAATGTAGGTGATACATACAAGATGCTTACAGAATTCATTCAGAACTGACAAGATAGTGATATAAGTTACTGAAGAATTACCAATGTTCATGATAAGAAATTTAATTTTATTATTTTATAATGCTTTACAAAGAGAAAGAGTGAAAAAATATACCACTTACAAAAACAACAAACAAGCCTTAGAAAATTAGCCTTCTAGGCTTTTTCTTTACTAAAGTAGTCATGCAAATAGGTCAATATTTTAACTTTTTTGTTAAACAAATTTGGAGTCATAGAATATATTTGGTTTTATGTTCCAAAGTACTCACCTAACAATGTATTTTCGTAGCATTAAATATTCTGCAATATGGTTGTCAGTGCCTGCCCATTATTCTGTCATGTAGAAGGACTATAAATTTATTTAATCCAACCACATAAAGTTGGATATTTACATTGTTATTGATTTTTTATGATAATAAAAGCAGCTAATAGGAATATCCTTAGACATAAATCATTTTTCACATTTTTTTCCTTGTGATACATTTCTAGGTGTTGTAACCAAGAATCCGATCATTAATAATTTTAAGTATTTTTATAAATATTGCTAAATTTTTCTTCAGGAAAACGATAGGAATTTATACATGAACCAAGCTGTATGTGTCAACTTCCCCTGCATGCTGAGGGTGTGGGTGAGAACTCAGCAGTGACTACACATTAGTGGTCAGGAACATCATGAAGTCTAGAGACCAAAATCGCAGTTCTTTACAAGAAATGTTAGCCTGAGCTAGGTGTCACCCGGGGGTACTTCAAGGTTGACCAAAAAAAAAAAATTTTTAATTTGAAAATAGTTTATAAAAAATTTCAAAGCTTCCTAGACAAAGGTCATAGCATAAGCAACTTTAATTTTATTTCATTGTTTAGAACAAGACCTTATTTATGTCCTATCAAGAAAAAAAAAATTGCTGAGATCCGATATAAATAGAGACCTCATAGCTTGGTTCTCAGGGAAGATCTCAGGCACTTTGGAATCTCCACTCTGCCTCTGAAGGTCCTTCTGAATTGGGAACAGGAACCTTGGAGGAAAGAAGTGAGTCAGGCATGGGCGTCTTCCATCTGTGATTCTGACACCTTTCTCTGGACCTGCCATTGTACAAACCCTCAGGAGTTTATGTTCCAAACCCCTGCTTGAGGTAGATCATGAAAATTGCCCGTGATAAATATGCTATATCCAATAGCCAGTGAGGAATTTTCTAAAGGATTAATATGAACTTTCTTAGGTGTTTGCATCAGACTGAATTGCCCTTTAATCATAGATTGGAAAGAAGAGTTATTACTCTTAGTTTATCTGACTAAGGGAATGTATGAATATTTTTATTCAGATATTCTGTCCTACCAAACTTATTTTGAATCTTCTTGTTCTTATTAGCTAAGTTTGTTTAGGGCAAAGTGGTCAGCCAGAAGGTCACAGTTATGTAGCAATTTATCTTTACATATTAACATCTATAATTTTTCAAAGAAAATCTTATCAGCAGTTAAAATTCTAACCTCAAAGCAATCGTGAATGATAGTGACCCACTGCTTAGAAATTACCTACTTCCAATATGAAACAAAAAGTAATATCAGCAATTTTCTATTATTCTTTTATTGTAAAATTCATAAACATTAATATGTTAAAAGTAGTAGATTTAAGTTTATTACTTTATTACTTTAAACCTAACAATCCAGTACATATAAGAATATTATTAGTTTATATTAAATATTCATTTTTATGGAGACTAAAACTTCTTTAGAAATATAGTTTTATGTTTAAAATTAATTTGATTTTTAAATGTGAGTAAAATCAATAATCATACACATTTACTTAAAACCACACATGTGTAGATATTTTGCAATATATATTTTAATAATCACAACCTGCTGGGTTCAAGCAGAAATGATAGACTCTCTTATGTAGGAAAAGACTGTGGTAAATTGCCTCTTCTCTTTTTCCTCAGTCTGTACCTCAGCAACCAATATAATAAATTGTAGCTTTAAAGCTAAGATAGACTGAGATGAGGTTCTAATTTGAATCTCAATGAATGATTGTAAGGTGAGTGTTTATAAATACAAAAAAAAAGAGACAAGATTTTAAAAAGATATTAGTATCTAAAAGCTTCTGAAGTGAAAACTGATCAAGCTTTTTAAATTAAACCACTTACTGTAACACACATTTTAAAAACTTTTCCGTTTAGTTAATAGCCTGTAACCATGATGCAGAACTAGTCAATCATAATTGATCAGTCAATTGCTAATTGTGATCTATTTGACCGTGGGGCAGCAGCTGATTCTGTGAAATTCCTTCACTTCTCCTGACTCCTTTTCTGGCTCAGGAATTCTCCACAGCACCCTGACTCCTTGCCCCTCATCTCCATTATACAACACTGTCCCTTACAGTATTAATATTCCAGAAAGACAAGCACTTCTTGATTTTGTATTGGCAGTGCAGCAGTGATCAAAACACATTTATCTTTTGGTCCAGAAGAAAGTGTTTGAAATGCACTCAATAACATCGAATGGTCATCTATTTTTGCAATTAGTTTGTCTGAGTAAATTCAATGGAAGGTTGCTTTCTGGAGTGTGTAGTATAATGCCCTGACCTCACTATTGGCCATTTCATTAAAAAAAAAAAAAAAAAAAAATCAATTGTCAGCATAAAACCAACCATTTCAATTAGTGTACAATCAACTGGAAATTAATGTTTAAAGACTCATTTTGAAAGTAATGAGATCTGGGTTGGTCAATGATAATTTCTTTTTTATTATTTAAAGAGTATGTAATTATTTAATGTTAGAGAAACACTTACCTGCATTTTTTTTTTTTTAATGAAACATGTTGAAAGAACATTGAACACCAGAACTTTTACACTTCTTATTTAGATGATTAGGACAAACCATAGCCATTTATAGTCTAAACCCTTTAATGTTTCTGTATAAAAAACAATGTGAAATATGGTTTATATCACAAAATGAGATTCCAAATTATAGCCTACTCCCATTAAATTCAGATTTAATTTTAAAAATTGAAATTATTGGGATTTAAGTCATTTTAGTAATTATGAAATAAAAAGATAAATGTATAGCATTATATTATAAACGACTGGAATAAGTGAGAAAAATAATACTTTTGACAATGAGTAGACATATAACTATCCATTCATGACTTCAAAGAACTGAAAAAAAATTCCGTTTAGTTTCAACAAAATACATTTTCCAAAATATAGTAATGTGCTAAAAGAGCATGACTTTTTATTTCGCACAAGGCATATGACCGAATTCCAATTCTTGTGGGCAGTAGCTGAATGTCTGTAGTCACCTTACTTAACATCATTAAGCCTCCAAATAATTTTGATATATAATTAAAAAGACAATACAGTGTTCTAAGGTGTGAAGAACTGTGACCCTTAAAAGTTGCTGGTGGAATGTAAAATCGTGCAACTACTTTTGAAAATAGATAGTGCTTCAAAGGTTAAACACAGAGTTATCATATGACCCAGAAATTCCACTCCTATGTATATCCAAGTGAAAAAAAAATGTGTCCACACAAAACTTGTACATGAATGTTGATAGCAGCATTATTCATAACATCCTAAAAGTAGAAACAACTCCAATGTTTATCAGCTGTTGAATGGATAAATAAAATGTGATATGTCTATACAATGAAGTATTGTCCAGCGGTAAAAAGGATTAAAGTACTGATGATGCTACAACATAGAAGAAACATAAAAACATTATTCTAAGTAAAAGAAAGCAGTTACAAAGAATCACATTTTATGACTCCATTTATGTGATAAATAGTAATAAATGTATTTTACCATTTTATTTGGATATAATTTTTCATTTATATATAGAATATTCCCTAATATTGGCAGTAACCCTCATTGATATATGAAGGCTTATCTTATCTGACCCTGGATGGTCTTGCTAATACCATACATATAAGATAATTATTTCTTGATATCTGAATATCTGTAAAGTATTATCAATTTTAGCCTCTTTTATTTCCTGATGACCTGTTCATTCCCCAACACACTGCTATCTGAATACTGCCTCCATCATTCCACTGAAACGCTCTTGGGAAGCTCACTGATTATCTTTTTCTGTTTATATTCCAGTATCTTATTATCAGTTTTTATCTCCCTTGAGTATTTAACAGAACTTATCTATGTTGCGGACCCCCTTTTCTTTTCCCTCACTCTCTTAATTTCCCATTGACCTTTCTGATAACTCTTATCCCAGAATCTGGACTCCTTTCTTTAATTTCTTTAAATTCTATATTCATTTGGGTTCTTACTTTTCTTACTCTTATTCTCTGCATCTCCTTCTCTCATGATTTCATGATAGCTACATATTTATCTTAATCCCAGATATTTCCACCTAGTCTTGAGTACTTCAGTCTACCTACTGGGCATTTCCTCTCTCACACTCATTGCATAACACATTGCTTTCTGGTTTGTGTATTCACAATCCCAGTGAAGTGACCTTATTAAAGTCACTAATTATCTCTGGTGGCAGAATCCGATAGATAATTATCAGTCTTTTGGTAGACCGATCATGTCAATAATAATTTAAAGCCATTCAATAAAACATTATGCTATTGAGATAAAATTTATGCTCTTGGATTTTATGGTTAAATGTAGAAATTTGGCCATATGTGCATTTCTTCTCTTTTTTAAAATGTCAATAAGTGAATATAAATGCATTAAAATGAAATGGAAGATTCTGATACATTAAAAAAACATTCAGAGTAGATAAAGGAGTGGAAATTGACACAGCACAAATTGCAATCCAAATATCTATA
This sequence comes from Rousettus aegyptiacus, assembly GCF_014176215.1. Lineage (NCBI taxonomy): Eukaryota > Metazoa > Chordata > Mammalia > Chiroptera > Pteropodidae > Rousettus > Rousettus aegyptiacus. The sequence continues at coordinate 62,988,552 of NW_023416286.1, read as the reverse complement.
GAGGTTTACTTATAAGAAGTGAGGCAGTTCATCTGGCAATTCCTAGGGTACAAGGAAGTACTAGATAGCATGAAAGACAGAAGTGGAGTACAAAACTAAATACATGTATATTGTTTAACTCCCCAAGTCAATACTGCAGCCAAAAATAATTAATCTCTTCTTTCTCCCTTGCAATCTGGTGATGCATTTTCTGGACAATAATAACAAAAACAAAAATGTACTAGGAAGGTTCCTGTCTCATAGTTCCAGCCAGAATAGAGAGAAAAATTAATCATTGAGCAGGAAATGGAAGAACAAAGTGAAAAGTCACATATTGACCTGTCTTTTCCAAATGCTGACATGCAGATACCCACTTCCTATGTAGAAAATTAGATGATACTTCTTTCAAGAAATTGATCAATTCTAGAGAAAATAATTTCATATAATGATTAGGCCTCCACTCATTAAGAAGTATTTTATCACCTAATGGAAATCCTCTTTTATACCTTACTCACATATACAACTGCCTAATATCAATGGATAATCAATGATTACTATACATGTAGAGAAAATATGAAAACTACAAATGAAAAAGCAAAAAAAACATATAAAACATAAATAAAAAAGTATAGACAAAAGACAGTGTAGAAGTAAATACCTAAAAGCCGTATGCATCTCCTCCAAAAAATGACAGAATAGATTGCACTTTTTAAACAATAACTATTGCTTCCAAAGGATCAATAAAAGGAAAAGAGCGTCATAAAAATTAGAAAGTATAAAAATTAGAAACCTAGTGGAAGTGTTTTGAATAGAAAGTGAACAAAATATTCAAAAAATAAAAAGAGAAGAATTAAGAATGAAATGATGAGATATGAGAATTTCACTCCAGGACATCTAAGTACATAAGAATTTCAGAGAAAAGAACCAAACTCGTAGAAGGAGTTTATCAAGTAAATATCAGTTTTTTTCAGAAATAAAATGGGAAGCGGGTATCTGCATGCCAGCATCTGGAAAACAGAGTTGTCACTCCATATCGAGCCTACCAAATAACCATCAAAATGAATGAAGATAGACACACAGAACAATAATTATGAAATATCTAAATATACAGAAAGTGAAATCTTTCATAAAAAAGAAACAATATGAAAATACATACAAATGCACACAAAAAATGAGGATCAAATTTGTGATTGCTTATCAACAGGAATACTAGAAGAGGATGGCAAAGCAATACCTTCAAATGATGAGGCAACTAATTTCTAACCTGAAATTCTTTACCAACCTAAATTAGCAATCGAGTATGAGGATGAATTAATGAGTTTTTCAAATAAATAACGATATGCAAATTTATATTTTGTATACTTTATGAACATATGAAGCTCTTAGAAAAAAGGATAATCCAGAAATAAATAAAAAAATTGGGGCCCAGGAAACATAGTATTGAATATATCAGAATAGTAGAAAGAATGATTGTAAGAGGGAATTTTGCAAATGAAAAATAAAAAAATAAATATTTAAAGTGATATGCTGGAATGTATGGAAAAGATATTACTAAGCATTTGACAGATCTGCTAGATCATTTGAGGAAAAAGTGAGATAGAGACATAGAAAGAATGATAGCTACAAGGCAAACTGTAAATGGAAAGCTACCTTGGAAATTATATATTATAGGAAAGCAAAAAGCTGTACATGAAAATAAATATAATTGTAATACACCATTGCCCAAAACTAAATAATATTTTTATAGATATGACTATTACTTTCATCAAAATTTTGCTAACACTGGGTTAGTTAGGTGGGTAAAAGGAAAATGGGACTTGGTGATGTCACAGAAAATCAGTGAATGTTGCAAAAAATTGATAATCAAGAAAAACTGCCTATTTAATAAAAGTTATTTAGACATATAAGTTTAATGCCAAAACATTCAATCAGGTTGATTATTACTGCCTACAGGAGCAGGAAACTTGGTGTGTAAAGCGCTTGTCCATAGGGATGCTATTTTTTTTTTTTTCAGGCTTTTGGTACTGTTTTTCACCAAACATATTTGTTACATACACACACACACGCATAATTTGAAAAAAGTAAAGACAAACTCTTTGTCATGATTTATACAGACCTGGATAATATGATATTTTGTGTCTCTAGCCTCATTTACTAATTATTCCCCTTTTCTACACAAACTAGACATCTGCTCTTCCCCCACAAACACTTCTCATTTGTTCACTTTTTTCAATATTCCAAGGTCTTACTTCTAGATATTCCATTCTCTCCTTAAAAAATTATTTTTACTTGGAAAAAGCAGTTTTATTCTCTTTTTCTGTAACTCATAGTCATCCATTAAGTCTCAGTGTGTCCCCACAAAAAACACTTGTACTCATGTTCTCCTTGGCACTCTGTAACTGACTTATGCTGAATACTTCTCTAGAAGAAAAAATAAATAAATAAAGGAGTTAAAAAAGCAAACAAACAGGTTATTGCATAATATCCACAGTGGACTCTCTTTCTCTGTATTCGTTTCATGTTCCCAAATTTTTTAACAAAATTAGTATAATTATTCTTACCCTACTCTGTCTTTCTTTCCTCTGTGTTAAGTTAGTTTCCTGAGCTGTATCTCACAAACTTGGCTAATTTTTTTTTTTTTTTTGAATTTGACTCATGTTTTTCTCTGATTGAGTGTTCTAGGGAAACCTCTCCTCCAGCTTTTTTTTCTGGTGGTTAATTCAAGTTTATAGTCCTACCAATCTCATTGAATTCTAAGGGTCTTAATGGTTCAGAAAGCTTCCCAAATGCCCACCCTTTCTCTTATTATATATGATTTTCTGGGCAGTGTGCATTATTCTAATTACTGTCACAACTCAACCCCAAATACCCCAAAATCTGGCATTCAAAAAAATAATTCACCTAATGATCTTTTATAGTACCCCTTTGCCATATATAACTTTTGACTGGCTCATGTATAGTCTCAGCTTCCTGCAGATATATTATGAATCTACAATGCTTTACAGACTTAGTAAATGTGTGCAATTTTATGAATGTGCTTTGAAGACGTGATTGATCAGAGCAGAGCAGTATCTAGATATGTGTCTGGCAGTTCAGCAGCACTAACCACATGTCCTCCTATTGTTTTAAAGTAGTTAATGCACCTTGAAAGTAAACTGACTTATAAGAGGAATATGGTCACTGAGGATCAATAGAAAAATGTCTTAGGCACAGGATAGTGAAGAAGTGAAATAACTGTTATATGAAATTCATTAAAAACTAAACTATTAAAGTTCTGGGATAAAAATTAGAATATGAATTATAATAATCTTAAAACTGTGATGTCTTATGAATATAAGTTCTGCATTTATTATGTGTTTCACATTGATGTGATAGAAACTTAATTGGTTTCATTAGAAATAAAACAAATCATGAGTTTTACAGTAATGAGTTTGAATAGGCATTTATATACCTGTTACAAGGCAGATCAGTTACTATTTCTGAAAATGATCATTTTGAAATTTTATATCTGGCCTGAAACTCATTAAACAGATGGTAAAATCTAATTTAACTTCCTTTAAACACTCCTTTTCTCTTTATCTTATTAAAGTAAATGAGCTTGTCAGCTTTTAATTATAATAGTCTAGTTTTAATTTATTAGATATATATAACAAAGCAAGATAGTTGCTAAATTTACTCCATCCTAGTGCCTTTCTATTGTACACATTCATTTTTAATTTAACAATAAGAAAATTTTTTTCAAGATTTTTGTAAAAGAATCACATTATCAGAAGTTTAAAAGTTTTGGTAAATAAATATGTTCTTAAGGCACTTAATAGACCTTGAAATGAAGACCTAATTAATGAGTTTTTAAATATTGGATTTGCATCCATTAAAATGTTTACAGATTTAAATATTATAATTTCTTTGGTTAAAAAATAAGAAGTGAAACATGCCCCAAACATATCAATGAGTTACTTATATTTAAATTCTGATTTAAGTAACTGTATTGTGTTTTTTCATTGATGAGAATTGAGTAGAAAAAATATTGTTTGTCATTCAACAGCACAGTAGCCTTATTAGAAAACTAATTTTCAATGCCAGTTTCACAAATATGCTCATAACTAGTGATTTCTTTAATTCTCTGTGCTAATAATTGAAGTATCATGTTTTTATCTGTTCTTAAAAAGACCTCTTTATCAGACATCTTAGCATGTATTGCAGCTCAACCTACAAATGCATTTTTTTTGGATGTAGCAAGAAAAATATTGAAGGTATTTGTTTAAAACAAGACTTTACATATAATGTCATTTATGATGTCTTGATTACATATTCATTATGTTGTGGTATATACCTGTGCTTCCTCATTGTGTCTAATAGAGTACATGGAAAGATAAGAAAGATTCAGTATATGTCTACTGAATAATTGAGTGAAATATATAATTAATTTGATTTCCATATGTAAAATTAAATGAAACAGGAAAATGAATCTTCCTAATTATTAAATACTGGTAGTAACTATTAAAATTATTTTAATTATAAAAATATGCCTTCAATCTTGGATTATAATTTTAAAATTCCTGTGTTGTTTTACTCATTTCTCCCATTCATTAATTAATTCACTGAACAAACATTAAGTAAGTACCCATTAGATGCCAGGAGTAATAATGGATACAGGGAGTACAAAAATGATTAAATGAAGGCATTGATGTGAGTAATTTATTTGTAGAAACAATGCCTATTGCAGTTATGAGCTAGTAGTTTTCTGAGCGAGTTGAGAAGGCTGACAGTATCTCGTTACTCTATTCACCAAATATTATTTAGATTCTTTTATTGATCAGGAGATTTCCTAAGTAGTGGATACATAAAATTGAATAAGATTGTACCTGCTTGTAGTAAATCATTTCCGTAGTAAAAAGATAAAGGATTCATTTTGTAGGTTTTATAGTAAGATTTCTGATCTAGCCTTAGAGAAGTAGTCACAGTTCCAAGAATCTAAGAGGCATTGAATGGAGATTGAATATAAAACAAAGTACCAGAGAATATTTAATGAGATATTGTGGTAACATTGACTTCAATTAGAATCTAGTTATATTTTATTTTAAAAGATATTATGATTTGTACATAGTAAGTGTGATAACTGAATAATGGACATGTTGAACAATGACACCTTTGTAGCAGTCAAGCTATTGCAAGAATAATTTTTCATTAAAAAACATGCAAAACTTTGTGAAATGTATCTTGAAGTTTTTTTTTTTTTTCTTTTTCATACAGCTGTGGTCATCTGCACCTCAGCTGATCATGGCTGGATTTGGCTGGGATTTGCTTGAAGCCGAGATCTGTTGCACATATAGATAATTGGAATGATAGAATTTATTTCTGTCAGATACTGACTTATTTTAACCAACTACAAAAATCAGAATAAATTACTGACAGATATTACAATTGAAATACTAGTCTGAGCTACAAATGAGATTGGACTGTTATGTTAAACATTTGGACTGTAATTATGTTGTTAAAATTGGTTTATTAAAGCATAATTAGTAACATTATCAGTAGAAAAACATATTGCGCTATAATTAAATCATTTAAATAACCATTTCTTGATGCCTTAATATGCTAGATTTTGCAATTCACTAAAGTATATGCATTCTCTGTAAATACAATTTATTATCAATAGTTTGCTTTTCTAGAAATGCTAGAAAATTTAGAATTCTGCATCAACATTTTATAATAATATGCTATTCTGATATTGATGCATTATGTTTATCTACAAAAATTGTAGCAAGACAAATGTAGGATAACTAGAAGATTTGCAACCTGTTCACCTTTGACAATTATCAGAAGTAGAATTTTTTTCTCTTTTGAAAAATATAGATTATTTTGGAAATGTGCTAGTTCCAGTTTTAATCTAAGAAAAGAAATTTATATACTGAGGTTATTTTTATAGGATACCAGTGTTTCCAAACAGAATGTATTATTTTCTGTTTTTTAAATTCCACAGAGATAATTAGTACAGATGTCTCAGAGATCTCACTATTCTTCCCAACCCAGTGGAATTTATCACTGGGATAGGGAGATGAAAATGAAGTCATCGGGAAGTAGATGCTCTGCTAGTAACCATTTCTTTTCCTGTATTGAGGAATGAACAGGAATATGGAAGTGTCCAGGAAGTATCTAAAGCATATACTTTCCCTAGCAAATTCAGTAAGTAGATCCATTTAAGTAAAAAAAAACTTAGTGCAACTGATTTTGCATGTGAATGTGTAGTTCACACATATCCATGTGTTGTCAATCTGTTCTTAGTTAATGAACTATTAAGCTGAACTGAATGATCATTCTGTTGTGTTTAAGAAACATGTTAACCTGCTAAGAACAACAAAAGGCCCGGTTGTTCCTAATGCTTCCCATGATGAGTCAGCCACTTTTTTCTCTAACATTGTCCCTGCTAGACTGGTTTCTAAACATCTGTTACACTCAGAGACTCTAGTTAACTTTTTTGGTAAATGACTTTAAAGAACATTTACACTGCCTTCTTTTATCTTAATTTAATTTTTATATGTTGGTTTTCTATGGACCAAGCTGAAGGAATTACATGGAGTATCTCTTCATGATTTTATAAAGTAGGGTAAAAAAAAGAAAAGTTGTGTTTGGAAAGTGATCAGTTTGATAGAGTGTCCTATTAACCAAGTGGCCATATTTCAGTGGGAGGCCAGAGAATTCTAAGAGTTTGTTCATTTGTTTTGGCAACCAATAATTGGTTACATTGTCTGTTTCAACGTTACAAAGGAGCCCTGTGGTGGGACAAATGCAGGATAGAGGAGACAATCATGTTTAAAGTTTTAAAATGAAGCCAGAGCAAGAATTCTAGAAACTAACGGCATCAGGAAGTCAACCTCTGGAAGCAGGCACCCAGGGGAAATCCCTTCTCAGATCCTATATACCTGGATTTTCAGGAATCTTCACCCTGTTCTCCTTTACTAAAATATAATTCACAGTCAAAACAACATCAAGAAATCAGTTTTAAAAAGATGGCAAACTTAAGATAGATTACAGGACTTTCTAGACACGGTATGCCTGAGATCTGAGGCGCAGAGAGGAAACACAGGAAGAGGGAGAACAGCAAAAGCTTATGTGGAAGGAAAGGGTCATAATACTATTTTCTTAAAATTTTCTTAAAAAATAATATTTTACAGGCTGTCAACATCAAATTCAAAAATGTATTTTTGAAAATTTTCTTCTTAATTTTATTTTTTGACAGTGAAGTCCAAAGGAGGTAAGCTATAATTCAGTTTCCATCACCACCACCCTCTCAGTCCTGTTCTGAAGGTCCAGAGTCTTTCTTGAATTGAGCAGACTTTAGATTTTATTCTGAGAACTCTGGCAATCTCTATTTAGATCTGGCTCCTTCCAGCCTTTAAAGTCCATAATCACATGAGCTTTCTTAATAGTAAACTATGTGCTATTACAATAGTAATAATAATAATAATAATAATAATAATAATATAGTGAATAGTTGGAATTCTTATTTTTAAATTACTGTGAGTTTTATTCATTAGTTTTTAAATATTTATAAGAACTTAAGAATTTCAATTCAAATTGTCACTAACTTAGGGGAAAAACCCATATAATACACGTCTTTAAAGAACAGAAGTATACAATCTTCTTTTCAAATGAATATACTGTTTCCTTCTAGAGTCTTGGCTGGATTGTTTGCTATATGCTAGAAATCTTATCAACCACAATCTCAATTTTCTTCTTTTTGAGCATTTCAAAATAACATTTGGCATCGATCCACCAATTCATTATTTTCTCTTTGTTGGATGAATGCACATAGATTGCTTTACCTGTATCTTAATTTTTAACATAAACTTTTAGAAGAATCTTTCATTTTCATTTTCATTACTGTGTAAGCAGATGTGATTTTTATTCTTTTTCCTTTTCACTGAACAGTTATCTCACTGAAAATTTTCACTTGATTTAATTTAATTTTTTTTTTTTCTTTTTTTTTTTTTAATGTTAGGTACATCTGTTGCTACCTCTGTCTGGTTATCATTTTAATGGGTTGCCTAGAAGCTGTGACCACAATAGTGTTACTTTTTCCTGCTGTTCCTTTATTCTTTGTTTCACATATGTCAATTTTCAAGACATAGAGTTGGTATGTTGTTATAGGTTTGATTTTTGCCTCTTCAAATGTCCTTCCATAATTATTTTGTTAATGGTTTTAGAATCATTTTATAGTTAATTGATACATAAAATATTGAATCTCCTTTAGAAATTTTTTAGTTTACCAAATGCACATTGATATAGGTTATTTAATAGTTACTACAAAATTATCTCTGAAGCAATAAATTTTGTTTCATAAGGACATTCTCAAATGTAATTTAAAAGTGATAAAGTAGGTTTTGATGGCCTAGAATTAATGTACATTTATTATTTAATCTTCATGTAAATTTAAGAAACCAATGTATTTAGGATTGGTTACATAATTTTCAGGATCCAGTGCAAAACGAAAATGTAGATTCCCTTGTTCAAAGTTACTGAGAAAAAAAAAAAGTTACTGAGAAGACAGCCACAGTAGTATATGCACAGGGCCTCTGTAAGCAGGTTACATGCCCATGAAGTCAGCCCTGTATGTACATTTTTAGGCTAATTGTTTGGTTTACATGCAAATCTTTAAATTGTTAAAGCCAACATTAAAAAATACCTTTACTAGAATGATTTGAAATGTCTGGAATATTAGACTCATTGAAATTAAAAATATAAAGATCACATAGCCAAACTCAAATTCAAAGCATGGAATTCTGACATGAACTCTCTGATGGCACTTTCTTTTAGGACTTAATATTTCAGCCATATTTTCACTTTGGAAAACTCTAGATATTATTTCTATTTTATTTTAGCTTAAAATCTAACTTTCATAAATTCCAAGTTCTGCCCTAATGAACAATTCAGAGATAACTATTTCCTGTTCTATTTGGTGGAACCATATGAAATTGTCAGTATTTAGACTTTTGGTTTACAAAAAAAGATGGTTTTATGTGTTTCTACCGAAGACACATCAACCTACTAAATATGTGAAGGCAAGAACCATAGAGCACCCACTCCAAACAATACCAAATGTATATACATAACTTTTCCACAAACCCCAGATCTTCTCTTTCTCAGACTAATCATTTTTGACTCTTCGCCATTATTCACATGAGAAATTTTCCAGATCCTTTAATATATTGGTTGAGTGACTCTAAAAATTAGGTTTATTAATTTTCCTTTTGCAGTTTGACATTCTTTATTAAAAAGAATGATACAAATGTTAAATCATAGACTGCATAGTGAAACATGTTTACCAGTTCCCATGATGTAAAACAATTCTTAATCCTGACCCCTTTTTGTTTTTTTCCTTATCAACATCTAAGCAATATGTTTGCTGGCATAATTCTGTGCAATTAATGTGTGAAACTTAAAGAATTTAATTACATATATTATTTTTATCCTTCTGCCAGAAAATAATCCCTTCAGTAACGCCCCATCATCCTTTTTTTCCTCATATTCTTTTCCATCCTTCCTTCTCTTGAAAATATAGCAGTTTCTGTAGAAAATGGTAGTTCTTTCCACTTCTGAGGTCTGAGATGCATTCATTCTCACAAGGGCTTCCTAAACTTAACCCATATGTGGGCAATAAACTCAGTAATATCAGTATAATGAATACTGTTGTAAGTTCTTTAAGGCTCATGTACAACATCAGAAAGCAAATCAGAAAAAAAAAAATTGATTACGATCTATGGTCTAAATATATAATTTTCCTATTTTTTCAACTGAGAGAAAAATAATATTAGTACATGCAGAACATTAGCACAATGTAGAACATTCTAAAAGTTTCATCTGCTGAACATTTTCCATCAACACATTTTATACAGAAGTCCAATGTGAGAAAACCCAAGCTCACATGGAGCTGCTCTCCCCACCACTGGGGAGTGTATTAATCTCAGGGTATTGGCATACATGTGCACACACACACATGCACACAAAAACAAAACAAAACAAAACAAAACAAAACAAAACAAAACCTTTACATCTGAATTCTCAGTGACCTAAATAAACCAAAATTTGTTTGTTACAAACATTTCAATGTCAGTCAGGTTACCCTCTTCCATCTTTAAACTATAACAGTCATTAATCATAATCTTGAGATACTCAACGCACACAGAGAGCTTAAGAATAAAACGGGCTTCTTCTTGCCTCAGTTGCAAGGTGATACATGTCACTTCAAATCATAGTCTGTTAGTTAGATATTTTTTACAATCCTATCACAATTGTCTCTGAAATATCTGGAAGTGCATGAATATTTGCTGAGCATGAAATGTCTGCCACAAGTCAGGTCTCTTAAGAACATCTACCTGAATGGACAGGCTCCAGAGATACACGAGCATGTCCAAGATTTCCCTCCAAAAAGATTTCTGGGTCTGCTCTAATGAGGGAGAGAGTCCAGAAAGATAAGACCTCAAGAGTAGAGAGTAGAGAGTGCCTTATTCATCTTTTAGTTCTTTACATTTTATTCTGAATCTGGCACTTTCTGGGTGTTGAATTAAGTTTGGTTGATATGAAACAAAATCTTCAGCTGCCTTCTGAGTGGTTCCAAGCCAGGGTCTAAAGCTCAACACTTCCTGAGTCAGTTCTTTTTTTCCGAGTCATGTTCTCCCTTCAGAGTTTCCAATTTTCATTACAAATAACATCTGTGATATAGTCATTTGGCCTTAATATTTTAGATTTCTACTTGGCCTTGCATATTCTTTACTTTTTGTACAGTCAATCACATTCCAAAGATTGTTGCCTCTGATTCACGCCTTTTTCTCAGTGTGATTTCTCCAATCTAAGCCATTCACATATTAACTTGCAGTTGAATTGTTATAATGACCTAGCATTTAAACTCTCCTCCTCTAGTTGATAGTTCTGTCAGAATTGTCTTCTTATAACAGGCGTTAGTCTCTATATCTTGAAGTATGTTCCAACCCAAAGTGACAGTTTTTAATAGGTGCTACATGCAGAGAAGTAGAGATGAAAGAGTTAGTTTAGTAAATAAGTTTATAAAATCTAGCTTAACCATAATCGAATAGGGTTTGTTTTTTGCTCTTGCTGTGTTAATGTATATTAGAAATTTCTAAAAAGACAATGCAATACAGAATGTATTTAACAAAGGAATCTGTTTTCTTAAAAGTATTATTTTAGAACTGCCATAAATCAAATTTTTAGGAATTCCTCATTACCCACAGAATTACATCTAGAGGATTCAGTATTGTATTCAGGTCTCTCTACAACAGGCTTAGTGGACAGTTATGGTCTGTTCTCACAGCATTTCTTTATGTGTTCTTTGCTCAGGTCAATTTGCTCTCTGTGGCTTCTGGGCACCTTCTATTCCATGTCTTTGTTCCTACTGTTGTTTTACCATTAAATCTCTTCCAACCATATTCATAATTTCTATTTTGAAAAACTGAACTCATTTATCATAAATAAATGCCCTTCCTTCTTTATTAAGATTTATTGAGATATTATGTTCTTACAAATCATTGTCAAGAGTAATCTCTATGCACATTGTTTTCATACAAGGATGGAAGAGTTCTCATTTAATGAGATGTTTACTATATACTCAACAAAGTGCTGAGAATTTTACATGTACTATTTTATTTAATCATCTCATTAATCTAATGAAGAAATATTAATAAACCTATTGTATAGATTAAAAAGTACTGAAACATATACAGTTAATGTCATATGTCTAGGTTTTCAAAGTTATTAGATAGGGATGCTGTGATTTAAAGAAGAAAAACCTATCTCCAAAACTTCCTTAAGTTGCTTCCCCTCTATTTCATATCACTTTGTTTTTATTTCTTTTGTAGTACTTGATGAATTCTACCATGTATCCCAGTGATTTGCTGCTAGAATACAAGCTCTGTGAAGACAAATACTATGCCTTGTTAGATGCATAACGATTACAATCACATGTTATATTGATGAATAGCTATTGACTTGAATTTGATCAATTCTGTTTTATTAACATATATAAAATGTTTTATTTGCTTCGATATGAAGCCTCATAGTTTTCTTCATTCAAATTAGTGTTAAAATATCTCTAGGAATGCGACCATATTGTGTTACTTGTAATAGATCTATCCCGATAAATGTGTGGACTGCTTCTCAGATACTCTTTTCTTCACATTGTTGCTCTAGCATAAGCTTTAGGATTTCAAGTTTATGAAAAAATCTGTATGAAAAATGACAATAAAACCTCATAGGCTATGTCAGTATACAAAAAGATATGAGATTTTCTAGGTTGGTACTAAAGTGGGCAAATTCAATGAGGTTAAAAGAGATGCCAGCAGTAATCTGAAGGTAGAAGTTTTAAAATAGTTCATTAAGAGAGTTTTACATATGTTTCCTTGGAAGTTAAGTACTATAAACAAGTAGTTAAGTATCAAGAAACGATCAAAAATACTTTTATGTTTTTGGCTCAAGTGTGACCCTTAGCAGTTGCAGATTGCTCTTTAAATTATCTCCTTGAGAGTAGTACTTGCTTTTAAATACATATTTTAATGTAATTGTATTCTATGACTGATACTGGCTGCCTCATAGTCACTAAAAACAGGAATGCTTCATTTTTATTTTAAAAATTGAGTGTCCTCCAAGGTCAATTTGGGATTTAAGTCTTATTTCAAAACAGACTAGATGGCGGCTGAAGAATTTATACTCATACCTGGATAAGCACTACTTTCTTTTTGGTTCATAGACACTCTAAGGCTGCGTCAGAAATGATTTAGATCATTGAATGGTGTGTTTGATCCTATTTACATACTAGAAAAAAATAAAGATAAATGTTGGAGAGTCCCAAAATTCTTTTCAGAGACAAATGGAACCCAGATGTTCTCAACTCCTTTAAATTTAAGGGCCTCACACCTCACCTCAAGCTACTGGAGCAGTATTCTAAAACTCACCAGAGTTGACTACAAGATAGCTAATCTTCTATCAGGTTCTTGTCTCCAGACATTTTATGGAAAACTTTGAGCAATGTATCAGTTGATTAAAATCTCTTTATTTCTTTTGGCCTTTCATTGTAATATTTTGGTAGAAGACTGTTTCATTCTGCATATCAATTTTTGCCATCTCGTCACTTTTTCCAGAAAAGTGCTGCTCTGCATTTCTGCCTTTGTCCCAAGTAAAAGCAAAGACTTTCAATTCCTCAAAGCAGGATTAATACGAAGCTCTAATATTGTTATTTTACCCCTTAGGGTTTAACTACACCCATGGGAATGCTTTAGATGATGTCTTCTAGTTCCCATTCCAAAGAATAAAAATATTTTTTCTCATTCCCATCTAAGGCCATCCTCTTGTATAACTATAATAATCCATACAAACACAATTTGAAGCACTAAAATAATAGCCACCTTTTCCTTTTTCATGATTAGAGAAACTTAAGACATTGTATCAAAACTTTTAATTTCAGAATTTTAGAATTTATTTCAAATAGTCATTACCTTTTATTCAAAATCTCATTTCCGATCAAAGGAACAAATTTCACACCCCTTTCAGCACCAGATTCATTCAAGAAAAAAAATGTATGGAATTCCTTTTCTTATATAGGGATTGTTGAAAAATTAAGGTTTAGAGAAGAACAGTTGCCTTTTTAAAGAAAGACATGACAGATTAACTTTTATAATCTTAACATTTAAAATTGGTTAAATGCAAAAAATCATTACTCAATAAATATGAATATTGTGAAAAGTATTTTTAAAAAATCAAGGATTAGGAGAACTGGACATAGACTTTGTGTTCATGGAGCTTAGTGTAGGAGGAGAGATGGATATGAACCAAATGACAACATGTATGATTGCTGATATTACTAATAGGTTATGTGATATGAAAGAAGAGTACATGACGCTACAAGACTATCACTCGCTGAGAGTTCCCCTGATTGAAGCACAATGAGGAGTTTCCTAGGAGAAAAACATCACCTAGAGTAAGAATACCAAAAAGGAAAGAGAGAGGGAGAAGGAGAGAGAGAGAGAACGAGCACAACTGTATATAGTGTGTGTTGAGAAGTGTGAAACATGAAAGACTGAAAGAAAACCAGTGTGATCGAAGCTCAGAAAGCAAGAGGAGGAATGGACAAAGATGATATGGGAAACAGACAAGAATGGGACCGCACAGGGCCTGGTAGTACATGATAAATGATTTGATCTTTTTCAAAGAAATACAGTCATACAGAGATTTTAAGCTGAGGCATGTGTCAACTAGATTTACATTTGAAAAAAATTATTCCTGTAGCTGCAGTAAATAGAGTATATTGCATGGGAGCTAAATAAACACAGGAAGATGACTTAGTGAGTTATAGCAGCAGTTCATAAGAGTCCTATGGATTGGGACAGTGAAAAAAAAAGGAATGATAAATGGATGTGAAAGCCATTAAGAAGTAAACTTATCTGAATTGCTGATCATTTATTTGGTTCTGAGAAGGGTGGGACTGCATGGTATTAGGAATAATAGCTCCTAGGCCTTTGGAGAACACAACTAGATTGAGGGTGATGGAGTATCCCAAAATAGAAGTCAGCGGAGTAGATGGAATAAATTAGAAAGAGCCTTTATTTACTCTTGAATATGTGAAGTTTGGAATATTTTTGAGAGTTGATATCAAGTAGAAAATTGAATTTGCTTGTTTTAACCTCAAAGGATAAGTTCGAATTAAAGGTATAAACTCTATCAATATGACCGACAGAGGGAATAGATTTCATAGATGTGAATAAAATTTTCTAGGGAAATAACATAAAGAGACAAGAAGATTGGATGTGAGACTGAGCATTGAGGTAGAAACACGGCATGTAATTTGGTGAGTTAGAGGAGGATGAGCCTCTGCAAAAAGATCAGCCAAAAATTAAAATAAATATAGATTTTCACTTCCAGAAGAAAAAAAATCAAAACTGTCTATATCTTTCTCATCTATATATCTACTTATTAGTCAATCTAAACAAATACTTATATTATGGTTACAGTGTTTCAGATATTGTTCTAAGTGCTTTCCGAATATTATCTTAGTTAAATTTGAAATAGTATTCCCTCTATTTCCTACTCCTAGTTCTACTTCCCCATACCAACAGATTTTAGTTAGCAAGGTATCAATATTTTAGACATAATGGCAATTATGTTAACTAGGGTAAGCAAACTGGTATAATAAATAACACTCAAATCTCTGTGGCTTATTACAATGAATTTCTATCTCACTATAATATCTAAGGAAGATAGATCATTGGGTTCTTTTTAATTTGAGGAGAGTTTTACTTTCTTTCTAGTTTTAGGTTTTTGATTATTAAAAATTATTGGAGTGCCATTGATCAACAAAATCCAATGTTTCAAGTGCACAATTCAATAGCATGTCATATATATGTTGCATTGTATGTTCACCACCCATAGTTAGATTTCTTTCCATCACCATATATTTGATTCCTTTTACCTCTATCAACCTGCCCCCTTCCACCCTACCTTCTGGTAACTACTAGTCCACTATCCATGTCTAAAAGTCTCAGTTTGTTTCTCATGTTTGTTTGTTTAGGTTTATATCCCACATATGATTGTTATCATGTGGTTTCCAACTTTTTTCTGTCTGACTTATTTTGCTTAGCATGATTACTCACGATCCATCCATGTTGTCACAAATGGCAGTATTTCATATCTTCATATAGCTGAGTAATATTCCATTGTATATAAGTACCATATCTTCCTTATCCTTTCATCTATTGTAGGACACTTCAGTTGCTGTCATGTCCTGGACACTGAGAATAATGCTGCTATGAACATCGGTGTGCATATATCTTTTTGGATAAATGTTTCCAAGTTTTTTTTTTTTTTTTTTTTGGAAAATACCCAGTAGAGTTATTGCTGGATCACATGGTAGTTTAGTTCCTAGTTTTTTGAAGAACCTCCCTATTGTTTTCCATAGTGGCTGTACCAATTTGCAGTCCCACGAGCAGTATATAAGGGTTTCTTTTCCTCCACATTTTTTCCAACACTTATTATTACTTGTCCTGTTGATGATAGCAATTCTGATAGGTGTGAAATGGTATCTCACTGTGGTTTTGATTTGCATTTTGAGTCCTGCAGGAATCTTCCATCATGTGTCTCAGTGCTCCTCTATGTTAACTGAGTCCTCTCCATTCAGCTGGTGGAATGGGCAACCTTAATCACAGAGGACATTTTAATGGGATTGGCTTGGGAGTAACTTACAGCCTTTCCCATTGACAAAAACTCAACAACATGGTCACTTAAACTGCAAGGGAACCTAGGAAAAATGATCTTGCTATGTGTTTAAGAGGAAAAGGAAATAGATTTTGATGACAACAAAGCATTATTTTTACAACAGAAATTTAGCCAAAGTTAAAGAACCTTATAACAAAAGTATGTTTATTTGTTTTTATTTTTTTAAGCCATGCAGCCTTCTTATTACAGAATTTAGTTCATCACATAAACAGATACACTCAGCATGTTTCATTGTCTAGAGAAAACAGAAAACAAATATTCATCTCATTACTATAGAACTTTCTTTTCTCCAGAATCTCAGATAACACCATGGATGTCTCTTCTGTAATTGGCTCAGGTTTCTTAAAAAACAGGCAGGAGGGAACAAATTTACATCATGGAAGTCAATTTATTTGAGAGTTTACATGCTCTCCTTATGGGGCCCTGGGAGCCATCTACTCAGCAGCCTGGAGATGAGTTCCATTGCTGCTTTGACATTTTCCATGCTTATAGTTCATTCTTCCCTGCCTACTGCCAGGGCCTTAAAATTATGCAAATTTACCACTGCAAGGGAGAACATCTTCTATACTGCTGATAACTTATCTCCTAAGCACAGTGGTGGAGAGCTGTACCACATGATGTTTTGCTAAGCAGATGTGGATGCATACTGCTTATTCATTGCTCAGGTTTTCTACCCAGATGAACTCACAACAGAGGCAACTCAGTACATCTTTTACTTCCTAAAATATGTGTGTGTGTGTGTGTGTGTGTGTGTGTGTTCATACATTTTATTTTCATCGCATCTCCATGGCCATGACCCTTAACAAATACAGAGGCAGTTGGGTTGATGATCACATGACAACCACATCAAGTAAAGTCATTCCATTGATTTAGGAGTCTCTCTCCTAAGATATTTTTTATTCACATATCTTTAATTTGATTAACATAGACATATTTTATTTCATGGGTGAGAAGAAGTAGTGAAACTAGTTGTTTTTTCAAAATGTTAAAAATATTTCTGAAAGTAAAGATCTATTTTTATGTGAAATTTATGGTGAGATTTAGCTTTGTTTCTATAGAAGAACAAGTTTGGAAAAAGGTGAATGAGTTAAAATCTATGGCATGGGGTCGAAATCCTCACAGGTACATGCCTTAATATTGATTTTTTATATGGGTTTGAAGATCTGTCATGAAGATCTATTGACTTATGTGGCTTGTAATAAAGGTTACAGATACTTTTTCCAGATTGTATTTCTCCACATAAGGTTTTACAAAAATATAGCCAGACTTGTTTTGAAAGATAAAATAGGAGAGAGAAAGTATGTTTGTTAAGACTTGATATACAGACACATTAGGTTTAATTTCCAAATTTATTTATTAAATGTGTATAGGTTTATTTAGACTGAAAAAGATAAGCATATGTAAGTGGAAGCTAGAAAGATAACCCAGGATAGGGTGAAATCATCATGACTCAAAGGAACTAGGTCATTGTGTTATCTAGGGAAGCCCAGTGTCTAAGCACCTTCCATTCTCCTTCAGTATGAAGGAATACGGATATAGCAGTAGGTAGCCATAACACAACTCCTTTATATTGGCCAGATATCTATTAACTATTTGGGGGATATTTTATGAACTGAGAAATCTTGAGGCCACTTTCAAAGGTAATGGGAATCTTTGGAGGCTTCTGGAACAAGCCCAGTCAGATTTGAAGAAGCTCAGAGATCTGTACTGTACTAAGATTAATTCTTCTAGCTAAAAGTTCTAATGATGAAATGCAAGTTTACCGAATAGGGATCATGACCATTGCCTAGTGATCAGTCTTAAAAGAGCACCGTGTGCACAGAACATTCAGGGATGGAAAGTAAAGATGTAAGCATCTCATTTCTTTCTTTTTCTCATGGCCGAATAATATTCCATTGTGTGTGTATATGTCACACTTTTTTTTAACTATTCATCCTGTGATATCACTTTATGTGTAGAATATGAAAAGAATACAAACTTGCAATGAGTATAAAGTCCTACTACACAGAAATCTACTGCACAGGATGGTGAAATAGACAACTATCTTTTATTATAATCATCAAGAGATTAGATTTTAAATATTACAACCTCTAAAATGAAGCGATAATTATATGACTTGATAAAGGTGCTAATTATCACTATAATGCCAGTCATATTACAGTATATAAATATGCCAATTAACATGTAGACCTTAAATTTATATGCTATATGTGAAATATATTTTAATAAAAAAATAAAGGCACTTAATTTTTCCATGTTATATTTTATTCATATAATACTTGCCTTTTTACTTCAATTTGCTATAAAAATCGACTAATGTAAATGGGTAAATGTTCAAATAAAAATTAAACATTTTAATGTTGCTACTGTTACATTGACTAAAAGATAAAAGACACTTAAAATTATATAAAATATTCTTGCAATGAAAATTTTCAGTGTTCTTAACAACAGTGAAAAAGATATCATCATTCTGAGTTTTCAATTTGTTATAAATACACAAAAAATGTAGTGCCTGGGGCAATTGAACTCTGAATTATTTAAATTACTGCAGTCATTATTTAGATGTTGCAAGATTTTAGGAATTAAGTAAAAATATAATCACTTAACATTGGGGATATGTTCTGAGAAATGTATCATTAGGCAGTTTCATTGTGTGAACATCATAGAGTACACTTATACAAACCTAGTTGTTATAGCCTACTACACACGTAGGCTATGTGGTATAGTCTATTGCTTCTGGACTAAAAATCTGTATAACTTATTACTCTTCTGAATACTGTAGGCAATTGTAACACATTATATTTGTGTATCTAAACATAGAAAAGATAAAAATAAAATATAAAAGATAAAAAATGTCATACTTGTATACCATGAATGGAGCTTGCAGGGCTAGAAGCTGTTCTAGATGAGTCAGTGAGTGAGTGGTGAGTGAATGTAAAGGTCAAGGACATTACTGTACACTACTGTAGACTTTATAAACTCTGTACACTTAGGCTACACTAAATTTATAAAAAAATAGTTTCTTCAATAATAAATTAACCAAGCTTACTATATAACTTTTTTGTTATGAATTTTCTAATTTTTTAACTTTTTATTTGATTCCTTTGTAATTATACCTAGCTTAAAATATATATTATACAGCTATACAAAAGTGCTTTCTTTATTCATTATTCTATAAAATTTCTTCTTTTCTTGATTTTATTATTATTATTATTTTAAATTTTTTGTTAAAAACTAAAACACAAACACACATATTAGCCTGGGCCTGCACAGGTCCAGGATCATCAATATCACTGTCTTTCATCTCCATATCCTGTCTCACTAGAGGGTTTTCAAGGATAATAACATGTGTGGTGCTGTCGTCTCCAGGATAACAATGCCTTTTTCTGGAATACCTCCTGTAGGACCTGCCTGAGGAAGTGTCACTCTTTTCAGAAATATGTTGATGGTATTTTTTTTTTTTTTTTTACATCATAGATTTGCTAGTAAGTAGGTAATGTATCCTGATCATTCCTCTTTATTAATGAAAACCTTTCAGTATTGGGGTCCCTGTTTTAAAACTTTTTAAGGAGCTTGCAAAAGCTTCTGCTAAGCCATTCACTGAGATATTTCTTAGAGGTTCTTTTTTTTCTGCAGTATCCTTTTCTCTTGCCTCTTCTTCAGCTATGTATTCCTTTTACAGCTCCAACAACTCATTAGTCACTTCCTCAGGAACCACCTCTAGCAGCTCTTCAATGTCATCTTTATCCATGCCCAGTTTAAAGTTGTTTGTTACCTCAGCCACAGCCTCGTTGATTTTTGCAACCGTTGCACTACGATTTATGACACCTATGATGTCACTAGGTGATAGGAATTTTTCAGATCCATTTTAACCTTATGGGACCACTGTGGTATACTGAGTCTGTCATTGACTGAAATGTCATTATGTGGGACATGACTATGTTAGAAAAACCTCAGTTTTTTATTCTTGCCTGATAATGCCTATCAATAAATATTTCTGTGATTACTGATTAAAGAAGACAAATGTTTTACAGTAGGACTTTGTGACTTGCTTCAAATAATAACAATAGTAAAATAGTACCTTATAGTGGAGAAATGAGGCAGACACCACTTAAAATAAGTGGTCAAGGTTAATATTAGTAGTGCATGTTGGTATCATTCACCCTCTGATATGATGCAATAAGAAAGGCATTTCAGCTTTGTGTCATTCTTCTCCAAAACCCATAATTCCACCCTAATCATGAAATTAATTATACGCACTTAAATTGAGGGAAATCCTGTAAAATACTTGAGCATTATTCCTCAAAATTGTCAAGATCATAAAAAATAAGGAAAGACTGAGAAATTTTCATAGATCATAGGGGCACAAGAAGATATAAAAACTAAATCTAATATTCTATTCTGGATTTTTATTATATCCTAGATAGGTAAAGAACTTTATAAAGTGGGAAAAAAAGGTAAATTTTGAGTAGTCTATAGTTAAGTCAGTAGTATTGTATTAATGTTAAAATTTTAATTTGCACAAATATACTGTGGTCATGTGAAATTTTAACATTAGGGGATGGATGTTCAAGAACATCTGAGAATTCTGTATATCTTTGCAGTATTTCTATAAATATAATCAATACAAAAAGTTAAAATAAGTCTGCAGCCATGCCACCATGAACAAGCCCGATCCCGTCTGATCTCCGAAGCTAAGCAGGGTGGGCCTGGTTAGCACTTGGATGTGAGACCACCTAGGAAGACCATGTGCTGTAGGCGTAAAATAAAAAGAAAATAAAGGATTATAAACTGACAAGGTCCTTGCAATCTGTGAGGTCAACCAAGGGTTGCCTCGCCTAAAAAAAAAAAAAAAAAAAAAAAAAAGTTAAAATAAGGAAAAAGAAATTCTATTAAGTATCACGTACAGAAGAAATTTCTTCATTTTCATTTTTTTTTTCCTGCAGAATAACTTGCTGTGGAATTTTATCTCTATAGAACTGGTTATGATTCTGATAAGGAATTAAGAAATTCTCTGATAGGGAATTGAGAAATCACAGCTTTTATAAACTGGAAGCTTCCCACTTTACATACATATGAAGAAACCAAAATTTGGAGAAGGTATTTTACTTCTTCTGAAAGTATTAGGAAATATATAACATAGCCACAGCTGGAACTCAAATCTTTGGGTTGAATTCTCTTTCTACCATATGTAATGTCAATGAATGAATCTGTGTACCAGAAACCACAGTCCACATCTTACCAACATTAACTCTTTTAATTCCCTGAACAACCTTTTGAGGTAGCTATTTTTCATCGTGCCTGACATAAAGTTCATGTTATTTTTAACATGGGTTTAGTAGGCAAGTGACCTCATTAGATTTACAAGTCAGGAAGTCTACTTTGAGATTTTAAAGGATCTCTTGGTTTGAGGGAAAGTGAGATTGGAGACAGAAAGGTTCTTTAGAAGACTCCAGCAGAAGAGACCACTGGTATACGAGGATGAGGGCAGTGGCCAAGGCTTTGTCTGTGGGCCTGAAAAAAAGGAGTTAGTAGAGATGGGACTGACAGGAATGAGTGATTTATGGGACACACAAAATAAAGAAGTCAGAAATTCTCTACTGCTGAAATCAGAAGTTCAAAACTTCTCTATTGTCCTTACAGTTCTTCGCCCTATCCGTTTCGCTGTATCTAATTTTTGGCCCTATTTAAACTTCCCATCCCTAACGTTCATATGACCTTATGTTGTTAGATGTTTCCAATCTAGATGCCACTGTCTGTCATTTAACAATTCTTGGCAAAATTCTTAACTCCACTGCCTTGACAAATCCTCTCTGGATTAACTCAACTAGCTACCTTCTCACATAAACCGGAGCTGCTGAGAGGTCTGCGAAAATGAAGAAACTATGCAAAGTGTATCTGATATAAATTTTTGGATTCTGTGACCTTCTCTCTCCTTCATGTAAACAGAAAAATGAGACCCTCCTCTTCTCTAAGGCTAATTCACCCTCTTCCACAGGGACTTAGTCTTATAAATTAATTGTTTTCTGCCGTTAACATTTTTCTATATTGGGCTTTTTTTTTTTTTAACGTTTTTAAGTTTCTCTAAGCTCCACATTTAGTTTTCCTGCAGTTACTACCCTGTATCTAGCTTCTCCTTCCCAGCCAAACTGTTGAATCATCCTGATTATATTAATGTCCCATAGGATTAAGTCCTAAATCCTGCATTTTCTGTCTGTTTGGTATTTCTGGACAACATTTTTCTCCCTGTGGCCTCCCAGGTGCACTGAGAACCTTACATCTCGACATCGTGCCTCAGAATCACCACTGTATCCACAGTGGAATTCTCACAGTGACCCATATATCAGGGATGGGAAGGGATTATGTTTTATCCAGGATTCTGTCTAGTGTCCAGTGCCTGCCTCAGAGTGGGAAATTGGTATGTGTTTCCTGAAATACTTGAGTAAAAAATAAAAAATAAAAAAATTAACGTTAAAGCCAGAGTATAGTAACCATTTGTAATTTGATTAACAGATGTGATTTCCATCTGTCAGTGCAAATATTCTAGAGATATTTTCTAGAATATCTCTTTGATAAAGTAAGGCAAAGTTATATTCTTAATCTTGATTAGGTATGCTTTTGACTTATTCTTTTCTATGAGAATTGATTGAAGTATATACCTGACTTAAAAAAAAAAAGTAAAATTTCTACTCAGAATACTGGGAATGTTCTGAAATTTGGTCTCTACCTTTATTTTCAAAATAGATTTTATTTTTATATATCTTTACTTACTACCTCTCTAGTCATAGTCATTTTATCATTCAACTTGGTTCAAACAGTTCATCAGGTCTCTAACAAGAGAACAACGACACAAAAAATGGAAATCCATACTATGAACAGGTCTTATATCAAGGCTTTTTGATTAATTCTCCCTTCCTTTTCAATGTCTAACTCATCCCGACTGAATCAATCAAAAAGCTATTACTTTCATACTTTGAAGTGTTGCTTTCAAAATCAATAAAAACACAGTTCATTTTTAATATGCAGTATATTACAAAAATGAAAATTCACATTTACTTGGGGTAGAAATTTATGAAAAATTGTATGATTGTTGGAAAACTGTGTGTGTGTGTGTGTGTGTGTGTGTGTGTGAATTCTTTATCACAAGCTTTATATTATAATCCTTTACCACAAGCTTTATATTTCATTTCACTTAGATTTTCATCACTATTTACTTTTTGTATGAATGTATGTGCATGCATAATGTAAAATTTAAAAGAAAATAATGAATTACTTTGTGGAGAGTTGCTGCTCAAGTCTTATGCATGTGAATAATAGGCACTGAATAAGACAGCATATTCTATATCCTTTCCAGACACAATAGACATCTACATTTAAAAAATTCTGTGAGACATCTGAAAAGTCTTCTCTAGCAAAAATTGTGTTAAGTTCTTCATGGGGATATTAAAAACAGCTAACTGCATAATTGATAAATAATCATATCATTTATTAATGGGGAATAAGTAGATCTGGCTTCTATTTGAGAATGATTAATTGGATTGTATATGTATATTTAGGAATATCTGTTTTATAACATTTCAATCACCATGCACCTGTAATTCTACCATAATTTTATGCATATTTATAATATTGAACTCGAATAAATGATTCAAGTCAATTTCTGTTAGATTGTTTTATTATTTTTTGTGTCATTTGAAATGTGTAATGCTAGTATAGATTATATAATCATATCTAATACAGAGTATTTGCTTATCAGAATACTATCAGATTGTCAATAAAATGGATGTTTTATTTTGTAGTGCAAGTTATAATGTTGGTATTTATCATATTTATTATTGTATTACTACAGCCTTTTTTAATGACTGTCCTTGAACTTTCTGAATTCTTTCTTGAATGTGATGACATGGTCATGAAAAAAAAGTTTATAGATCATCAGAAGTTGACAGTTTTCAGTGTAGTGTGTGTGCTTACTATAAGACAGAATTGAGCTTGGTATATGGGTGATGGATGAACTTTTACTGAATGATGGATAACTATTTGTTCTGTTAATGACATTCCATCCATCAGCTATTTTTGATATGGTTGATCACAGATGTTGCTGACTCAATTTTGTGGATTAACTGAAGTGAAAGTAATACCTGTTGGAAGTTTTACTAATATAAAATTTCTCCTCTTGGGAGTAGGATGGATTACATTATCTGTGGAAATGCTTTTCCTTGTGAGTTCTTTACTGTCAACTTTCTTATTCTCTCAACAATATCTCTTCTGTATTAGCTAAAATGGCGCCTTATATTGTTAATGAATTTTTTCCATGTCATGGAAAATTTATGTCTCCAAATCTGCATTCCTCCCTACAAGTCACAAGTGAGGAACAACTTTTTTATTTTTTTTTTTTTAAGAAAATGAGATGGATTTCTGGTCCTCTGTGTTAGGCTAAACTCCCTATGGCCTATTCTTCACTTTGATTGCAACTAACAACCTGAAAAACTACAATAAACAACTAACTGAGATCTCTGAAAAGTAAATGAAAGTGGGAGGATTGTGAAATATAGTCAAACTTTGGAGAGACAACCTGCACTGGTGTGTGTTTCCTATTGTTTTCCTCTCAATCAAAAAACAGAACAAAACAAAGTCAAAAATAACAAAGCACTCAAGGAAAATAGATATTATGAAAGACATAGCAAGAAATATAACCTTAAGATTAGAATTGTCAGGAAAATAATATATAAAAAATACTTTTAAATACCTTAACAAAATTTTAAAAATTAATAAAAACATATGCAAGGAACCACATGCTAGAAAAACAGATGAATGATTTTTTTGTTGTTGTTATTTGCCTTGTTTGTATTTTTCAACTCTAAAAACATTTTTGGTTATTGGTATATTTCTGTACATGTTATTAAATTAAGTATTGATTTCTAATATAATTTAAATACTTGTAATAAGTAATCATTTATTTTGATAGGCAGATGTATTTATTTTCTAGTCATTATTTTTATAATTTTGACTGTATTTAAATTTCCTCTGTTTCTTTAAACACTATCTAATAGCTCCCTACTGTGAGTTTCAATACAATTAAACTAGGTGCTATTTCTAATTTGTCTACTCCTCCTACACTATTCAGTTTTTGTAACTGGACGTTTCTTAATATTTGCTTTTATACTATTTAATATGTATATATTATTATGGATACATTGTGAGCTTTAAAAATATTCTTACTCTCAGTTATTGGGGAGCTAAATCTGTTTTCTACATTCTTGGACTCTCTCCTCCTAAATTTTATAGATGGATCATTTGTACATTCTTAGAATTGGCAGTAAAATGTTTTTCATTTTCCATGCCATTTTCCCCTTAAATCTACAGATGAATTGTTTCATTTCTCACTTCTTTTCTTGCTGACAGTATTTTCCTAATCAGAAATAGGTTGACTGATAAATTTCTTAAGAAGACCTTACTATATAGTGTTCCCTGAATTTATGGATGTTCATAACTATAGACTTTATAGTTGATGCACACCTTGGAAGGATAAAGATAAAGCCATTGGGTTCTTTATCTCCTTGATTAACTTGTGGATATTTCCTCCTATATTCTGGCATTGACTTTTCCTGTGAAAAACTCTGATGCCCTATTAGTTTCCTTCTAAGTGATTTGATTTTTGTACCTAAGCTTCCAAATAATGCTTTTTTAATCATTGAAGTCTAATTATTATACAAGGATTTATCTTGAAGTTGAAAATTTTAAGTCTATACACATATAATATTCATATATTATATATGACATATGACTATGCATTGTAACTTGGCCTAACATAGACTATATATATTTTTTAATTCTATTTTATCTTCTATGTTTCTGTTTTTTCAAAGAGAGGAGATTTACTTTGTTTTCGTCTCTTGTTTCTTCTCTTTATGATTCTTATTTTCTTTAGGGTTTAATCTTCCTTGTTTTCTTTATAATTTAGATTTTTCTAAAACGAATTTGTTTTTAATTCTATTTCTTTCACAAATCCTGCTGTTTTTGATTTCACTCTGATTATCTCTTCCTCAAGTTCTCGTATTTCTCTAAATTGTCCCTTTATATGTTTAAATTGTTGGAATATATCTTGGCATGTATAAATGTTCATTACATTTTTTATCTGTTTTATAGGAATGTGTTTCTGATGATTAAAAGTTGATATGTACCTTTTAATCTTTGTTCTTATAGTATCTTTTATGACTGCTAAGAAAATTCCTTTAGTGTGCCTCATATAGGAATATTGAATGTCCTTGACTAGCCAATAGTAAGAGTTTCTTGTAAGATGTGGAAAAGAGGTTATAGAATTTGTCCAAACATTGTAGACGAAGGACCTCTCATTATTTGCTACAATGAAAGACTGTTGCCTCATGTTTGGGGATATAATAGATCCACTGTTCTTCTGATACCCAGAATCCAATCTGGTTTGGGACAATTTCTATCTGTAGGCTTACACTCTCCTGCTTCCCACTGCCTTGCTGCAAGTGGTACAACCCTTACCTTCTAGAACGGTGTATTTTATAGGTGTTTCCCAAAGTTTTTCACCTCTTGACCCCAATGAGAATTTTGTTGGGTGTTCTCTTGCCACTGCCTTGGGGACTCCTACCCTGTGAACACTTTACTCCTACCCTGTTAACTCTTTACTCCTACCTTGTTAACTCTTTACTCCTACCCTGTTTACTCTTTACTCTGACTCTGACTGGGGCCTTCTTTTTCTGGGTTCATGTATTTTGCCTGTGGATTTCTAGTGATCTACCACAACTATCCTCCAATTATTTGTTCTACAAAAGCCCAGGTGCTTCTTGCTCAGTTCATTGTTCGTAAAGACATGTTATATGATTTGGAGCTAAGAGTCTTCTTTTGTTTCATGGTCTTGCTGAAAATAGACTTGTTTTCTTTCTTTTTTTTTCTTTCTTTTTTTTTTTCAACAAGTGAGATGATTTAGAACTAAGGGACTACCATGAAAATGTACAAATCTCTGTCTATGTTTAAATGATACAAATGTAATGGTCAGATTTACCATTACTCCATTTACTTCTACTTCTACCTCTTTTCAGAAAACTAAACTTAGTTTTTTTAATCTGTTTTAGATTTTAATCTTTAATATAATTATATATAATACACGATTTCAAAAAAAATTAAAAATAATTTATGCTCTTTTGCTAGAAAGTACTGAAGCCCAACATCTTCAGAAAAAAAAAAATTTCTCCTCATTTCTGAGAACTCTGTGACATAAACTTGACTTCATTACCTACATATGTGCAAAAGTATTCCTAGCCCCTCAGATTACATTTATGGCAGCCTCAGTAAATCTAATGAGTGGACAGCAGATGTCACTGTTGGATGAAATGAACTGTTTGCTAATCATACCCTTTCTCCAGTGAAAGTGCTTTACCAAGGGTCTAAATCCTGGGGTTTACTGATAAAGAGGAAAAAAAAATTAAATTAAACTCAAAACCCTGAGTCAGTTTCATAACTTGGCCTGGCACCTTAGGGCATGGGATGTAAGCCAGCTTTGTAATTAACTGAACTTTCTCATTTGAAATTAAGGCATACTTTTTCAGAGTTTACTCGGCATGAGGGAAAATGACCTGTGATATTAGAATTCTGAATTCTTGTGTCGTACTTTATGCAATTGTTTTTCTTTTTTTTTTTTCAACACATACCTGCAGGTTAAACTAGCAGCATTCCATCTGTTCACACGGCGCTTTTAAAACTGTGACATTGGGAATCATGGCATGAAGAAAGATTTGGTATTAAAATGTAAAATTGAGCAAAGTCAGGGCGCTTGTTTTTGTATATTTATCTCCTAAAATTTACCTCCTAATATCTTTTACTATACAATGTTATATTTTGCAGGCACCAATATTTCAATCCTTATTCTCACTGATATTTTGAATTTGGATATTTTATTTTTCAGATATCTTTTATTATTTGTAAGAAAAAACACCCCACAACATTTCTTGAATATTTCTAAGATATTTTGGGTTTTACTTGTCTCCATCATCTTGCTGTGTCTACCTTCTGGCTTTTTAAGTCATTTCTCACTTTCTGCATCAGAAGTTCTTCTGTATTATGTCTTTTGTTCAACTAGTGTACTGTTGCTGATTAATTAAGTTTAATCTTGGTTTCCAATTTCCAGCTTCACAATTTATTCCTCGTCTATTTTAATTTTGTTTCACAATTCTTTCATAGAAGAAATACCAATCAAGGTGTCATGACATTTTAATTTTAATTTTATCAGCCCTTAGTTTGCCAACTTGTGGCTTCATGTGCCAGTTTAGTGGTTGAAGAATGACTAAGAAAAAATGACATATAAGACACATTTTGTCTTTGGGGAGCATTGCAATTAAAGTTATTGAATGAATTTCTGTTATTATTTATTTCGATTCCAATCATGCATTTACATGTTGTTGATTGGGAATGGGATAGGAAGGGGTAGAGTCTTCTTGTTTTGTTTTATTTTATTTTGTTTTGTTTCTCTAGCACTGAGCACGATGCTTGGTCAAGAGTAGAAACTCAGTCATTGCTGACTTAATGAAAGAATGCTTGAGTTGATATTAGATACTCTTGCTGCTTATTCTTGACAATACTTCTTTGAGGCAAATAATATGAAACAAACAAAAGTAGAATTTGAAGAGGAATGTGATATTAATTTTAATTGGGATATTAAGATAAATATTTATTTAATCATTAAGTTCATTTTCATTGAGCTCCTACAGTATGCCTGGCGTTGTTCTGGGTGGGGACACATCAACAAATTTCTCTTTTGTGGTGTTCACAGTCCGATTTGTGAAAGGATCTGGTGATATTGTCCTGGTTCAGGTCTTTTTAAAGAAAATATAAAAACTGATCAACTAAAGTATTTTTCTAAACCACTTGTTTAATGTAAAAATATCTCACAAATTCATAAAACATATATTAGGGGACAAAATCAATATTTTAATCATAGAATCATTTATTTAATTTAATAATTTCTCTGTGGTGGTTAGGTTTTGTCAGACATGATGTGATAGGTATTGTACTTAAATCCGTATTGTAACAAATTGGGTTACAATAGAGTTCTAGCAAATATTTAAATATAAGCAAACTGAAATGCTACAAAGTCAGAGTGAATTATCCATCCAATGGCACAAATGCAATTTTTGTATGCCTTGTTAGTATACATGTCAGCTGTGTTTTGGATTTTTCTTTCTATACAGTTATCACCATCTAGGAGAGACATATGGTATGTCAATGGTACAGCTTATTAAGGTGTTTGAGGAGGAAATATTAAAAACGTGCACCAGATGGTATTTAGCTCTGCAAAAGCACAAATCACACGGTAGTTGCTATTGTTTTCTCTTCTTGATATCCATATATTACTCAAGGTACCTGTGGAAACAACCTTTTAAAAATACCAATGTATTATCTTTGAAAGCTCTTTGCATGTCCTGCACATTTGTTTGCTGTCGACTGACTATTCCTATTACCTCTAACTATAAAACAACCCATTCGAATAGAAGGGAAAGACACCTCTCCGTGTGTGTTTCAAGGATTCTAGTTTAAAAATATCCGATGCCACCTCCCAGTTTAACCTAGGGACTCCATTCATGTTTATACACTCAATCAACTGTGAATATTACAAATACTTTACTATTACTATAAAGACGATTAATCTATAACTCTATGTAAATTAACAGTAAAGGAATACAATGGAAAGCAAAAAATCTGAACTACAGAATCTACTTCAACATGTAACATAAAAGAAAGCTCAGTACCTGAGTTGTAAAAGGAAAAAAAAATAACATGGGATACACAGTATGTCTTAAGAAGTAGCTTCATAACAGGCAAACGACCTGAAAAGATATTAAGCGTGGCTTGCCATAGTGCGTAGTAGGAGAAATTAACATGGGTCAAATCAATAATATATGACAGTGGATAGCCAAAGAATAATAGAAAACAAATAAAATGTTTAGCATTACCATTTAAACAGCTAAGTTAGATTTGTGAAAATGGGAAGGCCAAATGCTTTAAGGCTAATTGCAGATACAAAATCAAATCAGAGGTCAACCTTTTGATATTTTTAGTGTAAAATTAATGTAACTGCATTGTAAGAAGTATGTGGTTTTTTTTTTGTTGTTGTTGTTGTTTTTTTGTGGTGGGCAGAAAAAGTTCTTGCACCATTCTGTGATAAACGTGCATTCTTTGCTGTACTAGACTCTCATGTCATTGTCAACCTTTCACTTTGCCTTCAGATGACAGGAATCATTTTGTTCATTTTTTTGGAGAATTTGATACCATGTAAAATGGACTGAGCTATGGAAACAGCCTTGGTTTAAATCACAGGCTGAGGTAGAGTCACTGCAGCTGAAAATATATAAATGAAAAAAATATAAATCCATAAGCATTAGCCTGAACAGCCTATCCCAAGAGAAATTCAAGACCTAGTTAAAACAGGTTAAGACTTGGGCCCCATTAATTTCATAGAAGTTGGCATCAGCCGATTCTTTAAATTTTCACTAAAACTCTCTTTTGTATGATCTATCACTGCAACTTTTATACCTTTAAACCCTATTTCCCCTCATAACAGTAACAGAACTTTTCCCTCACTACTAAAACTGCCCAAGTATTCTTGGAATAATGTTTTCACTATACTATTCCTTCAGCCTGGAATGAAAGTCTCTGCTTTATTTACACCAGCTAATGCATACTGTGTTTTATTTTTCAAACCAATGACCCACCTCCTATAGGCAGTTTTTATATTCCAAAGAAAACATCTGTTGGTCCATCTTCTGCTCTGTCAAAGCACTTGGTTCAGAATGTGAGTAACCAGCAGAATGGACTGGATGCCAGTTCTTTATATTACTCATTGCATGATCTTGAACAAATCACTGCTATATTTGAGACTCAAGTTCCTTTCCTATTAAAATAGAATAAGAATACTAAAGTCACAGGGTTTTGCAAGAGTGAAATGAGGTAATGTTTGTAAAGTACCTAGTTCATATCTGCATATACAATATGCTATGTGCTCTGTGCTTTATGGTATGATGCTAATGAATATTTTTAGTACTTGCTGTATACCAAACATTCTTCTAGATGAACTTTTTTGTACAGTAACTGTACTGTACGTATCGTATTCCTATTGCAGAAAAAAAATGCACACTGAAGCACAGAAAAACTTGAAAACTTGCCCAAAGTCACATGTCAGAAAATACCAGAGATAGAATTTGACCCAAAAGATATGGCTCTCAAGCCAACAGTTCTGTTGTTACCCATCATCCCTACTACTTCTACCCATTACTCTTCCTCCACACACACTGCTTTTTGTGCTTATCACATTGCTTTATATTTTATTAATTTGTATTATTACCCTACAATGAGTTTAAGAGCTCCTCAAGAGTAACTTATTTATCTTTTCTGGCCTGACCATCTAGTTTGCCCGCCCATGCTGAAAACTCATTAAATATCTGCTGAAGAATGAATTAACAAAGCCTAAAAACCTGCAGTAATTTAAAGAATTATAAATGACCTAGAAGATCCTTTCTTGCAATTGTACTAGTATCCCCCACTGTAGAGATGTGTTTTATATTGTGAGTATATAAATTTCAAGAATTACTAAAACTTGCAAACCCTATGTGTATGGATACATATAATATGTAAAGGTATATATTTATGGATGTAGAAAGAGAGAGAGAGACAGACAGACAGACAGACAGAGAACCTGTTTGTTTAGTTTTTTAATTGTGAATTCTAAACAGAAAATGCCAACAACTAGTCTTCACTGTTAAAGTAGACTGATGGCTTTATTCTCTTAAGTTCAGTCAGTTTACTTAGTTTTAGCATTTCTGAAAGTAATGTCAGAAGAAACAAGCCATCTGAAAAAATGGGATTTTTGTGACATTTTAAAGCATTAATGACAGAAAAGTAAAGGATTCTTTCAGGTATTAATTTTCTGCCAACTAACCACACGTTTACAAACATTAGGCTATTTTTCAAACAAAGACCATATGGTTGACTACAGTAGAATTAAGAGGTAAGATTAGAGGATGAATTTTAAGATGCTACTACTCTATTTTCAAAAGCTATAATGAGGGTTGGACTAACATGATAAACTAATTGGAATTTTTTCTATTTCCTATGGGATTTTTTATAGTGTATTTCCAGCATAAAGGAAATGAAAATATCAAAAATATTTGTAATGGCGAAAAATAAAAATAATTAGTTTGGGTCTAAAATATATTTTTCTCAATGAATTGTGCCATGCCTCATCAAATCAACATTTCATTTATCTGACTAGAAATCTATAAAATATGTTTTCTACTTCTAACAAAAAAATTCTATGTAAAATGTTTATTTATAAAACACTGAGTGCATGAAGATGAGTGAGAGAAAATTGTTTTTCTTAAGAAGAACTTTTTCTCATTAAAAATTAGAACTAAATTAAAAAACTAGAATGTAATGAATTATTTGATATGAATAAATAGATATAATGAAGCCAATTATAAATTTGAATGTCTGTTCTGTGGTAAGTTCTCTACTAGGTATTACTAATATAGAAATTAATCTTACTATTTACTTTCAATAATAGCTACCATTTTATGATCATGTGTGTGTATGTGTGTGTGTGTGTTACATGCATGTACTCCAGGCACTGTGATGGGTGTTTACTCACTTTATTTCTCACTACAAATATTTAATAAATTTTCATCATCTCCATTTTAAAAACGAAAAAACATCAGTGACATTATGTACATACGTTTACACAGAAATTAAATTTCAAAGACAAAATTTGATCTTATATCTGTTTGCTTTCAAAACTTGTGCTTTTCATATAACACAACAGGACCCTTAAAACATGGCCGTTCTCTCACGAGATCAAATTTATAATAAGAGGTAGGTACCAACGGCAATAATAGAGTATAATAAACAATACTCCTGCAGAGATCTATGATTAAACTGGGTAATTGAAGTTGCCCAAAGTGGAGATCTACAGAGTGAAGCCAATGGGATCAAGCTAATGAGGGGTATATGCTTGCGAAAGGGTAGAAGTAAGTTTCAGACAAGGTAGGGAAGAGAATATTTTCTAAGTCTACCGAGGATCATGAGATAAGAAAAAAAGGTCTCTTACTGCAGAGAAACCATATTCAGGAAACCAAACATGGTTTGATGGTCCCAGGACAAAAGATATTTGAGAAAGATAGATAGAAAGGTTAAGGAAGAAATCAAACATGGTTTGATGGTCCCAGAACAAAAGATATTTGAGAAAGATAGATAGAAAGGTTAAGGAAGGTTATTAATGCCATGTCAGGAATGAAAGAATACATTGCTAATAATAGAATGTAATAAATTATAAAATGATATAATGAATAACAATAAGATGCATAAAATTTTTTTTAAAAGCCAACACTTTATTAGAAAATAAACCAAACTCCCTAATGTTGACAAAAATAGAAATTATTGTCTCATATTTATTACAGTAATTGAATCTGTGATTCAAAATCTTCATATATAGGAAGCTCCAATATCATCTGGCTTCACCAGTAAAGTTTCTCAAACTTTTTAGGAAAGCATGACATGGTCCTTATACAAAGTGTACTACTAGACATGAGAAAAGGAGACAGCTATCCCTTACTCATTTAATAAAGTTGGAAAGTCATTTCTATTTAAGGGTGACAAAGGAAAATTCAAGAAACAAAAATTACAATGTTTTTTCTCCTTGAACATAGGTTTAAGAATCTTAAACACAGTATTTGTAATGGGAATTCAGTGACATATTGAAATAATAACACATTTAGAGTAATTTATTCCATAAATGCAAGGTGGTTTTAATATTCAAATATCAATTAGTGTAAGGGATCAAATAAACAAACTAGAAGAGAAAATTTACATAATTATCTCAATAGAAACCAAAAAAAATGATAAATTTAACACCCATATGATAAAAATTATTAGAAAATTAACAATAAAAGGAAATCCTTTAATATAAATTTCTCAAAAAATAATCTCAGGGAATATCATAAATGTAAATGATTAAAAGATGTCTCTTGAGATTGAAAATGCAGAAAGTATACTCTAAATTACTCATTCTGTTCCTCAATTACTGGAGTGCATAGCCAGTAAAATACAGCAAACATAAAAATAATAAGTATAGGGATTAAAAAGGTATACAACCACTTGTACTGACAAATGATATGCATGCATATATGGAAAATCCTTGAAGAATCTAAAGACAATTACATGTATGATTAATAACTGATTTTAACAAGTTCATTGGATATAAATTCAATATAATAAGATTGATCATATAACTATTTCCCAATAAAAACTTTGGGGAAAAAATAGAATGCCATTAACATTCTATTAAAAACATCAACTACTTAGAAATAAATTTAACTGAAGATATGTAAGACATAAGTGGGAAACAATAGTACATTATTACAAGAAATTAAATAACACTTAAGTAAAATGCAGAGATATACCATGTTCCTAGATTGGAAAACTCAATATTGTAACATCGTCTGTTCTCCAAAAATTGATTTGTATATTCAATAAAATTCCAATAAAGTTTCATCTGTATATGTTTGCATGTTTTAAAATTAACAAGCAGATTCTAAATCATGGAGAAAATCAGAGGGCCAAGAACAGTCAAGATAAATTTTAAGAAGTACCAAATTAAAGGAACATTATGATTCTACAAATTAATACTTATCCTAAAGCCCCATTGAATAAAATATCGTGGTTAATGCAAGAACAGACAGTTCAAATGCAAGAACGTAATAAGGCCCTCATACAGACACATGCTAGTCACTTGATTGATGACATAAGTAACTGATAATACCAAATCTTATATGTGGAGTAATGGGAATGCTCATCCACTGGCAGTTGATGTAAATTTGAATAGCCATATGATTCTATATGGGATTCTACAGCAGATGTTTAATTCTAACAGAAACATTCATTTGTACCTAAAGGATTTTCAAAGTTGAATGGCATATTCATAAATTACATTTATTAATATTATACAGCAATGAGAAGAAATAGCTACCACTTCACACATCATAGATAAATCTTACTAGTATGATTTTGAACTGAAAAAGCCAAACACAAAGAGGCATTAAACACCCAAGTTCAAAGCAGGCACGTTTAAGAGAAGTCAGCATAGTGTTTACATTTGTGGAGGAACTAAATAATGAGAAGGGAAACATAAAGGGGATTTCTGATTTGCTGGTGATGTTCTATTCTTTGATCTGGTTAGAAGTAACTGAGATGTATTCACTTCATGAAAATTTATTAAGCTGTGACTTTCTGTAAGTATTTAAGCCAATAAAAATTTTACATGAAAGACAGAATAGAAGTAGGAAATGAATCAGAAAAGAGATGACCTTAGGAAACTATGTATAATCTGATTAATATGGTCAAATTCAGTTGAGAATTAAGTTTAGATGAACATTAAAAGTAGTTATTAAATTTCATAATTAAAAGGTCATTGGTGACTTTCATGAGAGCATTTTCTGTAGAATGATGAGAGTTGAAATCAGATTGCAATGTGCTGAAAAATGGATGGATGAGATGGTAGTGATAGGAAATGCCTTCTTCCTTTTGAAACTTTAACATCTTTTTGCAAGGTTTAAAGAATTATGTTGCAGAGATCTCAGAGTTTTTCTAAATAGGTTGCTTCCTTCAATTAGCCACTTCTTCAAATCATGAGAGAAATAGATATCTTTTTCCAGACTTACAGACAGTCACAACAAATAAATTATTTTATTTCTATCTAGCAGGATGTGTGAACTCTGAAGAATATTTGGTCAGTAAAAAATAAAATACTTTTATACATTTTTCCACATTTATCTAATAGACATAATTGCTAAATGTTTGGGAGAGGATTTTTATAGTTTTAGTATCACTTTAATGTATCTACTCTCACCCATGACTTCAACTGTACATTTGCACATTTCCATTATGACTCAGCCATGACAAATAAAATGTGCTCTCAGTAGCTATAGCTACAGCAGATGTTTAATAGACATTTCCCATTGTGAAAAAAAAATAGACTTTTGTATCACAATGGGAGCTGCCTATTAACCATTGGCAGTAGCTACTAAAATTAGGATTAGGAAGAATTTACTGATGGTAAAATCATTATATAGAGTAGAGATCATTTAATAGTGGCCTTTGGGCCAATTCAACTCATCGATGTGTTTCTTTTGTCACATTCCTTAGTTATTGTTTGTGTTTTTTTATTACATAAAGTCCATAAGGCAGTACCTATGCTCTCCACCACAATTCCTGGTGCTTTATTATTTTTGCTTCTAGGGTGAAAGTATAGAATAGTGATTAAAAATGTGTGCTCTGGGGTTGACCCACCTGGGTTTGAATCCCAGTTCCATCACTTACTATGTGATCTTGGGAAGTGTCTCTGTACCTCTGGTTTTTCTTCTTCAAACTTGAAATAGTATAATTTTGTGCCTATTAGGTAAAGGTATAAAGTCCAAAATTATAGAGCTGGGCTGTGCTTAGAATTGGAGCGATGGGAAGGTATAGGAATCCTAATTCCATGCTGCTGAGATCATAGAACTAGCACAGCCTACCTTGAAAGCATGGTGACGGAACTTCATCTAGTTATGCACATGTATGTGCTTTGATCTCAGTTTTATCCTCCTGTGTATATGTATCTCAAGGGAACTGTCACACAGGTACATAAGGGAACATGTATCAGGACATTTATTGGAATATTTGAAATAAAGGGAACAAATGGAACAAAATCTGGAACATTTGTTCTGTGTGGCAGAAATAGGAGGTGACCCGGATATTCATAACTGGAGGAGTACATAGGGAACATGCAGCAGATACATGTCATAGAGTATTTTGCATTAGCTAGAAATAATAAATTAAAAGCACGCATAGCAACATGGGTGGAATTTAAAGGCCCGAGAAAAGTTAGAAACAGAATGAATTTTAGAGCATCGCACTGTTTACATGAATGAAAAATACATGTACAAAAATACACATTTTACAAATCCCCAAACAAAATGATAGAGCTTAAACACATTAGAAACTTGATTTAGGTGGGAGAGGCAGAAAGGAATGGCAGTGAAGTCATAAGGATAAATAGGAATAAACAAAACACAGAATAAGAATGTGAATATGCTGTGATTTGATAGGGTATTCTGAGCTCCTTCTGTTATACTCAAGCTCCAAAGATGAAAATCAGTGAAATTAAATGGATATGGATTATATAGTGCTTTCTTCATAAAAGATGTGGTGAGTTAATATTTTTAAAAACTATTCCAATATTACCTGGCACATAAGTATTCAATAAAACTTGGTATTCATTCACTTATGTAACTTGCTTACCTCCTGGAGGCGCTTTAGTTTTGAAGCCAGATATAAAAGAGTGCTCATTTGGAAAAAATATTTTTACTTTAAATTGCTTGTTTAGTATTTTACCATGATGTCAATAAAGAGTTAATGATTAGATATAACATTCCTATTTCTTCTGTATCTTCATTTAACCAAGTTTTCTCTCCTTATAGTTGTAAGAATTTCAGATGCTCACATGTAATCCTATATATCTTCAGATGTATTGCAAGAGGAAACAGACACATTTGCTTAGTGCATAAGAGATTTTAGCTAACATAAATGAATCAGAGGGTTTTAATTCACAAAGGTTCAAATTCATTTAGGCCTGTCATACCCTACAAAGGAAAATCATCAACCAGAAAGGGGCAGTCAGGCATGATATTAAACAGCTGAACGTGGCAAAATAATCACTCTGTCGTTATGGAATCCCATTCAGTACGTCTATGCTTGGGCTGTTGCCACTGCGTGGGACTTTTATCCTACTTGATAAATTGGTTGGTTTTTCTTATATAATTATCATAAAGTTTTCTCTGAAATGCACATTTAAACTGAATAAGTCCACTGAATTATAATTTTTGAAATATTTCATTTAAATATTAAGTATATATAATTCGTACAGTAGGTTTCCTTATGGGGGAATGCTATATTTTGTTATTTATTGATACAGGGCAGAATTGAATGTACTTACTAAGAAATAACAGTTTTCTTCCTAATTGCCTGAACATTTAAATAGAAATAATTAGACAACTGTAAGATAGATGTCTCATAGAGACAATTAAAAAACCAGCGATTTTTTTTTTTTTAAGCTTAGCAGTATATTTCTAGAAATATTCATTTTCTGGTCATTTAGCATCATGATGTCAGTGAACTCAAAAAATTTGCTGCATTATTAATAAAGACTTACTTTAATGTTTTCCTTCAGAGTTAGTGAGGAAAAGCAGAGGAAAAAGAAATAAACTTCTATTACATAACCAAAAACATATATTTAGAGTAGTATATCATCAGAAAAGAGTTTCATTGTTAGGTTCACAGGACACAATTTTCTCAAGAGACTGGAAAATATTTCTGCAAATTAAGAGGAAACAGACTTATAACAAATTGCTTCTTGGTGAAGTCTTTTTAGTCTGAATACCAAACAAAAGATTGTGAGACATTCATTGGAAAAAAAAAATATATATATATATATTCATTTTTGAATCATATTTATTTGTAGAATATATTTGTTCCAAAGTATTTTATTGAATCTTGGATATATTTATTCTTACTTGATGAATCAAAAGTCATCAACATTCTAATATTATATTTTATATATTTATTTTTCCAGTCTTTTTTCTCCCGTTAATCTAAAAATAAAAAAGTAAAAAATGAGAGGCAATGAATGTTTATTTGAGATCAAAAGAATTGCAATTCAGGAACACAGATTCAGACAGAAACCCAAATAGTGTCCTAATTACAGAGTGAAGACAAGGATTTTTATGAGAAAAGGGAAAAGAATAATTACATGAATAGAAGAATTCCTATTGGTGTTGATAGGCTGAGTTACTCTTTAGCTATACATGGCTGGTTACTGATTCTATCTTCAGATGGAGGATACATGGTCATCAGTCCTTGTGGTTGGGATGTCTGCTTTCCTTATGGCTTAACAAAAATTGCAAGATGATGTTGACTTGACCCAATCCTAAGGTTATTTTGCCCAGTTCAAACATTCCAAGAGTTTAAAGAGCAAGACATTCAAAGTAGTTCCTCTAGAATGGCTGTTCTTGCTCTATTTAAAATGGCTCTGCTTATGTCATTTTTCACAGCCTTTTTCCATATTTATAAAAATTAAGTTAGAATTATACTACGTAAAAGCATCTGCTATTTTTAATTATATACATCTTGAAGGATTTCTAAAAGTGTGTTTTTAAATACATCATTCCCATGACTACATGATATCTAATATGTGAATATTCCATAATTTATTCATTAATAATAAATGATTATAGTGTTTTAAATTCTATAATATTTTCATATAAAAATTCCAGAATGGAAATTTCTGGAATAAAGGACATACCTTTTTTAGTTTCTTAATAATATTGGCACATTGTTTCAACCGAAGTTTATAAATTTGCAACTCCCATAGCCATATTGAGTGCCTCTTTTATCACATGCTTACCAACATCATTTTAACTTTTAATTATTTTCATTTGCATTTCTGTAATTTCTATCAAAATTTGATACTTTTATCACATGTTTATTGCTTATAATTCTTGTTTTCTAAATTTATTTCTAAATGTACTTTACCATATAGCTGTGGACCCTATATGTTCTTTGGAGACTTTATATTTTTATTTTGATCAATTTGAAAGAATTCCTAGTATTAATGATATTGTCTTTTTGATTGTTATGTTTGTAGACTACATGTCTTTAATCTCTTTGCTTTTTATTTTTTAACAGTATTTTTTCAGCTTTATAAGTGTGTCTTCTTTTTAATTACACTTAATGATTTTTGTCTCGATTGCTTGTACACTTAGAAAAACTTTCCTGTCCAAAATTAAAATTATATTCACTTATGTGCTTTCATTCTATTTTAAAAGTTTCTATATTTTACATTCAATCTTTAAATTTTTCTAGATTTAATTGTGGCATATAGGGTTAGATAAAATATCTAAGGTTTCTCTCTAAATACATATTGTATTATGAGTATAATTTTTTACCCATATTTAAAGTTCAAGACAAATATATATGAAATTTAATATCAATATAGGTTTATTTATATACTATATTTTAAAACTATCTAAATATTTTCAATACTACTGTGTTACTGTACTTCTGAAACCGTGGGATAAGTACTAATATATGCGAGCCAGCTCTTGTTATCACCACTACCATGTCTTTTCCTTATTTTTTTCTTCTTCTCTTCTCTTCTCATCCTCTCTTCCTGCTCCACTTTCTTTTTTTCCTCATTCTTTCTCCTCTTCTTCCCATTTCCCTTATCTTCTCCTTATTTCCCCTTTTTCCTCTTTTCTTTTTCCTACTTTAAGTTTTTAGCTTTTGTTTGTTAGTTTTTAATTTTCTAAATAATGTGCACCTCTGACATTACCTTTTTAAAAAATAATGTATGTCGGCAGATATGCCATGTTGCTAAGGAAGGTAAAAACAGATGTGAAATTTATTTAGAATATTCCCAAATATCATCATCCTCTAATATCATCACTTCATGTATAGATAAGGACATGCAAATAGAAATCGCTGCTTTGTGATGAACACTGTACACAGTTCTAAATATCCCTTCAACTTGAAAAAAAGAATGAAAACAATTCGTTATACTTCAACAATTGAGAAAATGCCCTTTATAGATACTCCTTTTTCTAACTCAATCTCTATTTTACAGCTGTCCAACACATAAAAATAATCCCATCTTCAGAAACAGTACATTAGCATGTTCCTATTGCTTTTTTCAATCACATTACCAGGTATTAACTGTGCTCTGAACTTTCATTTGATTAGTCATTTAGTCACTCATTATACAAATATTTATTGAATACTTCCTATATACCTAAGATATAAGCCCCGCTTAAGTAGGACTGGGAGGGAGTAGGGATGGTGGAACCACAAGTAACAGATACATGAATAAGATCAATACCAGTTGTCCTTTGATAGATAATTGGATAAAGAAGATGTGCATATATGCAACGGAATGTTACTCAGTCATGTGACAACATGGATGGATCTTGAGAAAATCATGCTAAGTGAAGTAAGACAGAAAAAGTTGAGAACCATATGATTTCACTTAGAAGTGGTATAGAAAATTGAAAGCAACAAACAGACAAAACAAGCAAAGAAAAATTCATATACACATATAATAGTTTAGTGATTACCAGAGGGAAAAAGGGGAGAGGGAAAGGTAGATAAGAGTAAAGGGGGTCAAATATGTGGTAACAGAAGGAGATCTGACTTTGGGTGGTGAACACACAATGCAATATACAGATGATGTATTATCAAATTGTACTCTTGAAACCTGTATAATATCATTAACCAATATCACTCCAATAAATTTAATTTAAAAAGATTAATACCAATTTTAGTGAGCATCATGATAGAAATAACAAAGGCAAATATGTGAGAGAGTGAGGGTCATGGGAATGAGGCTGCATTAGAGAATGAGGGATCACCTTACTAGTTAACACTTGATTTGTGACCATAGGACTCACAGGGTGGCCTCATATTTCCCTGAAGTAGAGTTGAAGGCTAGGGATCTGGTGACCATTCAACCAAGGCTTGTGGAACAAGAATGGGAGTTGGGTTTTATTTTGAATAAGTGCGAAGAAGTCACCACAGAATGTTGTGAAAAAGAAAGACATTTTTAAGTTTGAAAAAAATTCATTTAGCAGCTTTGTGGAAAATGGATAACATGGGATAGTGGTGCAGGATGAGTGATTTGATGATTTAGTAGTCCAGATGAGATATGATGGTGGCTTGGAACAGGTTATTCCAGTGGAAATGAAGAGGAATTTGTATTGACAGAACAGGTTGATAAAATTAATGCAAGGGATGAAATAAGTAGTTGAATCATCATCTTAAGTATTTTGCTTGAGCTCTTTTGTGGATGGTTGTGCCATTTACTGATCAGAGATAGAATGAAAGATACATTTGGATCATTGTGGAGACTTAATGTACTGTTTTAGTTATGTAATACCTAAATATCTATGCAAGCAGAGATGTTTTTCAAGTAGCTGGATGTTAACTCAAAGGATAGTTAGAACCAGAGATTTTCTAAAAAATATATGGACAATAATTTTTTAAAAATCCTCTGTCATCATCATCATCATCATCATCATGAAAGAGGTATGAAAGCCATGTGTTTTTCTATGTCCCCTGATGGAAGCACATAGGTAGATAATAGGTACTAGAATCAAACCTCAGTATGTTACATTACATTACAATATTTTTTCTACTAACACAATATTTTTCCAGCTTTATTGAGATATAATTGACTTATAACATTGTATAACCTTGAAGTGTACAATCTAGTGATTGATATAGGTATATATTGTGAAATGGTTACTACAGTGTTATTTAACACATCCAAACAACTTTTGTGGTGGGAGTTCTTAAAATCTACTCTCTTAGCAACTTTCAAATATACAATACAGCATTGTTAACTATAATCACCATGCTGTTCATTGTACCCCCATAACTTATTTATCTTACAACTGGAAGTTTATACCCTTTGACCATCTTTATCTATTTTCCTACCCCCAACTCCCCACTCCTGGTGACCACCAATTTGTTCTGTTTCTCTGAATCTGTTTTTTTTTTTTTTCTTTTTAGATTCTGCATTGAATTTATGTTTGAGGTTTATTTTAAGGCATGTTTTTAAACATGCTGGTAATCTGACTTCAAATATATTAACTGCCTTTGAAATTATGTTGCTCCTCTTCTATGCGCGTAGCTCATACATAACCACTGTACTACGTTAACCTCTAATTCAATTGAAAAATTTTGATGAAAACTCATTTCTGCAAATACTGTGCGTATGATGTTTTCTGATCCTGGATAAGATATGATAAACCTCCCCAATCTCTATGATGAGCTCACGTGTTTTAGCTATTGAGAAATTTTGACACGATTATAATTCTATATAGCTATTGAATAGGAAATTGGTTAAAGTATGTATCAGCCCAAAGACCCTGCATTTGCTTTTCTGTTTATTTGTCACTTGCTCTTTATACTTATAGAAATTCCTATAGTAGTATGATTGCAGTAGCAGTGTTTATTTTCTCTTGAATCAACAGAGCTTGTATATTTGATCTGTGTAATTAGAAATATTTTTGCATAAGGGAATTAGTAAATATGATTATGTTAAGCAATGGTAATTACAAATGACTTCTATAATGCCTTCCGCTTTCAGGACACACCCCTAAAGTTTCTTTTAACTTCACATTAAAATAAGTGAAGCAGCAATATTATAGATTCATTTTTGTTAAAGAGCAGAGTTATGATTGGGAAAAAAAGCTGCCAAAGTTTAGTCCACATCGTACTCAACGTACAACTGTGAGAAGAAAGCAAAATGTAGTTATTTAAAAGTGTAGCATTTTTACTAAAAGGAATTTGAGAAGAAAAATTAGTATATAATGTATTTAGGTCTGGTTCTGCCACTTAAATTAGCTCTGTGTCACTGAGAAAGACACATTGCATCCATAGACCTCAGAATTTTTCATCTGTAAATGAAGAAGAAATGGACTTCATTTAATCATTTATTTATTCAACTGACACTTGATTTCATCCTAACTACAGTCCTCATTACCATAAAACTAGTAAAAAAGACAGACTGATTAAAGTGAAATGTTATCAATGCTTTGAAAGAGACGTACACTAAGATGCTATAATAATTTGTGGTTGGGACATTTAATCTTGGCTCATTCATGTGTTCATTCATTCAAAAATGTTATGAACTTTTTTCTACATTCCAAAAATTATTTCAGATGCTGAAAATGAAAATGTGATCATTGAAGGATTAGAAGGATATGGGTTAGCTCAGTGAACAGAGATGGGAGAGTGGAATAAGATATATCAGGCAGAAAAAGAAGAAAGTGCAAAAGCAATCTGGGAAGAAGTAAAACAGGAAGAGGATGTAGGAGTCTTTACTTTTGTCAGTAGTAAATACTTTATTTAAAACCTGTAGAGAACTAGAGAAGTTAATCGGAAAATGAAATAGTTCGATCTACACGTTAAGGAAATCATGCTGACAGCATTGTGAATATTCGATAAGAGGAGCCAGGACTGGAGGCAGAGAGGTAAGTTAGGAGACTGCTCTAAGGCACTATTCACTTCATTTCTTTGGAGGACAATGTGGCAATATCCATAAAGATTGAAAATATCCATTTTCTTAAACTAATTACTTATCAGAAAATGATCCCACAAATATGTTCCAGTGTGTTAAGGGGATTTAGTACTATTTGAAGTAGAAAAACATTAAAACAAAATTGTTTTTCAATGTTACAGTAATGGTTATAAAAATGAAACATCTGTATGATACAGGGATGAAAAATAATATTGCATGTATATGTATAATGAAACATAACAATAAAAGAGCTATATTGTTGAGAGAAAAAAGT
Source organism: Rousettus aegyptiacus (assembly GCF_014176215.1). Classification (NCBI taxonomy): domain Eukaryota; kingdom Metazoa; phylum Chordata; class Mammalia; order Chiroptera; family Pteropodidae; genus Rousettus; species Rousettus aegyptiacus. Next base: position 62,943,841 of record NW_023416286.1, on the reverse strand, counting down.
AAGGAGGATCAGGAAAGGTATTTATAATGAGTTGACGCACAGTTAGACGAATATCATCAGGACTCAAAGAATGATTAGAATAAGAAAGTCTAGGCAGAGGGATAAAATAAGTAAACAGAAAAATGAAAAAATGTCAAAAAGAGTTTGAAACAAAAATAAAAGTGAGTTTTATGCTGGGAGAAGTGATAAATGATGTCAGATACTACAGATATCAGTTAAGGTAGGGCTGGAAAGTTTCCATGAGATTTAGTAATAAGGAAGTCATAGGTAGCCTTGATAATTGAGGTCATAAGTAACTTTGATAATTGTTCAAATAAGTTAGGCTAGTGGAGTTTCTGGTTTCTCATTCTCTCAACAACTTATAAATGTTGAGCTTCTGGTCAACATTTCTATTAATTACAAACATACCCACCAGTACTACCATATGGTATAAATATAAAATAAGTTTTATTGAGGGAAATTTTCAAGCATAGAGGACCTGATTCCCTGGGCTCTCATCCCTCAAAGAGTTATGCTTAGGTTGGTACTGCTGAATAAGAGAACCACAGAAAGAATTCAAGAGGAGGAAAATAAGGCATGCAACATCTAATAACTGTAAGAAAAGAGTTTCCTGGTCAATGAAACATTTAGAAAGTGGAGGTTGAGCCCCCTGACCTGGTATCAGCCTGTTTATCCATTGAGCTAACTTAGACTCGCTGAGCAGGCTCTTTGCTAACTTCCCCAAATAGGGAGGAACTAAAATTCCAGAATATCCAGAATTGCCTTTCCAGCTCCACTGCCTAACTTTGAAGACTCATTAAATATCATTCTCTTGAAAGGCTCAATTTGGTGTCAGATCACAGCATTTTCTAAGGTGGAATCTGGGAGAAGAATATTAATAAAACCATCTGTAGCTCAGTCAAACTAGGAGTTGCATATTCAAATTTGGGGTGGGTTCATATTACTAGCTTCTCTCTCGGGACATTATAGTGCTTTGAGCGACTACCATTCAAAATCTGTAATAAGAAAAGAGGGAATTATTCCTTGATTTCTTACTCTCATACTAGAGTTTAATATCTTCATAACCAATCAATCAAAGTCTATCATCTCTCTTTGAGTCAAATAGCTTTTTATCTGGAGTTGTGAGTTCCATAAGGCTTTAGTAGATTGCCACTGTCTTTGTAAGCAGTCTCTGTGAGTCAGGTGAGAGTGGCCAAGGAAGCCCCCACATGAAAGTAAGTATCCAAGTTCATGTTTATAGAATTGTCCTCCATCTCAGCAAGATGTTTGTCAAAATAATTTCTCTTGGATCAATTCTAGGTCCTTTTTAATACCATGGTGGAGTTAATTAAACATTGTTCCAGAACCTATAGTAGAGAGATTATAGTTGCACTAGCTCAATTAGTTTTTCCATTCCAGATGAATCAATTTTGTTAATCTATGTGGACATATATATATGGATAACTTAAAAAACTGGGCTTATTATTAAATTGTTGTATCTGTTTCCATAATCATGATTCAGTCATGGTTCAATAATAAAAGGGCCTCCTGTGGACATGAACATATCTGATAGAATTCTGTAAACATCCGCTATGATGATGTTAACTTGCTGACAGCTGATGGCACTGGATTGAACTTCAGGAGGTACTCTTGTCCTTAGAGTACATAATCCTAAGGACCAATTAAATCTGCCCTACTCAGGAAACATTCATATGAGCAACCCACATATGCAACATAAAGATGAGACAGTAATTTGTATTTGTTTTATGAGGAGGCTTTTAGTTTTAGCTCTTCTTGTGGCATGCTGTGTTTTGTAGCTGTGGTTTTATTTGTGTTTCTCTTACAACTAATATGCACATTAGTCATTTGGATAGCCTATTTTGCAAAGTTCTGGTTTAAAGTTTTTAAACTTTTTTCATTAAAAAGTTTATAAATTATTTAAAAATAACCGTTTTCTGTTTATCTTGGCATTATTGATCTCACATTTAATTTTTTTGTGGTCAGAGATCATATTCTTTATGATTTTAAAAGTCTGAATATTTTTGAGTCTTACTGTATAGTCCAGAATATGGTCTACTTCAGTAACTGTTCAAATGTGCGCTATAAGAATGTGTATTATGCACTCATTTGCACAGTTTTAAATGTGTAGAATTAAGCCAAGTTGGCAAATTGTACACCTCATAAATTTTCTCTATTATTACTGATTTCTTGTCTGCTTTTCTTAAGAAGATACATTAAAATCTACAGCTATGACTGTATTTGTCTGTTTTTCCACTTTTGTCAAATTTGTTTTCAATATTTTGAAGTTATGTCATTTATTATATACACATTTAGAATTTTTCTTTGCTTTGAATCATTCCTTTTATCACCAAAAAGAAGACAGTTTATCTCTTGCAATATTCTGTCCTTAAAGTCTACTTTGATGATATTGATATAACAGATTGCTTTTGTTTAATGTTTGTATAGTATATCTTTTCTCATTATTTACTTTCATGCTTTTTGAGTTTTTATATGTGACATTTGTCTAATATAAATAGCATATTTTTAACTATTGTGACAATCTTTGTTTTTTTTTAAGTATTTAGTTTATTTAAATTTAAAGAAATTATTGTTAAATTTGGATTTAAGTCTGTCATCTTGCTATTTGTTTTCTATTTCTTCCCTATCTTTTATCCTTTATTCATCTTTTATTGATTTCTATTGAATTAATTGTGTAGTACTAAAATTGATTTGTTTTTCTTAATTGGCTTTAAGTTACTGATTTTTTAAATTTTTTATAGCTATACTTGATATCAATATACATTCTGGATTTATTATAATCAATTTTAAAAATAGAAATTTTACTGTTTTCCAAATAATTCAATAAACTTTCTACTATTTAACTTTATTTCCTTGTTCTTCTAGCCTATTGTGCTAGTTTATCATATATTTTATTTCTACATATGTTTTAAACCCTACAGAGAAAGCACATCTTGCAATAACAACAACAACAAAAAAATCATGTCCCTCTTTAAAGATAAATTAGTAAAGTTGTATTCTGAGAATTCTTAGGAGACACAGTCAAAAAGATGAAAATATATATATACAATGCCACTCGTAGCATAGTCACAGGCAAGCAGAGCTCTGATTCTGGCAGTCCCCACAATTGTAAAACTGAAATTTATGACCCTAGTAGTCAGGGCCTTTATAAATGTATTCTAGTTTATTCTTAACTTAAAAATCAGATTTATTTCCCACTTTATGTTTAAACATTTTAGAGAAGCTCAACTATAATTATTCCTTTAGATGCACTGCACTTATCTGCTTTTCTGCTTTTGTTTTTTCAGTTTACTCTTCCTGGCATCATGTTTATATATTTGAACCATATGTCTACCCCAAGTCACAAATCTTGTTCTACCTCCTCTAGTAAGCCTTCCCTGACTCTTCATGCTGGCATCTCCCGCTTGCCTGAAGTTTAAGAGTAACTCTCTTACATTTTTTCCCAGTCATTACCTTGTATAATAGTTCTTTAGGCATGTGTATAATCTTCCTCATTAGACATTAATTCCTTGAGGTACTATCCCAAATACGGTTTCTTTATATAGTCTCGGTATCATCTATCACAATGTCTTACGTAGAGTGAAAACACACTATGTAATCAGTAGTAACATTGACATTGCTTGTATTGTATATATTAGTAAAAACAATGGTGAGACTACAGCTTTTTTAAACCTAATTTTCAAGACTGCTTTGTCAGTGGGTTCTCCCGAAGATAGACACAAGGTGACTGACTGTAGCTAAATGCTTCAGTAAACAATAGGGATTGTATGCTAGGGGCAGTATATCAGGAATCAATTGTCAGTTGGTAAATAAATTAGATAACAATCAAGGTTACACAAAAATTACACTTTTAAGAATAATTGTTAGCCGGGAAGGAATAAATGAACAGATAATCAGGTGGGAAGGCATTATGCCAAAGGAATTGGTTTCTTAACAACTTTTATAACTAACAGAATTTTAATAAGATATTACCCCTGGTCAATAAAAATCTACTGAAAAATAATGAAACCTGCTAGGGTGATTGCTGCAATTCTGCAGATACCCATAGACGCTCAGTGGGCGGCTTGCAAAAGCTTCTTACCTGCCTCTCCCACTATTTACAAACATAATTAAAATGAAAATGAATATGCTGCTTGACTGCTACCATAACAAGGACTGTGAGAAGAATATTGCTTTAGTTTGTCAGGGTGACCTTTACGAATTTCACTGTTGCTAGAAAACTCAGGCAGATTGGACAACATTCTCATTTTCAAGAAAGATTTGAAAGTGTTACACAGGCTCCTTTTCAAATAACTTCTTGAGGAAGTTTTGCTTTTAGATTTGCATTTAGTTTGCCTCTTTAAAAAAAATGCAAGTTGTGATTAATTTATATTTATGACAAGATAAAGTGAAATTAAGTATAATTTTTCAACAATTGTTGGCTGAAATTTAAGAAGTGTTGGTCTGTTTATTGCTTAGTCATTTTATATGTGACCAGTAGGAAACACCCACTTTCTAGTTTATCTTCACAATACTATAAGCCAGGTTAGAGAAAAAAACTTTTAGGTAAATATGTGGTTTTGGTGGTTCACATTTTGGGATATAAGCCTTTTTCTTTGTAGCTCTGTACACGACCACCATTATACTACTAGGGCTACAAGTTAAACAATTTGGTTGCAGAACTACTCACAATTCTTAAACCTGAGTAAAGTGAGAAAAATGCCAAGAAAGGCAGTCCTGTCACTCTAAAGTGTCAGAGATATGGATTTAGAGCTCAACTCAAAGATTTCCAGGCCATGTGACAAATAGGCAATTCAATTTTACCCTTGAACTTTTTTCTCATTGATGAAATAGGTAGCTGTGGGAATTAAGAGTTGTAATGTATCTAATGAATGCAATGCATATAGGAAGCAGTTAATAAATAGCAACATGACAAAGACATATAAAGTAGATTGGTTTTCCTTTTTTCTCTTTCAGATTTTTTTTACCTAGTGATATTTTCTTGTAACTAAATTTTAATATATTTAATATCTTTTTACACATTTTTTCTGTTGTTTTCTACTGAGCTTCAGAAAACAACCATTACCTAACAGCTACTATGCACAATGCACTCTGCCACATACTGTGCAGAAATGAAAGGGTATGTGCAGCCCTCCCCATATTCAATGAGGCATTTCCCTTGACTGATCAACAACTCAAATTTGTTTCCATGAAGGGCAAATGTTTGAACAAAGTAAAAAGATAGAAATATAAGTCTAGTGCAAATAAATGCTTGATTTAAATTTCAAATCCTTACTTATCAAGTTGCATTCAAGAATTAATAAGATCTTTCCCATTGTAGCTTACTTAATAAGAATTGTGTCCAACAGAATACAGTATTCTCTTTCACTATAGCTATGCTCATTAAAAACGGTGGGAGAAAGTGTGATTTTGTGAATGAAAATTTCAGGAAAACCAAATTGTGTTTAGCATTCATAGTGTAGAAAAGCAGTGGAAAAAGCCTGATACATTAAGTCAACAACAATGTAGTCTAATTGGACACAACTGTGATTATTATTTAAAAAAAAAAAAAAGGCTTTAGCTGGCTATTTAACTCTAATAACATTGTGTTTATAAATCTCATTTACCACCTTTCACAGCCCTCCCAGTAATTGTACTTTTGCAGTTTCCTCATCTCTAAGGTAAAGGGTCTAAACAATTTCTACAGTTTGGTGATTCCATTTTTCTTTCCTGAAAGACTGCAATTTTCTTGTTGTCAGAGACACAACCTGTTTTATTCATCTTTGCATATTTTATAATGTTCAGTAATGCAAATGAATGTCATTTAAAATGTATTCTATTTTCCCTCTTAATGGTAAGTATACATATTAATTAGTAGTATTCTTCATATAGACTTATTTGAATAAGTGAATATTATCTTGGATATTTTCATAAAACATTATTTTTATGCATTCTAAGTGCAAAACCAGAAATAAAATATAAAGGAAGAAATTCTCTCTCTCTCTCTCTCTCTCTCTCTCTCTCTCTCTCTCTCTCTCTCTACACACACACACACACACACACACACACATATACACACACACATATGTATGTATGTATATATTCAATATATATGTATCTATACATATATATGTATATTATATATATATATATATATATTCCCCCTAAGCTCATGAAACTAGCATGTGCATGTATGTATGTTTATAAATTTTGTTTTGAATTCCCAGAAGAATTATGTTGTGAACATGTTTTTTATATAGGAAAAATACTGTATGCAAAATATTAGTGATCTGATTTAATATTCTTTTTGGATTAGAAATAGGTCTTGAATTCTATTTTTTGTTTTCCATGTTTTGTGATTGTTAACACAAAGTAATTAATTTCTCTATATCTTAAGTTTGCTGCAAAATCATACTAAAGTCCTATCAGCATGGATGTGTGGTTAGGAATTGTATTTTTTACTTTTTAATTAAAAGTTTGTGTTGATTTATATTCACATATGCAGTTATTGTGTTCATAACATACAGATACATAATTTTATGTTATATGCTAGGATACTTGAAGGGCTATATTTATCATTCTACCAGTAGCCAGTGAAAACCATCACTGCTCTTCCTTAAAATGGTTTTAAGTTAGATGACTGTGAAAAGAAAAAAAAAAGGTTTAAGAAATCGGACGTTAAAATATTTTAATAAAGCTATTTGCTTTGTAATAAAGTCCAAAGCAATTATCCATATATAAACTTCAGTTAGCATGTCGCTGTTTGTTCAGTGTCATTAATTGTAATTAAGTTTTACTTGTAAAACAGAGGACTCCTAATTATAGTTCAAATGAGGTGATTCATTCATGGCCTTCTGAAGTGATAAAATTGTCTGTGCTTGCAGAGGTAATGAAACAGTGGGGACACAAAGGAACAGAGTTAACTGATATCTATCCAGTGTCAAAGCATGTGCTGGGATATAGTGTTAGCTTCAGAAGTGACTGGGAGACCATGTTAGGATGAGATGTAAAATGATCTATCTGGTGAAAATTTAAACCATTGGAAATATATCATTCGAGCCTCTTGCCTTAACAGTCCTTCCGTCTTAGTAAATTTTACAATTTTTCATAAAATAACTTGTGTTGATTGTACTCTGGGATGAACACATATTGCCCACTTACTTTTGCTCTTTGCAATTTGAGCAGACATTCGTTTGAGTGCCTTCATCTCACATTCTGAATTTTCTTAAACCTAATTAGCTCAGGCTTTTTCTGATGCAAATCCTTTTAGTTTTACTTCAAATCATGTTACTGCTACTCTATATCTTAAATGTGTCACATGTTATATATGTCACAATAATTCAAACTAAACATACGTTTTGGTGTGTAAAAGCAAACCTAAATTATGGCCCTTTTTATTTCCTCCCTATTGATTTGACAATGTGATTTCAACGAGAGCATATAATAGCCAAAAATTTTCAAGTTTTCAAGGGAAACAATGGAGAATAGAATAATTTTTTTCTAATTTATCAAAATATCAATACAAACCCAAGTTTTCTTATCACTTTTCATATTATTTTTGTAAGTACCAGGATGAACTTGTATGTGTGTGAGTGAGAAAGAGATGGGGAGAGAGGGAGAGAGGGAGGGAGGGAGAGTACATGTATGCATACTCAAGCACTAATGCTACTTCAGGGATTATCCCAGTATCTACGCTGAAAATTCCTTCCACGAAACTGAAATATTCTTTTTTATTGGCGAAAGCCTGATTTCTTTCTCATTTACTTGATTTCAAGGTATCTCATATATTTAATAATAAGTCCCTACCTCACTTGACAGTGTCAGTTGTAGTGCTGAACCTCAACCATCAAGTCACCTTAGTTCTCAGCTAGAAAATAAGAAAATGACCAAAATGTCTGCAATAATAATACATCAAATGATAGTTGTCACAGCACAAAGTCCAAGAGCAGTCAGGAATGTGCAGAGCAAGTAAGCCAATTTAATAAAAGGGGACAAGGAAGTGCAATGACATAAATCCCAGAAGCAATTTATAGTCAGCACGGTGTTTACACAGAAACCAGGGAAATGCCTACAAGTTGAGAATGTTTCACTGAATCTCCAAATGTGTCACTTTAGATCTAGTGCCGAAACATTGCCCATCAATTAGGGGTGAGATCAGAGGAATAAAAATCACCAGTAAGAAAAGGTTAGTATCGTCTAAATGAAAAACTAAAAGTGAATATGCACTTATACCTATTGAAAACTGTCAAATGAGCTAGCCCCTGAAAAGGTGACTATTACAGCATCTCACACATTTATTTACCTCTCCCTACTTCATTTATTCATAAATGTGTCTGACATATTATTAATATATCATCTAAGCTACAGATAAATATGTTGTTCAGAGCATCACAGGAGTCTGTGTTTTGGCATCTTAGATTTGCTGACATTCATTCAAAATAGCCAATATTTGTCAAATGCATGTTATGTGCTGAGATAAAACAGAAAAGGAATTTGTACAGCTTTAATAGAGAATTATCAGCTGTTAATGATCTTTAATTGTTAATGATTTCTTAACTCTGAGCACAGTCTGTCAATCATATAAATCCACATAATGCTCTGTTGCCAAGCTTACACTGTTTCATCTCTTGTAAAGGAAACAGGCTTTGCCTTGCCCATGTCCTGGTGCAGAGGGCTCTGCCCACAGGATTTCGCTGAGCTTCACAGAGATCACCAGAGTGACGAAAAAGTTACTTAGTATAGTACAATTCATCAGTTCCATTTTAAATTACATGAAAGTCATCTGTTTAACAATCTGTTCTAGAATTTTATCTAAAATCAACCTCGATTTCAATTTCAGCAACTAGTTTTCCTGTGTTAAAAAGAAATGAGGATATTCTTATGTCTTCTGGAATTTTTTTCATTCTCCATTAGAACTTCACATTATATATATATTTTTCTTTGTTTGTTTGCTTGGTTTTTACTGACGATATTTTTGACCTGGAAAATGATCTTCCTTTAAATGAGTTCGGTAATACTTTGCAATCTCCTTATCCATTTTGAATTTTCTTTTTCTTTAAATATCATTATCTGGCTATCTTTTAAAGTCTGGAGATAATTATTCTAGGCCAAAATAAGAAAAGTTGGGAAGGAAATAAAAGTTAACTTTGAAATCAAAAAGCGAGTGTTGAAACAGATCCCCTACTCATAGTTGTATGACTTTTGCTTGTTACTTTAGATCTATGTGCCTCTGTTCCCTCGTCTGTAAAATGAGGAATATTACAGTATTTTACTCAAAGAACTATTGTGAGATTTAGATAAGTAGATTCCTTTAAAGAGCTCAAAAGATTTAAAAAAATTTAGATAATATTTTCATTACTAAGATCATAAACTATTATACTTATGATATTTCTATATAAACAATTTAAAAACACTTTTTTGTTGGTATAACATTTGTGATACATGCTAGCTCATTTAGGGTTATAAATTGGTCAATAAGTCCACATAGGTCTAGGCCACTGGCACATATTTAACTTTTTTCCCATCTAAAATTCTCAGCTCCTAACACCAGTTCCCTATGTAATAAGTCATATCAGGCATCTGATTGCAAGACAGACATTGAGCAGTATGGTGAAGAAAGCAGGCCCTGAATGAGACCAGCAGACTCTACTACCTACTAGGTGTGTGATCTTGGACAAATTACTTAACTTTTCTGCGCATCATCAGATTGAATTATTGGCACATCTACCTCATTGAATTACATCACTCGAAGCCTTTTTAATCTCAGATCTTACTATTATAGTGTTATAGACTTGGGGGCAGGAAACAAGGTTCCTAGTCATTCCCCTTCACATCTTTCTTTTTCTCTTGAGTACTAGGCATACTAGCCTCACATCTCTGGGCTGTATAAATTTTGATGGTTCGTATAATCTAATGATGTTTCATTAACCAGGAGGCTGTTTTCTCCATGCTCTCATCCTGCCCTTTGTGAAAAGTATTAGATCGGTACTCTCCACCAGGACTCCAATGGATTCAGAGTCCTCCTTGCAACCCTCTTCCCTTTGGCCAAGGTTATCAAAATTTGAGGGTAAGGGGGCCACATTCTCATTGCCAGTATGCCCTAGATTCTGTTTACTCAAGACAAGAGCATACTCACAGAACACAGAGGAACATGCTATATTAAAGTTTTGGGCCATAACACAACCAAACTCTTATAAGTGTTTGATGTATTTCTACTAATCCTACATGACTGGATTTTTAAAAACAAAAAATATTTTATTGTGAAATATAACAGTATGCGTCAAATGCAAAGTGCAGAAAAACCAAATGTATAGCTAAATAAATCACCATAAAATGAAAACCTATGTTACTACCACCTAGGTCATGAAATAGAACATTATCAGTACTCAAATGATTTCCCCCTTTATGTTCCCTTCTAGACACTGTCTCTTTCCCTGAGTACATTCTGTCCTTAATTCTAATGCTGTAGTTTAGTTTCATCTGTATTAAAACTTTGTGTAAGTGGAATGGTGCATAAGATATTCTTTTTCCCTAGAGTCTTTCATTGACTATTAAGTTTGTGAGATTCATCCAACAATTTGTAGCATGCAAGAAAAATTTAGTCTATAATATTGCCTTGTATAAATATAATACCACTTATTTACCCCTTCTACCATTAACACTTACTTGTTCTGTTTATGTTAAGGGTTATTAAGAATATGGATTATATGAACATTTCTTTTGGTACCTGTGTGGACACATTTCTGTTGATCTGTGTAGAAGCAGAACCACTGGGTCACAGAGGCAGTTCTTTCCAAAGGGATGGTACACCCGCAGTAATTACCACAGGCATCAGCATGTGTGGTGGTTCTGGTTGCTGCATACAGAATATGGTATCATCAGTTTATCTGTGTGTGGGGTATGGAGAGGTATTTCATTTTAGACATTTTTATTTCCTTGTCTACATATGAGGTGAATCATGTCATATGGTCATTTTTCAAATGGAAATTTTTTGTATAATGCCTGTTCAGTTCTTTGGTTTATTTTCCATCTTTTCTTTGTTGGCCTGTAGACATTCTTTCCATTCTGAAGGTGACACCTTTATTAGTCATATGTAATGTATTAGTCATACATAATGTGGACATATCTTCTTCTGCTTTGACTTCCTTTTACATTCTCTTCATGGTTATTTGTAATAAAAATAAGTTTTAATGTTCTCAAATGTAGTAACAATTTCCTTTATAGTTAAATTTTTTATGCTATTCTTAAAAATTATTTTTCTTCCTCGAGATCATGAAGTTATTTGCCCATATTATCTTCTAGAAGCTTCATCATTTTGCCTTTATATTTATTTTTACAATATATTATATATGGTGTGAGATAACGGACAGAATTGTTTTTCTCTGTATGGATATTCAATTGCCCAAGCATAGTTTATTGAAAAGATCATTTCCCATTACTTTGCAGGTCAGACTTTGTCACATATCACTTCATGACCATATATGGATGAACTGGTTTCTAGATCCACTATTTCATTTCTTTGTTTTATTTTTCTATCCCTGCACAAATGCTATCCTGTATTAAATGCCATAGATATAGAATATCTTGATAAAACTCCTCTCACCTTGCTTTTCAAGATTATCTTGAACCATAGTATTTCCATATAACTTTCAGGAACCAATTTTCCAAACACATACTCTGTCATAATCATGATGCGGATTACACAAAATTTCTGGATTAATTTTAGAAAAATCAACATTTTTTAAATGTCGAATCTTTCTATCCGTAACTGCGTTTTATTATTCTATTTATTTAAATCGTTAATTTCTTAAAACCACTAACCATCCCACTACTTTTACCATAGAATCAGCTGTATTTTAGGCTCTGGAAAATGTGAAACGCATCATTATTAATAAAAATGGAATCCAATGTCCCTGCAAAAATTCTACAATGAGAAAACTGAAAATAAGAGTGGCTTACTTTCCTTCTTAGTTGAAGAGCATGCTTTTCATGTAATACATGGTGCATTGTGGGGTGTGCATTTTGGAGGGGATGTGAGTCAGTCTATTTTCTGATTGTTTGATGCTATCTTATTTTGTAGGAATTTGAATTTGCCAAAAGTCTAAGGGGCATCTTCCCCTTCCTAGGAGCTTCTCTCTTCCAGAAGCAGTGCATTCTTGAGATAACGGTGGTAGTTTTACACAACAGCTAGGCAACTCCTGTGTATTCTCAGTAATTTCCTCAGTTCCTTTTTGGAATGACCCTGACTGATATATCTTTACCTTCCACCAGTAGAACCCTGATGCAGTCTCTTCTGTTCATGTAAAACCCCTGGCTCTGTTTTGGTGTGATCTCTGGAGCTCACTCTTGGTTTTAATGTTTATTTCACTACTTATATAGAAATTGAAATTTATAACATATTTTATTTGTTTTCTTGTTTTTGGTGGATCTGGAGACTGATTTTTATTTCATCTAATTTCATATTCTCAGCTATCTTTTTTGATTTGTTTGGATTTTAGATGAAGAGTAGTATGGTTTGGATTTAGGTGATGTGATGGTTAATTTTAAGAGTTGACTGTGCTAAGGGATACCCAGATAACTAGTAAAACACTATTTCTGGGTGTGCCTATGAGGCTGTCTCCAGAAGAGATTGATATTTGAATCAATGTACTGAGTAAAAAAGATGGTCCTCTTGAATGAAGGTAAGCATCATCTATCTAATCAACTGAAGGCCTAAATAGAATTAAAAAAAAAAAAAAAAAACAGAGGAAGAGTAAATTTGCTTTATCTTTGAGCTGAGACATCCATCCTCTCCTGCCCTTGTTCATTGGTGCTCCTGGTTCCCTAGCATTCAGACTAAGACCAGGACTGATATCATCAGTTCCCCTTCTCAGGCCTTCAAACTGAGACTGAATTACATGGCCAGCTTTCCTGGTTCTCCAGCTTGCAGATGGCAGATTATGGGACTTCTTGGCTTCTATAACCATGTGTCCCAACCTCTGTAATAATTCTTCTATTATATCTATCATCTAGTTATCATCTATCTATCTATCTATCTATCTATCTATCTATCTATCATCTGTCAATCATCTAATCTATCTATCAATCATCTATCTACCTCCTATTGGTTCTGTTCTTCTGAAGAACCCTGACTAATACAGGTGACCACCATTATTCTACAAGAAGTGAGACATTTTCACTTTTATTCTTTAAGGATATTTTCACTGGGTATAGAATTCCAGGTTAATAGTTACTTTCTTTGAGCACTTTGAAAATATGTCATTGTCTTTGTCTTGGCTTCCATTGTTTCTGTTGAGATGTCACTGTAGATTGTTCCTTCTTTGAAAGTAATCTTTGTGATTTCCTCTTTATCTTTGGATTTCAGCTAAAGTATAAGCAAAAGTATGATTTGTTTTTTACCCTACATGGAGTTCTGGAATTTTAAAAATCTATGACTTAATATTTTAATAGTTTTGAAAAAGGTAAACATTTCTCATGGTTTTCTTCTGTCTGATTTTTTCTCTTATTTTTTTTCTCTGAGGGCTCTAAGTATATGTACATTAGACTTTCTTACTCCTCCCTTTCCTCTGCTTTTATTTTTTCATTCTTTCATCCCTCCATACCAAATTATGAATATTCTCTTCATATCTATCAGGTCACTAATTCTTTATTCAGCTATGTTCAATCTGATATTAAACCAGTCCAGTGAGTATTTTGTTTATGTATTTTTCCATGCTAGGAATACTTTTATAACCAATGTGCTCTACCTAATCTCACAGTTTCTTGTTCTTTTCCAAAATTTGTGTTTTTTAAAAATTTTTTTTTCTAATATCTAGCACAGTTTTGTTAGCCTATATCCAATAACTACATATTGAACTCCTCTGAATTTGCTTATATGTTTTTTCTGTTTATCTTATTTTTATCTCCTTGTTTTTAAAACTAACTTTTTACAATTATTTATTTAGAGAATTTTTAAAATGGTTTGAGGCACATAGTAAATTTTTTCATCCTCCAGAGGGGATTTGTATTTGCTTATGAAAGGCATCAAGGGATATAACAGTCAAAGATCTTCTTAATCTATTATCATCAGATTATTAAAGATGGTCTTCAATCCCTGAAATAACTGTATAAATTCATATGATCCTAACCAAGCATTAGATTAGTGTGTCTGCCTGCCCACAGGCCATGTGCTCCATTTATATCCTCCATTCCTGAGAGGCTACCAGAAGTACCGCTCAGCTTCTCAGCTTCTCCGCTCCTCAGATGCCATTTAGGAACTCAGCAAAGGCCCCCAGGGGAAAGAGGCCCAAAGATCAAGCTGACATATTTGAGGGTTTTTTTTTTTTTTTCCCTGATTTGGTCTAATATTTACTGCATTAAGACTCTGGTGACTTACAGAAGGTTTTTTGTTTGTTTGTTTGTTTCTTTGTTTTAAACAGTCCAGTTTCTTGTTTTTTGTTTTTTTTTGTTTGTTTGTTGTTGCTGTTTATTTCTCAGCAGGAACATGCTTCTGAATTAGCTAGTTCACTATTACCAAAACTCAGTCTTATAAATGAGGATTTGCATGTAATTACATGACATGAGTAACACATAAAGAGGAAAAAGCTTGAATTGGATTCTGTGGTACTTGTAGCTTATATAAATTGTCTGACCCTTCATTCCATAGTTTTTTATTATGTCTGTCAGGTAGCTCAGTGTGTGTGTGTGTGTGTGTGTGTGTGTGTGTGTGTGTGTGTGTGTATGTTTAGGTATATATGCATTTAAGTATGTATATATATATAGATATATATGTCTATAAACACATACAGACTGATAACTAAGAAAGTATATTACTTATTAATTTGACTTGACATTTTATGATCTTATGAAAATATCACATAACATCAATAATGTCTGATATCACATTCTATACTGAGAGCATATTACTTTTTGCTGGTCTTGATGTGAGAAAAACTAAGACTACTTATCCAAGCATTGCAAAACTGAGTATATGACTGAGCTGTCCTTTTAAATTGCCTCACCCATCTAAGATCAATCTAAGTAATTGTTTCAAGGATAGGCACATAACCCAAGTAGCCAAACAGAATCTTCATAAACCTTTTCTATTAGACTAGTAAGAACTTCAATAAAAGATATTGATTTAGTTTAATATGCTCTGAAAATTTTAATTGTGTCAATATTTAATGTTTTTTCTTTAACCTAGACTTTATATTTGTATCTCTGATATTGCTGGTAGTTAAATTTTCTCTATGAGATCAGTTATCTTTTTTCGATCAGAGATAAATTTAATCCCATTTTATGAAGAATTTCATTTTTCTCAAGTGCGCCAATATCACATTTTATTAGTAATGCTTTCAAACATCCAACAGATCAAGCTTAATGCAGGAAATTACCATCCATTAAATTTTATAGTACCTACTATCATCTGGTCTACAAATTCACAAGGCGAGAAGGTAAAAATATCTCTTTAAATATATTTTTTAAATAAGTTAATGTGAATACATTTTCATTATCAATTTCAACCTCAAGGAGGAAGAAATGGGATCATTTATTAAGATATTCTTGTCTTCATTCATCGTCTTGATTTCTTTAAAAAGTTACTTTGCAGTCGTTTTCCGTGTTGGCTTGTACACGTCTTTCCCTTTCCCTTGGGTTCAAAAATGTTATTTACTTGGCAATCTGTAATGTTTTCCTATTGGGTGTAGGCTGAATCTTTTACCAAGAAGCAAAATGAATACTCAGACAGCACAATCAATAATGTTCTCCTCTTTTATCCATTTGCTGTGAATATCCATCCCGGCCCCTTTATTCTGTTGACCATAAGAGTTGTTCCTAGATGACCAATCTCATTATGTTTGACAGAACTCACTTGTAATATTTTAATTATATATATTTTTTATGTATACATGAAATGGCATACATGGTCATAGCACCAAAAAATGTAGATTAAATCCTTGTTCTTTATTCTATTGGAACAATCTTGAACAAATTATACGTTTTCTAAATTCATTTTCTGCATGTGCAAAATAGGAAAATTCAAAGAAGTTATTTTAAAAATTAAATACTTAAGTGCATGAATGTGTATCCAAATGTAAGTTATTTTTCTGAACCGAAACTGGCCAGTGATCTTTATAAAGCAGACTTAATTCTCAGAGATTTTATTCTTGAAGATGAAATCAGACCTAACATTTTCCAGAATGTAATCCATGATTAAAAAGTTTTAAAGACAATAATAACTACCATCTGTTCCAATCTGGTGGGTACACACTTAGGTATGCTGTTGCTATTCCTGTAAAGTAGTCATTTTCATTCCTTTTATTCTTGAAAATTCTCATGAACATGTGCTTACGTGAAAGGTGTGTTTTTTAGGAGGCAGTGAGTGGGATCACTGATGTGCATATTCGGGTTTTAAACATCTAGAAAAAAAGGCGCTAAATGATATGACTACCAGCTTTATATTTTTGAGATTCAACTATTTTTCAAATAGAAATCTATTATTCTTTAAACATTTAGTTAAGACTCACATTTCTTTGTGTTTTTTTTTGAAATTGGAATGTTGCTAAATTTTTATTGCTTAATTTATTTAACATTATAGTCATTGTTTGAAAGATCATAAGAATTTCTAGAATTTTAGGTGGCATTTTCCTTCCTTAGCTCTTAAAATTCTTCAAATATGTATTATTTCCTTAATCAAATGTGCTGCTATCTATCTATCTATCTATCTATCTATCTATCTATCTATCTATCTATCTATCTATCTATCTATCTATCTAGTAACATAAGCCCAGAGATGTGTTGTCTGAGCCCCGGTCTGGTTGGCTGGAATCCTCTGGGGAGCACATTGGCTGTAGTAACCAAAGTGAGATGTTTAGCACATTCTTAGACACTGGTTAAGTAGCAGAAGTATTAAGCCACAGGATTTCTTGGTATTTAGCATGCCTCTGAAACTTAGAGGAACCACAATTTTAAAATTTTTGAACTCGAGCAATATGCATCTAATGCTGGGCAATGTTACACTACACCATTACTGAATGTTCTTCAGTTAATCATATTGTATTCATGCCACTGGGTAAATTGTGCAGGAGGAATGAATGACAACTACACAATGTTGAAGCAAAATAAATTTATTTTGCTTGGCTCCGAACAGTTCTTTCCACATACTATGCTTTTAGTGTATGTGTCATCTGTGGATACCAAACTATAACTTTTATTTGATTGTAATCAGCTTTGTAATTCCAGAATTAAAGATATATCAGAGTTTGCTTATTTTAAGCAAAAATATTGAAAGTGAAATTGTAAGTACTATGATTTATATTTACCCTCCTGGAAAATATTTTTCAGCTACACAGAGGAGAGTTACTTGGACAAGCAATATTCTCAAGAAAATTAACTATGTGTATGTACATGCTTTTATTAGTGGGGAAGAGATTTTGTTTTATCCTGCAAATTTTATTTTATGTTTTGGCTGATTACTAAATAATACCTAGTATCAAGAGTTATTTGAAGGCCAATGGTGATAATTCAATATTTCAAAATGCTATTACTAATTAAGTAATATTTTTAATGCTATTATTGTTAGATTTGTTTCCAAATCTGTGTGGTACCTATTTTATGAAGCTATATCACAGTCCACTAGGAAATACGAATTTAAAAAATGATAATACTAATAATGAATCACTGAAGGTTGATATACAGTAATTTTTTAAAACGAAGAATTAGCCATTGTGGTAATTGAAAGTAAAAGCGTTTAATACTTAATTTAAATAAAAATGAATTTAATTTAAAATGTATTATAAAATTAATTTGATTTAGATTTGATTCTATTTTAGTTTTATGCCCATAATAAAAACATTTTAATGAAGGTATATGGTCTTTTAAAAAAATCAGTTTTTACTGTTTGCAATAATGAGTGGTTGAAAGTAAAATTAATTTGTAGGAACATTTAGAGATTAAATTCTAATGACACACACTTTCCCACCAATGGCATCTTAGTAAATTGCTCATCATTCACATTGGATCATAATGATCTTTAATTTACATAGTCTGACTAGTAATTAAAAGATAAAAAAATATGAAGCCATACATATTTAAATTTAATTGTTCTGTTTCTCTATGTATGTGTGGTCTGTGTCTATCTCCATTTTATGGAAGCATTACCAACATTTAATTGACCTAATTTGAATTATGTTTTCCTTGTAAATTTTGACATTTATTTTATACTTTTGCGACACTTGGAAAATAGGTTTTAAATTTTGCAAATTTGTTTAGGAGGAAGAAAAATCATGATAACGTGATAAATGCTTAAAAACTGGAAACAGAAAGATAAATCTAACTAAGCACATAAAATGAGAGTAATCAAAGAGTAATTAAAGTATAAGTCCAAGTAAGCGATGTTGGATTTAAAATAAATAAGCAAAGAGACAGGAATAGAACACATAATTGAGAATCCAAAACTTTAGAAAGGATCAAAACAGAGACAATTCCACTGGCTGATGCTTCTCTCAGTTTCTACAAAAGCAAAGATGGACCCTTTCTTGGAAAATATGAGCTGAGAGCTCCTTGCACCTGCGTCTTAAGCTGTTTGGAGGCTGAATCTACCTGATGGATGTAAAACTGACTGCTCTGCAACCACAATTATCTATAAGAACATTGGAATCAAACAATGAGAAACCTTGAAGCGTTTTAACACACTTTAAAAGTAGCAGAAAAAAAAATTACAGAAGTCTGGTGTAGATAAGCACCTAGTTTTTGCTCCAATCTATAAAACATTGGAATCTTGCAATCTGATTTAGATATTTTTTCAGTGTAAGGATATTTGTTTTCTTCAATTAATAAAAATTAGTCAAAGTCTATATGCAGAGATTTGAATCCAAGCCTAACATTTGACAAATTATGGATTATCAGTATCTCAATTCCAGTAAAGCTAAATTGTACATCAGTCAGATGAATTGAGAAGTTTGTTTCAGTCAATTTAAGTAGTCTTGATTTCAATAGTGCACATCAAATCTATATTTTGTTATCATTTTTGATAAAATTCAGTTGCCTCCTTGGTTATTCTACAAGTAGAGAAGTAAAAAAAAAAAATAGCTCTTTCACATTTACTGTGAGCAGTAAAGCAATAAGTCATGAGTAATCTTGATCCATATTGATGAAATGTTACACCTCAGAATTCAGGAAATATGACCGCAGAATGAAAATTAAAATCACTAAAACTGATCTGTGAGAAGATTAAAAACAAACCCCTTATAATCTCTTACTCCTGTCAGAAGTGGATTAAAAAATGAAAAGTCTCTCCTACCACCTCCCAAGGAGGTTCATGAAATATATACCGTAAACATCACTGGAGTTATGAACAACCAAATGATAGTTTAGCTGACTTATTTTTCTTGTAGAACACACACTTCTCAGGATTCTCTTAATATTAAAGCAGTTTTGACTTTTTTCTCACATCTCTGACTTTTCTTATGTACTTAACAATGACAGTCTAGCTCATCATGCAGATATGACTGCTTATCTACAAAGGTATACATGTCTCTATTCATACAATCAAAGAGTCGAGGTTTAAAACGAAGTTCACATTAGAAAGAGTAGAGTCACCAGTTTAGCACAAGTTCTCTTTATGTATAAACCCTACAAAGAAAAACAAATCTCCAGTGGCTAATATTTCTCCTCTCTGACATTCATGCATCCATTGAGAGAAATGAAGGGGGAATCCCAGAAATTTCTTTTATTTCACAAAATAATGACAGCCTCACATCACTATCAGCCTTGAGACCGTCAGAACTAACATGTTTGCTTTTATTCATGTTTAAATATGTTACAACTAGAAACTAAAAACTCACTTTTGCTCAGACCACTTTCCTGCCCAGCTGTGTCCCACCCCTCCCTGCCTTGTTGTTTCTTCCCATTTCTCTAGAACCAACTTGATTCTGGGTTTTCTACTCATATCCTCAAGCTCTAAAGGTCTTTACAGCAGTATCACATACTCAGAGACAACTTATGTAACCAGACTTTAAAAAGTTTTATCCTCTCTTCTCTCATTGTTCCTTATCCTCCTCTTATCCCTTATTTTTTATCTATAGTATATACCACTTTTTACATATGTGGGTATATATACATAACTTGATTATAAAGTTGTACATATATATAACTTATTTGATTTGTGATATCTCCTTACTAGAATATAAGCTCTAAGAAAGCAGGTACATGGCCTGTTGTGTTCACTGCTTTGTCTTAGAACAGTGTGTAGTCTATAATTTGTAATCAACACATATTTTTTGAATAAATGAATGAATGACTGATATTAGAATATTTCCTGAGTTTACATCACTCTTGAGAAAGATTTTTAAATGCCACTAAATTAATTACTAGTACGTAGTAGAAAAAAACAGTCACCCTCAATCAATGAACACACTTGTGTATTCTCAAAGAAACTAGAAATAGCCTGATAAATACTTCTTATAGCTATGAGAGACCTACAAAAGTCTGTAATGTGCTCATATATCAGACCTGAAGGGATGTCATTTTCCTTTGTAATTTTGTCATCTGGAGAAACACCTAGTTCAGTTACTCCCTGTGAAGGACAACTTCTATAACTCACCAGATTTGCATGTTATAGCTGTATAATGTTTGTGGCTCATAGTGGAAATTGTGCAAACGATATATAATTATATTCTGTCTTCTTTGTACACAAAATGATCACATAATCTGTAGCAATAGTCAGAACTAAAATTAGAAAAAAAATACCAAAATAATTTAAATGGACATATTGTAACTAAAAATATAAAAGTGATGGAAGTATACATTTTGAAACTCTTTGGCTCCTGAAACCATTTCAGTGAAATGTGAAATTGTTTCCTAAACAAATTCTGGTTGGTTTATCTGGAAAATTTGTATGTCTATGATAAGCAATTAACACCCTCTAAAGCTAAGTAATTGTGTTTTTAAAAAGTAAATAGGTGTTGATTTCCATTTTTCTTGAAGAATTTTTGAAACTCCATTTGTCTAGAACAAAGTACCTTCCTTTTGCCATATAGCAGGCTGTGATTTGTCTGTTATTGTGGATTCACATCCAGGTAAACTCTTGATCTTGTGTCAAACGTAGTGAAAACCGTTTTCTTCTAAGTTACTTCCAAAGAGAACATTCTTGATCTAGAAAGATCTTACTATCAAAGATTCCTGCCTCTTTCAGTGAGCTTTTCACCATTTCAGATTAGGAAAATAGAGAGATGCACACACATATTTACTCGCAGATGTAGTAGTGGTACCTCTTTGATTAAATTTTAAGTTTCAATGCATATAGACTTAGAGAATGATTAAACTGGCTGGCTGCATGATCTGCTTATTTGTTAAATAACTTAATTTTATCACATAGAACATTTTTATATTATCATAGCATACATAGTTTTGGATGTTATGAATTGTATTTTAATAAAATAAATTTAATTCTATTGCTTAATCAAATGTTAATACTTAAATTTGTCTTATTAAGCACTTTCTTGTGACATTTAAAAAGACAGTAAATTTATATTTATGCTAATCTTTAATTTATGCCATATGTGAGTGTTAAATTATAAATGTTCACTGTATAATATGTGTACATTTCATGCCAGAGAAATATTAGCAGTTTTCACAGTCTCTTCTAAATGTCAATACGTGGTAGGTGTTCTGTTTATTTATATACTACATAATGACCAGGCTAGCACATATATTTTAAAGGGAAAAGGCAAATGTTCATTGCTACTACACTCTATATTCAGTACCATTACTAGCCTTGAACTAATAACAATATAACCATTAAAATTTTCTAGAATAAAAAAATTAATTTATGTTAATCATTTTCAATTATTTTAAAAAAATATATTCATGTGGTTTAAAATTCAAATGACACTAACATGGATAGAAAAAAGTAGTCTATTTTCAACAATTTTAGCTGTTTTTCACAGACATATAGCTATTTTTCATGTGTGTATTAATATATGAAAAACAGCTAAAATATATGTGTCAATTTAATAAACATTTTCCTTGATGTATCTATTTTAGAAACTCAACTAAGTATACTGGGCAATGAAGAACTAGCTCTCTTACATTCTATCTTTCTCCTCTTTTAATGAAATAATTCATTAATTTCCTTCTAAGCATGGCTTTGGCTTCACTCTGCACATTTTAATGTTGTCTTTATATTTTCATTCATTTAAAAATGTTTTCTATCCTTATAATTTTAATATATAGTTTATTAGAAAAAAATCATTTTCAAATACTGAGAGAATTTCTAGTAATCTCTCTAGAATTAATTTATTTTTTACTGTAATCATACAACATATTATGTATGATATAAATCCTTTCAACTTATCAAATGGCTAAACATATGATCAATCTTAGTGAATGGCCTGACCCATGTGTATCTACAAACAATGTGTATTCTGCTGTTCTTGGGAAGAGTTCTACAATATCTATGAGACTATGGAGGTTGATAGTGTTATTTAAGGGTTTTTTTGTTTGTTTGTTTTTTGGTTTTTTTTTTGTGTGTGTGTGTGTATCCTATCAAATCCGTTTCTAAGTTTTCTATTAGAGATAAATGTCGAAATCTCCAATTAAAGTTGTGGTTTTATCTATTTCTTTTTTCAGTCCATCATGTTTTGTTTTTTGCATTTTGTAGTTCTGATATTAAGTTCATACACATTTAGGATTGTTATGTGTTCTTCATGAATTCATTCTTTTATTATTATGAAGGGCTCTCTGTATTCCTCATTATGTTACCTGTTGTGAAGTATAACTTGTCTAAGGAGCTGCTCCAGCTTTCTTATGATTATTTTGTCACTAATGTTCCTCTAATGATGCTAATGTTACTATAAGACTTTTATCTCTGTCTTTATATTAGATGTTAGGCAGTATGTGGTTTGTCATCTCATTAATACAATTTGCCATCTCTGCTTTTTAATTAGTATTAAACATTGATTTTTAATGTAATTATTGATATAGCAGAGTATAAAATTATAATGCTATTTGCATTCCCTTTTCTTCTTTGTTCTTTGTTTTTTGTTGCTCTTTTCCTCCTTTTCATTTTATTTCCACTATTTGCTTTTCATCTATACATCTTTTTTTAAGAAGCATGGTTGTTCTAGATAAAATAGGCATTGTAAACTTATCTTAGTATACTTTCATGCAGTATACCACTTCACAAATTATATCCGAGCTTTATAATTGTGTACTTGCTTTTCCCCTTCCTGCCCTTTAGATTGTTGTTGTTATATAATTTTATTCTACATATGTTACAAATTTTATAAAACATTGCTATTAATTCTGGTTTAAATAGCAAATTATTTATTATTAGATATAATAAATAAGAAGAAAATCTTTTATATTTACCCATAGATTTGACATTAATTCCTTTATGAAGTTCAAAGTTTCTGACTCTTCACTCCTTTGTATAAATGAAAATTTCCATCTTGTATAATTTTTGTTCCCCATAAGGAAATTTCTCTTTGTAGTTCTTATAGTGCTTATTTGTTGGTAACAAATTTTTCCAGCTTATGTTTAACTAAAAAAATATATATTTTTTTAGACTTAATTTTTGATGGAGTTTTTTGCATGGTACAGAATTCTGTTTGGCAATATACTTCCATTTTCTTCTGTCTTAAATTGTTTTCTGAGGAAGAAGTCTGCAGTGATTCTTGTTTTTGTTCTCCTGCAAATAAAATCATTTTTTTCCTTCTAATTGCCTTGAAAATTTTCATTTATAACTGATTTTCAACAATTTGAATGTTATGTGCCCTGGTGAGTTTTCCTTTTTATTTATTCTACTAGGGGTTAATGAGCTTCTAGGATCTGTGAATTTATAATAATTTTTATCAAATTTATAAAGTTTTTGACATTATCTCTTCAAATATTTTATTCAATTTCCCAATTTTTCCCTCTGGAACTGCAATTTCACATACGTTGCATATTGTCTTACAGGTCATTGTGCTCTGTTTTTTTTGTTTTTGTTTTTTGTTCGGGGGGGGGGCATTTTTCTTCCTGTGCATCAATTGTGATCATTTTTTGTTGCTGTGCTTTCAATTAACTAATGTTTTTTTTTTTTTTTTTTTGCTGTATCCAATATACTGACAGTGAATTATTTATTTCAGACATATTATTTTTATCTGTAGAAGTTTCATCTGTTACTTTTTAATACATTTAATTTCTTGCCTAATCTTGTTCTTTTTTTTTTTTTTAATATTTATATTTATAACAGCTATTTTAAAGTTCTGGTCTGTTAAGAACAGTATCTCTGCCATTTCTGGTACTGATTCTATTGAATGATATTTCTCCTTATTAAGAGTTACATTTTCTTGCTTCTTGGTATGTACCATAATTTTTAATTGATGGTAGTCATTGTATTTGATGCTGTTGAGTGATCAGTTGTCTTGCATTGTTTAAAATATGTGTGGGTTTTATTTACATAGCAGTTAAGCTGTTCGGACATCAGCTTCATTTTCTACAAGGCTTATTTTTAAGCCTTGTTAGTGTTGATCCTGAATAGGCCTTATCTTGAGACTAAATAAGTTCTACAACTAAAGTGACAATCTCTGGGGACCCTACCAAATTAACGTTCAATAACAGTGCTCCTTTATGACAGGTCAGAATGTGGGATTTCCCACTTCACAACACCTTGATCATTCTTGCCCAGACATGTAGAGTTTCATCCTATACACACATCCAGTTTAGTATTTATTAGCAGGTGTGTCAAGGAGAACCGCATACAGATTTCTAGGAGTATTCCTCCCGTAGCTCTCACTATCTCACCCCTCTCTACAAATTCCAGCCACATTGAACTCCTCAAACTGTCATCTTGTCTCTTAAGATCATTAAGGCCATCATACTTTACTCAGAAACCCATTCCTGAACCTCTTTGTGGAAGGTTCCTCCAGGCAGAGAGCCAAACCAGTTACAGGGCTCACCTTATCTTTTACCTTTTCTCAGAGGTCAAAGTCCTGTTTTGCCTGTTTTCAAATTATAAAACAGTCATTTTATAGTTGTTTAAAATTTACCACTTACTTATGTCAAGAGGATAACTCCAGGTCTGGTTACTACCTCATGGTCAGAAGTGAAATCCCTTATACATCATAAAGATAAAAACAAATGGAATAGACAATGTGCATGTGTCTATATATCTAACGTACGTGTATATATATATTTATATATAATGTAATATAATGTAATATCATGTAATGTAATATAGTAGAATACAAGTTTGGCATATGTACTCACCTTCTTCAGGTCTTTATCAAATACCACATTCTTGGTGAGGATTAACGTTATTACCCTGTTTGAGATTTTACCATTTCCATTCCCCATCTTCCTTTGCTTCCTTTAGAAATATTTCCATAACCTTCATCACCACTTAACATACTATATATTATACATTTTACATATTTATTTTATTTATTATCTCTCCCAACCACATAATTGTGTAACTTTTTATGTCTTCTGTCGTTTTCCAATACATAGAACAGTAAATTACATATAATAGATGTTGAATAAACAATAATTGAGTAAATAAATGAACATCAGGATAATTTTTTTGCCTAGTGAGGGGGAAAATGGAGAGATAATTGGGGAAAAGTTAATTGAATTTTGCAACTGCACCCACGTTATATGTTGAAGTCCTAACCCCCAACACCTCAGAATGTGACTTGAAGATAGAGCATCTAAAGAATTAATTCATAAAATGAGGTCATATGGGTGAACTCTAATCCTAAATGACTGGTATCCTTAAAAACTGAAATTAGGACACAGCAGACAAGTACATACACAGAGAAAAGACCACGTGAGGACACAGCAAGAAAGTAACCACCTAAATTAGGGAGAGGGTCCTCAGAGGAAATCAGACCTGCCCATACCTTCATCTTGGACTTCTAGCTTCCAGAACTATGAGAAAATAAATTTCTTCTGTTGAAGCCACTCAGTCTGTGGTACTCTGTTATGGCAGCTTGAGCACATTAATATAACTTATAATACATAATTTTAAAAGATATTAGAAATAACTATGCCAAAATGTTACTGGTTTTGGAAAGAAGTTCATAACTATTTATTATTTTCCCTTTAACAATTACATATATATATATATACACGCACATATATCTATATATATATAATTTGTCACTATAAAACATGTGTTAAATCATAATATTCTCTCAATAAATTATATATAATGGATACATTCTAAGCAGAGTTCTTTCTTCATTAGATGACAGCATATGCAAATTTTTGCATTGTATTCAAGACATGATAGGACTCAGTAATAGTCCCTTTCTACTCTTTTCCTCCTCTACCTATATTTA
Source organism: Rousettus aegyptiacus (assembly GCF_014176215.1). Lineage (NCBI taxonomy): Eukaryota > Metazoa > Chordata > Mammalia > Chiroptera > Pteropodidae > Rousettus > Rousettus aegyptiacus. The sequence continues at coordinate 62,917,544 of NW_023416286.1, read as the reverse complement.
GTAGATGGATTAGTCAATGAGTATATATATTAGTGTGTGATTAAAAGTTTATTGCTGTTAACATGTCAAAAAATCAAAATCCAAAGCAAAAATACAAAATGTGGAAACTTCAATTTTCCTGAACTGTAAAGTAAAAGTCAAGAATTGACTTTTCCTGATAAATATGATAGACAATAAATCCCACATCATCAGTAAGGGGCTCCTCATGGTCTTCCTTTATCTTTACAGCCAGAAGTGTTACAACCCTCTGTGCCTTCTTCAGTAGTCCCATTTCTTTCTCTGACTGAACCTATCCATTCCGCTTTTAAGGAACCTTGTGATTATTTTGGGCTCATGTAAATGATCCCGTTTAAACTCTATCATAAAATCAACTGATTAGCAACCTTAACTCTATCTGCAACCTTAAGTCGCCTTTTCCAGGTAACCTAATACACTCACAGGTTCTGAAGTTTAGGGTGGAGACATCTTTAGGAACCATTATTAAGCCTATTCCAGGTAAATTTTAAGTTTGTTCTCATGAGAAAAGGTAGTCTTCACTAATCGAGTCAGGAATTTCCATTTCTCTTTCTCATTTTAAGTTATATACAACATTCCAATAATACTTTTTGATTTGTCAATGCATGGTTTTTCTTTTTTAGCACAGAAACTTTTGCTGTAATAACATTATTTATGTAAAAAATCTTTTGATTATGTAGTACTTATGAGGACATTCTCTGATGGTGATTTTGGTCCATAGGATTAAGGTATTCAAAGTAAAATGAGATATAAATGATTTGGGCACAGTTTCAAAGGTTAAACACATTCAAATATGTTTTTGCTTGTAAGTACCTCAAAGAAAGGAACTTTATCTTGTTCACCTCTGCATACTTATGGATTTATAGGCACATAGTAGATCCTAATAATTGTGAATTCAATGAAGAAAAGCAACTATTAAAATATTTAAATAAATGCTTTGAAATCAATAGTTAAATAATAGGATGTTAGGGCCTGTAGTTTTTCTAAAAATACAAAATAGCAGTTAGTTTGTATCTTTTAATTTTTACCATCTTTTTAAAATTCAAGTGCTAGAATTTCAACAATCAGAAAGACCAAAATATAAAACAATAAATTTAAAAAGCCAGTGAATTTCTGTGGATGTAAGATGATCATCTAATTATTAGTTTGTGTTCATCTATAAGATGTTGTAAAATATACCCTTTACATAAATATGGACAAATGAGGCCTTAAAAATAAATGTATGACAATAGTGTGTGCTCAAATAGTATTCATTGTTGCAGTACAGAATAAATTAAGAGAAATGCTCTTTCATTTGTTTCAATTAATTTTTAACTTAGTGCCTAATTTTACAGGGAACAGCAATATGTATTTCATAAGATACTATTCTGTGAACTTATAGATTGTTAATATTAGGCTGAATAAAATATTCAACTTGTGTTTCACTTAATTTAAACTCTCTCAGTGCCTAAGATAGTATCTGGCAAGCAGCAGTACCTCAGAATTGTTTTTGAATGAACAAAGGGATGACAATGTTAAATTTTCATTTGGGAAGTAGTCTACATTTCTCTTTCAATTTCCTCTATTTGCTTAAAGACTTCTGGTATGGATCTGAGCCATTTTTTGATGTTGTCTCAAATCAAATTACATACTAAAAGGTCAGAAGCCATAACAAATTGATGATAAGTAAAATGATCCTAAAAATATTTTACCAAATAAAAATTTTATTCTCTCTCTATATTTCATCTGTCAAGGAAAAAGTGCTATCTGTATAAAATTGTAATAAGGAAGAATAATGGTCAAGTTGTGTTTACTAGAAGTATATGAAATACTGAATGAATAATATGAGGGTGTTATGCACACTGGAACATTTTATACCAGAATGTTGCCTTGTTTTTGTTTTTGTTTTTGTTTTTGTTTTTTTCTCAACAAATGAGAAATGAGTGTATTTTAATAATCTGGGATTTCATTGATCGATGTGTCTATGACATCTTGATTGACTATAGATCTCTTTGTCCTTACCAATGTTCCTTTGTTAAAAATACATGCACACACACACACAAACACACGCACTTACACGCACACAGAAAATTGCAAGTGTATTTTGTCAAGGAAGGAAGGAAGCATGTTAGTCATGCAGAGGCAGCGTCTCTGCCAGCTTCTCTGGTTTCCAGAATATCTCAGAGAGGCGTGAGGATAACACAGCTGATAGTACACATACAAGTTGAGGTCCTGACAGATATGGAAAAGCTAATTTTGTATATGTTACATCTCTTTTTCACATTTACTATTAAGGAATAATTTATGCAAACATTCTCTGTACTTAATGCTTTTATTTCAGAAAAGGTTTACAGACACTAGGCACTCTTGGTTTTTTATTCAAATTTAGCATTGGTAAGTCTACATCTTCATCTGGGGAAAAAAAGAATCAGTGCCCAAGTTTCCTTGTATATTACCGATCCGCCTTTAGTTTATCAAAGTACTTATTTTACTTAATAGTGGCCCCAAAGCCATTCACATAATTTTTATTACAGTAGATTTTTAGAATAGTTTTATTATTGTTCTTAATATCTTACTGTGCCTAATTTATAAATTAAACTTTTCATCAGTATATATGTGTAGGGAAAAACATAGTACGTATAGGTTTCATACTATCCCCAAGGTTTCAGGCATCTACTGGGGGTGTTGGAACATATACCCCATAGATAAGGGGGACTTGCGTGTGGTTATTCGTGGTAACTATTGGATCATTGTCTAGATCGCTGTCCATCTCACAACACACATTCCCACTAAAAAAATAATGGAATTAGATACTTCCCTCCTTTCTGTCTCATAAGTCTTCAAAAAGCTTTTTAAAAATTTTGTGTGGGCTAAAATAAACTTTCTTACCATTTAAAACTGTTTTCGTTCTTAAGATTGTTTAAAACATCAGTAACATGCAATAATGTTATGACACTTTCTCTATTTCCCTCTTTTTAGGCAGTATTTATTAAAAATTCTTGCTTCAGGTAAAAAAAAAAAATCCTTTTTATTATCACCTCCAAATATGTGTTTATCTACTTAACTGCTTTCGAGAGCAAACTGTGTGGGCATATTTCAAATGGCCAAATGCATACTTATCAGTGAGATTTTCCCCTCTTACCTCTTATGATTTAATCTGTGGAAACATACATAAATCATATATCTATTGCATTAGAAAGGAACCTAATACCTTTATATATTTTATGGCTATGGGTATAAAAATTATAATTGTGAACATTAGCATTTCATTTCACAAAGCAGCTGCCAGTTTATGATCCCTTAGGATTGTATTAAATTTGTGAGTAGAGTTGAAAGTCATCATGCTTACTCAGATCTATTCCCTGTCATCATACATCAGAAATATTCTTCTAAAATGATACCTTCAGTGGCGAAGGTATTTAGGAACTAATCTCTAGCTTTTTCCAAGGTAACTGTCTTCACTTATCATATTTTGCCTCCTTTTTTTTGTTTCTTTTATTCCATAAGTCCCCTTGTGGCCAGAATATGGCTTCTATACTGCATTATTTATTATCTGCTCTTGTGTTTTGTGTGTTTTGTTTCATTTTTTAATAAATTCTAATTAAGATTCTTAACAATTTATTTTCTGATAATTTTTGTCCAAGACTACATAGGCCTCAAGAACAAAAGACAGAGAAATGACTGCTAAAAGTGATATTTTGTTTTCTCCTCCTCTACACCAGCCCCTACATCCTTGCCAAACAGTATTTACACAGAAAAAAAAAAATGGAGTTCAAAGGGAAGAAAGGAACTGCCGAAACATTCTGTTAGTTTTCTTCTCTTCCTCTGTTGCAGCCCAGATGATGGAGAAGGTCCAAGTCATTGTTTGGAGCTTAAGAGCTGTTACAGAATTCCACATTGGAAGGAGTCAGGGGGCTAGGTCGTGTAGCCTAACGGATATGAAGTAGAATTCAGGAGTTTAAAATGTTGGGCCAGTTGTGTCAATGCATGCCTGACATGTGTTCAGGGAGAGTGGTCCTGTACCCCTTCTTCTGTCTATGAGCCACTTCCGTCCTATTTTGTAGTGTATGTAGTATATGTATGTATGTAGTATGTGTAAGCCTATCATATTTATTTTTATTTATTATTATTGATAATTATCTCTTTATATACAACTAAAGTTCCATATAATGCTTGATATTTCAGCTAGTTCATAGCAAAGCCATTCCTTTTTTGTTGTTTAACTTTAGGCAGTTTATAACATAAAGCAATATTTTCTTTCTTTCTCTCTCTCTCTTTTTCTTTCTTTCTTTCTTTCTTTCTTTCTTTCTTTCTTTCTTTCTTTCTTTCTTTCTTTCTTTCTTCTTTCATCATCTATCTATCACCTATTATCTCATCTATCTACACACATACATATGTTTCTACATATATACATTTGTCAATACACATAGAGAAAGCTTCATCAAAGTCAGTTTTGTATGTTTTTTGATTCTTGGGCCAGTTGGAATCAAAATTTGTGCCATTTTTTAAAAATGCTGCAATAAAAATCCTGGTTTCTGGATAGGTTTCAATGATACTAAATTAGAAACAGTATTCCTATACAACTTCTGCACAGGAGGTAGAATCAAAAAATATTGTTGCCTTTAGACTTTAGAGAAAGGTAAGAGGCCCAAGGAACTGAAACTCTTTTCTCAATGTACCTGTCTTACCCTCTTAAACTGTTCTAAGTTCTTTTTCTAAAAATAGGGTTCATATTATTGTAGAAATAAAATTATTATTCATAATATACATGAAAATTATTTATTGATAATGTAGTTTTTCTCTTAATTTTTCTGTTTGCACATTGCAAAGTATATGAATTAGGTGGTAAAATTCTTAGTCTAGAACCAGACTGACTTTTCTAAAAAAAGAAAAAAAAAAGAAAACGTTTTGAGCAAAACAGAGTTTTTGATATTTTCACACTATTTTAAAGGTGCCTTGTAAAATAATGATTTCCTTTCTTTCTTTTTGGTTTTTAATTTAGCCAAACTTCAGGCCAAGCTAATAATTAATTTATCAAATAATCATGGAGTCTATAGTCTCTGAGTTCTAGAACCAAACAGATGAGGTCCAACTATCTTAAATATTATTATATTTAATAATTGAATTATATCGATACTTTATTTTTAGTAAGCATTCCTGCTCTGAGGGTAGCCAGAAGCAAACTTAAGACCTTATGAGAAGATATTGTATTAAAAACTCTTCAGTTTTATCAGAATTAATGAAAAAATTTTTGATGAAAACCATTGCAAATAGCAGATATTACAGAAATGACCAGATTTATATTTTGGGGCGGAAGTAGGAAAATTATCTCTCTGTTCATAACAAAGATTCATTCTGTTAACACGTCTCAGGATTATGTGACTAAAAGGTTCAAAGGGCTAGGTGTTAAGTGATTTGTTTTGCTGTCATGCATATGTAGCAATTTTAGCAGACCTTTCTAAAAATTTAAAATATTTTTAAGTATGTATTTCAACTGTCAGTGTATAGCCTGCCAATCTTCACAGCTGGCTCTAAGGATTTCAGTAACTCGAGTAGAATTGCTAGGATTTTGCAATCACCAAGTGAATTAAGTTGTAGAATAGGTCTTTGTTGAAATCATGAAGGATTCATGTGAAGATAATTGAGTCATTTCTGGTATTTTATCCTCATTGTTAATAACCATATAATTTCGATTTAGGTGAAAGTGAAATGGATGGGTTATAGAGTTATAAATGACTGAGAAAACTTTGGCAGTTTTAATTTCTACATGTACCATTTTTTTTTACATAGTGTGTAAATTGCATGATATTCCTTCAGAAATTGGTCATAGGATATTTAAGCCATGCATTGTACAATGCCTAAAATGTGTAATACTTATGCAAATTTTTATCGTGTTATTTAATCTTATTCCCAGAATGTCTCTGTAAGGTTGATAACTAGAGGATAGTGTAGCTATTGAATAGATTAAAGGACAAACCTCATTATATGCATACAACTTATTTTATATTTAAACATGTGCCATGATTGGACAGACTTGTCTCAAGGGAATTTCTGCAGGGGTTTTTTTGTTTTTTATGTCATAGACACTAAACCTGCCCATTGATTTGACAATCTAATGAATGAATGCCAGCAGTAGATGGATGTATTTGACCTCAGCAGGTGGAAGATCCAACACTGGACACAGTAAGCATCACTGTTCAGAGAAATAATGCCTTCCTTCCTCCCCAAAAAAACCAATATCTCTTATCCCCTCTCACCTAAAACACCAATATACAAAATATCTGTAATCAAAGTGGACACATCTAATCAATACAACTATAGTCAAACCAATTTTCCAAATTGCTTTAGAAATATAGCTTTTAGTAAAAATAATAAATGGCAGTGATAGATGTCATTGTATAAGGAAAATTTCATATTTTCTTAATGTTAGAACAGTTATAAACCATGTTTCAAAACCCGGTACTATATGGTGATTAACATTTAAAAAATATCTTATACCTGTTTGTATTTGGGGGAAAAAAATCTCACTAGAAATAAAATGAACTTCTTATGACTCATTAACTTAGTAGCACTATTATAAATCATAAACCTGTTATAAGGAAATAGTTTAATATTGAAATAGCAGGTCCAGATGTTTAAATACCATATAGCATATGGGGCTCAGTAATTGGACTCAAATACTATCTGCTAAATTATCTATGTTTGTGTTAGAGTGTTATACTTCTTTAAGCAAGGACAAAATATTTCTTGACTTGCTGCTAGGCTGAATAATATTCTTTTAACTTCATCTTTTAACTTCAGCTCTCAGCTTATTGTCCATTTATGGAATTCAGTGAGTTTCCTTTGAAGTAGAATCAAAACTGTATTTATTCCAGAATATTTCACTGCACCATTTATGTATGTGCTTTACTTGGCTTTCGATAAAAGTCTAACATTTCCTTCATATTTTTTGTTTTTTTTTTTTAATACCTTAGATTTTTCCTTCAAATCATTGTTCATGTAGAATACAATCTTGTCACTTTAGTAACCCCTGTGAATATCTGTGGTAAGTGTGAAATGAAGATAAAAGGTATTTAAAAACCGAATAATTTAGTTTTCAAATCACTATATTAAGAAGGCAAATCCCTTTAATAAGAGTTGTGTTGCGTCCTGGCATTTAGGATGTGGGAAGCTACCAAAAGAGCTAGAAAGAAATGTAGAGTTACGTTCCATGATGTTGGTGACACGGAATTCATATATGATAGAAAATGTCCCGATATTATATTTGCTTCCTGCACATCATTCACAAATGCAACTTTTCATTAGAATTAGCTATTTCTGTTTAATGTTATTTAAATTCAGACTTTTGGGCGTTACTCCAAACTCCTAATGTGATCTATGAAACTATATATTTTTCTAACTTTCCCAGAGATCTTTTACATAGCCAGATAAGCATCAGCATTTGAAAATCATCACCCACCGGGGTGAGGCAGGGTTGAGAGGAGGAAGGAAATACCATTGCTTGAACCTCTACACTTCAACAAACATATGCTAGGTAAAGAGCAATTCATTTAATCCTCAAAACTGATGTTCAATGAAATTAGGTGGCACCCACAGGAAATAAAATGCAAACAACCTGTAAGGGGCATTTTGGCCTATGCTGTTAGATTCATTCTGAACCTTCTGCCCTACTCTGTTTCTGGAGGTGGAAGAAGGGAAAGTCATCTACAGGCTTCATCATCCAGGCCCCTTTAGGAAGGAGGAAGGGAGAAGCCAGACTTTTTCTCTCACTCCTGATGCCTTGGGTAGCATCTGCAGATATGGTTACATCTGAATAACCTCTGGGGCTCCAGCTTCTTCTAGACATGCTTAGTGTTTGCAGCTTTTGTGATAGGTGATCCCAGCTCCTAAAATCTGGCAAATCTGTCTCCTCCATTTGTTCTCTATTTTAGGGGCAAGAATAGTTTATTATGCTATTAATCTGTAGGTTGACTTACCATCTGCTGTTAAAGTTTTGCATTTTTCTTCACCTGTGTAACCAATGCTCTAGACTAAATTTCTTTCTTTTTTTAAACACTTAGCATAGTTTTTGTTTTCCTGGATGGATCCTGACTGATAAAATCTGAAAACATAAACTTGAAGTTTCCACAGGGATGTAGTAAAACAAATGAGATATCCCAATCTCTCTCTTATTAAATATCAAATGTGACAGCTTCACGCAACATATGAGCCTATTGCTTACTACTGAAGGAGAGAGATTTAAAGAAAAAAATACTATAAAATTTGGTTGATACCATAGAGATTATAGATTATATTGGAGAGCAGAAAGTGCACCTGATATCCTGAGAAATTTCACTAAAACTAAAAATGCGTCCAATTTAATCATTGGTATGGCAAGCATACAATATTATTTTGCTGATTGAACAGGAAGGCAACAGAAAGATTATTGAACAGAAAGAAACAAGTGTCCTTAATTGAAGATACTTGGCAAGACTTTGCTAGAATAAAAAGAAATGTTTTTAGCATAAGGCTAGAGATAATGAAACACTCAGGTGCGAACGCCATCTATGTCCTGTTACAGTAGCCACCTATTAAGTTCTCCACTGTCCTCTCCTTCCTTTCTCTTGCATTAGTTGAGGCAATTTCACATTATTTCTCAGGCCCATCTCTCTACTTGTTTTAGATCCTACTCCCTTCTTGGTAATCTTAAACTCTTTGCAAATCACAAACAAATACTACCCCAACTGGACCCATCCAGGTTCTGTTACTGCCATTTCATTCCTCACCCCCAGTCAAAGTTCCTGAAAGTATTGTTACCATCTCCATCTTGTTTCCTCCTTCCACTTACTCCACAACCCTCTATAATCAGGTTTCTGTCCCGTCACTCCACCAAAAACATTCTTATTAAGGTCACTGGTGACCTCTATGTCACTAAATCTAGTAGACATTCTCGGCATTTAATTTTCATGGCTTCGCAATCCTTTTAACCCCTTTGTTGACCTTTGGCACACTCTCTTAGCTTCTATGACACCTAAGTTTACTGCTTTTCTTACTTCTCTGGCCATTTTTACCCATTCCTACTGGAAGCTCATGCACTTTACACAGCCATTACATGATGTGCTTCCTCCAGGCTTAGCTTTCACACCCCTTTCTCTTTTAACTGGCTGTTTTCTCTGCCTGAGGAATCTTAGACTTCTTAACCATCTACATGCCTTTGATTCCCAAATATCTAACTCCAACTCTGACTTTGTCTTTGAGGTGCAGACTGGAGGTCACAATGATGTAGAAAACCCAATACTCTACCTCTTCCTCTTCCCTGGTTAAGTCTCCTTCATAATTCTCCAACCCAATGGGTAGCAGCCCCCCCCCCCCAGTTCAGTTTCACATTACAAAAAATGTAACCTTTCCTCATCGCACATGGCCAATCCATCATTAGGATCTGTTGATTTTATTTCCTATTTCTTTAGTACATATCTAAGTCTTCTCCTATATATGTCTACTACTACAACCAAAGCACGAATTTGTAAATGTATCTACCCACTTTATCAATCCGTTGACTTCCGTTTTCTTTCCCCAAAGATCAATGGGAAGACACCGAAGTGATCCACATAGCCATAAAGACACATTGGTTCTCTCAAGCTTAGTGATCTATGATTTCCTCCTCATTTTCTGCCTCTCTGTCACTTTGCACACCTTGGTTCCGTAATCAAGTCAGATTCCTCTGCCATACCTTTTTGTCCAAGTTCTTATTTCTCTTTGGACTGGTCCTTGTTATCTGTGTTAACACATGCTGAAATCTAACTCCAATATTATCCCTATGAAAAAACATTCTTTTTTTCTTCTGTCTAGTCTAGTTATTTTATCTTATTTTTATTTTATTTTATTTTTACCTCTCATTGAATTATGTTAGTTCACTTCAGGGCACTTACCAGTAATTATATATTCCTTAGTGGGATTATTTATTGAATACATCTCTATCCCCAAAAGCCTTTAACTTTCATAAGAGCAGGTTGCTTACCTGGTTTTGTTCAACATCATATCCCAATACTTTCTAGAGTGTCTAGCATATAGTAGTCTCAAAAATATTTTTTATAATAAATGAATGAACATTAGAGTTACAAGAAATCTTAGAGGCATGTAATACTTTTTATTCAAAGCTTGAATCTCAATGACATGAGATTCAGCACATATAGGATATCTGATCTCATCACTTTGACAAAATCCTCATTAGACTTTCCAAAGAAATTTATTATATGCTTCTCTTCCCAAGCAAATAGATACCCTATACTCATTCCTACAGAACATTCAAGGAGGACAGATAATGGTGGATTATTATTTTGTTAGAGATTAAAAATCTACATGACATTTAATCTAATTTTCAGACAGTGTCTATATTTTCTAAACATTTCACAATCTAGCTTCTCTTCTCTGTCCCTCACATTTTTCAGTGGCAATATAAATAAAGATTATGAATAGTAAATTCATTAAAACTATATAAAAAATAGCTACCTGATGTTTAAGCTGAACTAGAAATCCTGCCTTACTTAAAATGATGAGCTTGATAATGTAGGACTGAGTCTACATTCACTTTAACAGAAATTGCCAGTGAGACAAACCAGCCTGGTTAGAAAGAGTACTAATTTTTAAGACAAGGAAATTTTTACCCAGCCTGTCACTAATTGTTATGACCTCTGGCTTTAATTTTTTCATTTGAAAAATAAGAGGATTGTTTTGTAATAACCAAAAATTCTAAATATTAATGTTCATTAACAAATTGACCGAATTCCAACTGGCAGTGGTGGGGGAAGGTTTTCTCTCCATATCGGCAGACAGTTCTCAGACACCAGCACAGGTGTCAGGGAATTCAACTCAATTCTGACGTTATCTTCTTGGATCAAATTCCGCAGCTTAAAGATTCAGTCTTACTACACTGTGCATCCCTCCCCCACACGCTCATACTTGAGAAGCCAAATGCAAGCCCAGGCTCTTACCTGTACTTCTTACCAACTGGCTATAGGTTGGAGGTTTCAACAACCCTGTTCTTGGGTTCAATTAATTTGCTAGAATGTCTCACAGAACTCAGGAAAACCTGTTTTCTCACTAAGATTCCTGGTTTATTATAAAGGATATTAAAGAATACAAATCAACAGCCAGACCAAAAGGTAAATAGGGCAAGGTCATTGAGGAAATGGCAATGGAGAAGCTTCTGTTTTCATGGTACTTGAGGTCTGATATGGTGGCATGTGGAAACATTCTGGTTCCCCAGTGTGGAAATGCCAAAAACTTCTGAGTTTTTGCGAAGGCTTCACATAGTCATGACTGACTAAGTTATTGGCCGCTGGGAATTAAACTCAACCTCTAGCACCTCTTTCCTCCCTGGAGATGGGGTAGAGGGTACTGAAAGATCCAAACCTCTAATCATATAGTTGATTTTTCAGGAAACCAACCCCTACCCTTGGGTAGGGTCCAAAAGTCACCATCGTTAATATAACAAAAGACACCTTGATCACTTTCAACACTTTAGAAATTTCAAGGGTCTGGGTAGCTATGAGTCTGGAACCGTGAATGAAGACCAAATATTTCATAAATCACAGTACTGCACAGATAAATGAAGAAATACATTATGGTATGTTATAAAATAGAATATTATATATAGCAAAGAAGATGAAGGAATTATAGCTTCAAAAAACCAATATGGATAAGTCTAGCATTTGTAATAGTAAGCTTTATTAGTAAACAAAATAATGCATATAATATAATTTCATTTATGTACATTTTATAATTTTTATATGGCAAAATTAAAGTATATTATGGAAGGATGGAATACATTCACAGAAAAATGGAAAAATAATGGAAATTGTTATGAAAATTATTATAAAGTTAAAAAAGTTATTTCTACTAACATGAAAACAAGTTTCGATAAGGAATGGATAAATTGGGGGCTTCTGTAGCATAGACAAATATTTTTTCTCTTGGACTGAGATGGATACTGACATGCTCACTTTATTCTTATGTTGAATCATATACTTCATTTTGTGCACTTGCCTATTTGTGCATTTTATTTATAATAAAATGTTTTTTAAAGAAAAATATTTTAAAGAAAAAAATTATATGAATCTTTAAATTGGTAATTCCCATATGCTTCAGTCAGTTTTCATATAGCAGATCATGTAATACAAGCAAAGCCTGTGTATAGTATCTCTACAAGCATACACATGTAATAGTTTTCATATTTGTTATGATATGTTTTACCCCTTACATCTGGAGTAAAAAAAAAAAAAAAAAGGTAGAGGCCTACTTAACTGAATTTAGTCAAGAATCATAATTTGACCCACAAAACAGTTGCTTACACAGTGTTTTATTTTTGAATTCGTGACAAACATTCAAAGAATTGAGAAATTTCACATAAAAATTTATAGGGCTTTAATATTAATTTTTTTTTTTTTTTTAGAAATGCACCCAAGCTAGAATCCTGTTCCCAAGTACTAAGCACTTGCTTCCTGTTTAGATAGGACACGGGAATTTCATCACTCCCCAGCCTCAACCCTCCTGTCGCTCCCTGTAGCCCAGAGGCAGCTTCCATTCAGCACTGTGGCAGAGTGTTAGTATAAATATCATTTGGGTTTGTTCTATTCTGTTTTTACTCACAGGGTGTTGATCATTCGTTAATTGCCTTGGCCCAAAAGATATTGTAGTTGAGATCACTCTCCCCAAACTTCCATTTGTGCCAGTTCTGCCCCTCATGGCTCTTACTGCTCTGCCTTTTGAGAAAATCATCTATTTGTACGTTTTGGATAAATCATTTAACCCAGGAAATGGGATTAGTGATTCCTGAACTGGAAAATAATCCATTTATTTAGAAGTCTGTCTTTTCAATGTGCTGTAGAAAATAAGAGTATTAAAAAGTTTAAGCCTTCTTCAAAAATATTTCTTAAAATATGTCATCATGACAGATGTTTCTTTCCGAAGAAATATTAAAAAAAAAAAAAAAATTCTCCAAAGCTACCTGATTTAGTGAGAAGCTTTTATCTTCCCTGCAGAGAGCTGAGCTCAGGTCTTCTATTCAGTTCTTAATCTCTCAGCATTTATTCTCTTTCAAGACTTTCCAATTTGCCAATTCATTGGATTTTGTTTATCACCTTTTCTACAAAAGCCCATTTGTTCATTGACAATTACATTCTAAGTTAAATCCAGAAGCAGCCTGATTAATGAATATTCAAACTGGCCCCAAGTGTTCTTGTTAGTTTGATGGTTCTATCACATCAACCATATGTAAAATCTATCTTCCAGTTAAATGTGAGTGCTTCTGCTATGTCAGAGATTATTTATTACTCTATTCTTTATTAGTCTTGATTAACAGGAAATTTTTGATCAGGCAGGCCTTCTAATCTCTGACTGCTTGTACATGAAACATTTTTTTTTTTTTTGCTATGAGTTTAACATATAAATGATTGTATAGCATTGCTATTTATTTCATGTTCCTTGTATAATTTGGTACAAAATAAATGAAGCAGCTTCACAAGGATCTTATTTTATAGGTTAGTGTTATAAAATAATAATTCTTCATTTACAAAAGATACTTTAATGTCTAGTTTTTGGCCAAAATAAGCAGCATACTCTTATTCGAGTTACAACAAGTATGATAAAATTAACAATTCGTAAAGGGTTTTCTTGGTTCCTCTCTGTGTCCATTGCGAAGGTCATCCACTATAAAAACAAGTTAATTTTATGCTGTTTGAATAAGGCATGAGAAAAGGTAAGCTTTAGTTTTACTGTAAAATAGATTTTGCTTTCCATTTATTTTGTTCTCACACTTAATATTCATCAACCTTTCCACTGAGCTTCTGTTTACTCCTTTGTCAACTTGGGTATCAAAGTAGAAGCTCAAACTGAATGTGTCCCAAACAGAAATCTTGATTTTTCCCTAAATCTGTTTCTATACCAGTCTTGAACATCTCTATATATGACAACTTGGGTATCAAAGTAGAAGCTCAAACTGAATGTGTCCCAAACAGAAATCTTGATTTTTCCCTAAATCTGTTTCTATACCAGTCTTGAACATCTCTATATATGACATGAGAATTTAGAGTTGCTCAGACCAAAATTTGATAGACAAAAATCTGTTAGATGTCTTACTTTTTATTAGTTCATAAAAAAGTACCTTCAATATATATACAACATTTAACAGTTCTCTCTCTTTTCTGTTGCACACTGAATGTTTGCTTGCACCTCCACCCCCTTTATATGTTGAAATCCTAACCCCCAAACGTGGTGATATTTAAAGATGAAGCCATTCGGAAGTAATTAGTATTAGATTAGGTTGTGAGGTTGGGGCCCTCATGATGGGCCAGCAGGCTGTCTTCTGAGTATTTACTCCCCAAAATTGAAAACATTTATTCATAAAGATATATGCACACCAATGTTCATTAGCAGCATTATTCAAGGTGGCCAAGGTATGGAAAAAAACGAAGTATCCTTCGATAGATGGTTTTATCAAACCATCTGTGGTACATATGTACAATGAAATATTACCCAACCATAAGAAATTGAGGATTTGGAAACCGATTCTCTTAAATTTATCCATGCATATATAGCAACTATTTAGTTTTTTTCTTTTCTTGAAAGAGTACCCTGCTCCTGGAGACTCAGCTGTAGTGCAAAAGAAGCAACAGTAGCCAGTACTCTGCTTTATTCCTCCATCTCCACTTTTCTTTTTTGCCTGGTATTTCCTCCTGTGCTACTGCCAAACTGACCCCCTTCTTCTAGGTCACCTTAAATCCAATCAATATTTGGAGTTGAATTATGAGTAAGGCTGTTGCTGAATTCCTTCCTCCTGCAGATTCATCTACTGCAGCCCTAATCTCCAATATGAATGTGTTTGGAGAAAAGGCCTGTGAAGCGGTGATAACAGTTAAATGAGTTCATAAGAAGGGGACCCTAGTCCACTGGTGCTCTTTAAAAAGAGAAACAGATGTTAAATCAATCAATCTCAATCTCTCTCTCTCTCTCTCTCTCTCTCTCTCTCTCTCTCTCTCTCTCTCTCTCTCTCCTCTAAGAAGATACAAGTCAGGAAGAGAACTCTCACCAGAATCTGACTATGCTAATCACCCAAATCTCAGATTTCTAACTTTAAGAACTGTGATAAAACAACTTTCTAAACTTTCTGTTGTTTAAGCCACCCACTCTCTAGTATTGTGTTATAGCAGCATGAACAGACTAATACAGATTTTGGTACCAAGAAGTGGGGTGCTTCTGTAATAAGTATCTGAAAATATTGAGGCAGCTTTGTGACTGGGTAATGGATAGGGGCTGGAGGACTTTGGAGGTGCATACTAAATAATAATGACATTAAGGTCGAGTCTGGTAAGGGCTCAGAAAGCAAAGAGGAGAGCTGGAGAAAAAGCCTCCGTTTTCTTAGAGAATATATAAATAACCATGAACAAAATATTAGGAGAAATATAGATGTTAAAGGTCATTCTGGTGAGGTGTCAGATGGAAACGAGGAGTGTGTTTGGAAGCTGGAGGAAAGGTGAGGTTAGAAGCATCAAAGAACTTGGTTGAACTCTCTTCTAATGTTTTGTGGAAGAAAGAACTTGTGTGTGATGAAATCGGTAATTTAGCTGAGAAGATTTCCAAGCAAAGTGTTGAAAGAATGGCTTGGTTCCTTCTGACTGCTTATGGTGAAATGCAAAAGGAGAGAGACGAATTGAAGAAGGAATCACTAAGCAAAGAGGAATCAAAATTTAAACATTTTAGAAAATTCTCAACCTGTCCATTTTGCAAAAAATTAGGAAGCTTGTTCTGGAGAAAACACCAAGGTCGTGGTTGGACAGTCACTTCATAAATATGTTTGTCAGCCATCTAAGTGGAATCGGGGAATTGAGATTGGATTATACCAGCAGAGACACGGCCAGTTTGAACTTGAAATGGACAGAAAAAGTGGGTGAAATGAAGAAAGGCTGCGGGACTTCTTGGATTCTACAGGTTAGGACTGTAAAGCTCTTAGGCTATGAATGCATGCATCCTTGTTGAAAAGGGACGAATGACTTGAGGTGAATCAGAGATCATCAGGGCCGCTGCCTTGATTTCACAGCTTCATCAGCTGGAGCCTTGTTTAAGCCACCCAGTCCACAGTGTTGTGTTATGGCAGCCTGAACAGATGAATATGGTCATGTACAGGCCAGCTACATAGACATTATTTAACATACTTCACTGAACCTGATATACCTATCTCCCCTTTCTTAGGGGTTCCTTTCTTCCTGGGAGGCATAGTACGACTTAACTTTATTACCTAGGTCACAGCTAACTGGCCCAGGCACCCCTTGGCAAAAGATTACTGCCTTGTAAGGTCTCTTCCCAGAGTAGCCCCCATATAATGACTGATTAAGATCTGTCTTCCTTGCCCGACCTCAGGACGATTTTAAATGATCGTCTGAGCTTCCGAACTCTCCATCAGTCAGCTGAGTCCTCGGTTGAGATTGCATTGCAGTTTGACTTCTCCTTCTGCTTCCTCACTTGCCCCCTCTACTTGATGATCTGAAAGCATGCCCTAGGGAATCTTCCTCGTGCTAATCTCCATCTCAGAGTTTGATTCCCGAGTAACACAAGATTCAGTGCACTGGCACCCAGATCACTTCTGTAGATTCTGTTACATGTGTATACATAATAAAAGGGACTCAAACTGAGAAAGTACATAACCACATTTTATTGCATTTTTCTGTTTATATATCTATCTGTCTTTCTATATTTTAGGACGAGATTATAGAGGGCAAAAAGCATATAGAACTCAGCATTTAGGACTTTGTCAAGCCATAATAGTTCTTGGCAAATGTATTCTGAATAAATTCTATAGTTGTTTCATCATTTCTCCAAAAGCTAGATTAACTCTAAAATAAAAATGAATATCAAATTTGTATAATATCCCAGAGTTTTAAGTTTATAAACTTTACTTGAATTCCCCAAGGGCCATTTTATTTTTAATCTTTAATAAAAAGACTTTCCAAAAGTACAAATAGAATTACATTACATATAATGATATCTCTGTGAAGTTGAGAGGACTTCAGCTCTTAATATTTTCTAAAGACGATTGGTATTTTGAATGCATACATATTTAAAACAGTATTAATAGCTGCATAATATGATAAATTACTTATTTTAGATGTACATGTATCATATTGCATAAATCAGTGCTATTTAAATCAACATAAAACAAATAAAAATTAATAATAAATAAAAATTAAAAAAATAAAATAAATAAAAATTTACATTAATCTCTCCTAATAATGAAAGATTTGCAAAAGTGTTTGTCGATTTATCCAATATGAAATTCTATAATTCTTGAAGCTTTTCTTTCTGTTTATGTAAGAATGGAAAGACAGAATATTTATAAAGTCAAGAACTATAGTTGTATTGTTTCGCTAAGTGTAACTGAATTTTGTCTAGAGTCCCTATACTTTATCCATGAAGTGTGATTAACTGCTATCTAAACACTTTTTCTACCTGAAAATCTATTTTGCTATCTCAAATGAACCATTTCTCATCTCACACCTGCTTGTTGAAATAACGAGGTAGAAAATCAAACTAAAGGATAGATTATAATGAAGACATTGGTTGAAGTCTCTATTTCTGGTGGGACATTATTTATGTTTTCCAAATAGAAGCTGAATGTAGGTTGTCCTCATTTATACCTAGCTCCCCAGTCCTATACTTTATTCATTCACTTTTTAATTATTCAACAAATATTTATTGAGTAGCTGTGTTAGATCAGCCACTTTTTAGGTGTTTAGGGGTACGCCAGTGAATAAAACAAGGTTCCTGCTCACAGAGAGATAACATTTCTCTTTGGTGACACAGTGAACATAAGAAATATATAAATTATATTATATGTGACCAGGACTATGAATTTCAAAAATGCAGGCCAAAGAAAGGGGAGTGCCAAGGGTGAAAACTGTGGCAGGTTGCAATGTTAAATAGGGTGAGTAAGAACACATCTGAGAGGCTACAATTTTTAGGAAAAATAGAAATTGCAGAATTAGATTAAGCAAATCATTAATTGAATAAGCAATTGGTAAAAAGATTTGGTAAAAAGAATCAGTGAACTTGTAAATCAGCCAATCAGTAGAGATCATGCAATCCCAAGAACAGAGAGAATGAACAGACTCTCAGAAAAGTGGGAGATCACTAAACATACCAACATATACATAATGGGAGTACCAAAGATGGTAGAAAGGAAAAGACAGAAGAAAATATTCAAAGATATAATGGCTAAAAAGAGAGGTATATAGAATAACAACCCTTAAGGGCCCTTGAGAAATGTGACTTTAAAGTGGGATCAGTCAGCATGGTTGTGTGTTATTTTCCAGCCATATTCAGTTATGTGGATCCAGTTATGGAATGGAGAAAGCTGGATTGAACCAGAGTTATGCCTGGGTTAAGCAAGCAGGGCAAAGTGAGGGGCTCAAGGGAGGCAAGGAAGACACACATGAGCGATTATGACGAACAATGAATTTAAACTGGGTAAAGAGAGAAAGAGAGGCATCAGAGGAGTGAGGTTACAGAGAAAGGTGATTCTATCAATGAATGTGGAGTCTGTGTGCCAAACAGATTTGAGATGTTCATCAGTGAAAGACGCTCATCACATTGCGATGATATATATTGCATGATCACAGTTCTGTGCATCTGTTGAAGTTACTGGTAATGACCTGGTCTGAATTTGATGTTGGAAAGAATGATTTAAGAGAATAAGAATACAGGATATTGGGGAAATCATGTATATGTAAATAGAGATTGCTGCAAGTTAAGTCAGGCATCCAGTAGACAGAGTAGGAGTGACCCAGGAACTAAATTTTTTGAGAAATAGATAGGAATGATTTGGGGTATGAGTAGCTGATAGAAATAGTTATTTTTCTTCCCAGCAGGTGACTGTTGAACCCTATGCAGTAGGTATGTCATTTAAATCAGATAAATTAATGTTCTGTTATTCTTCAGACTATATGATTAAAAGTTGATTTATTCGACTGGAATGGTGATTCTCAGTGCGTAACATAATGTGACCCCTTTGGCTTGAACCATGGAGAGTTTGCAGCTGAGTTTAGTTTAATGCCCCTTGGCTTCAACTTCCCCATGACTCTAGGCATCTTTATCTTAGTTCTGCCCTGTACAATATTTCCTGTGTAAGATTAATCTATGTTTTATAACCTATTGTTTACCTTAAATTCTTATGTGCATCCTGAATTGTTTTACTGACAAATTAGCCAAGATTCTTAATTGTATAGAGGAGACTATACTTTATCTGGCTTAAAAATAACTTGTTTTTAACAAGATAAAACTGTGTCGCAGATTAATTAGTAGGGTTATACAAACAAGACCCTAGGCGAGCTTCTTGGAACAGCCCCATGATGGGTGGAACTGGTATGCTATAGGAACAGCTGCCTTTACATGATTGGCAAGCTACAGATTTAGAAGCTGCCATCACAGCTAATGTCTCAGAAACTAGTCAGGAAACTGATTAATCTGGATGCTAGTTAGCTGTTCCTGCCAAGCAAAAGAGTGTTTTTACTTGGCCAAATGATTCAGTTCTGAATGGAGATCTTCCACAAAGATATGTGATTGGTGAAACCTGAATTATGTTTGAATCCCTGGCAGCAGAGGATTCAGAAAATTGTAGTGTTTGCTTTCTAGACCCTGAAAGCTACAAAGTTGTTAGGATGGATATTTGGAATGTTAAACTCCAGTATCCATTGTCAAGCAGATGTATGATTTTGGTCTTTAATGTAATTTGAAATGTAGTAAGAGGATTACATTTAAAAAAAAAAAAAGCGGATTAAATAAAAAAAAATTCATCATGATGAATAACTTATCTACATAATTCACCAAAATCATGCTGTGTTAAGTCTTAGCATCTTTCTAAGAAAGTTTTTAAAAGAAAATCTCTGAAGATGTCTTTCTGGTAGAAAATTAAAACTCTTGTCTTGCCCAACTAGAAAAAGCTAGTGAGAAAAATTTTATCATTGTCACTATTATCACTCACAGTATTTGATTTAATTAATTATAGCCACCCCATCTCATTCCCTCATGATTCTGAACCTATTTGGGAATATATTATAGGAGCTAGAATGAGGAGTAATCATCTGCTTTATTATAGGTGAAAAGCTGGATGAGAAAATATAGCTTTGGACTTCAAATAAACTCTTTTTTCTTTTCTTTTTTCTATCCATAGAAGCTGTATAAAAATATTGCTAATAGAACAGCTGAATAACTGAAAACTTTACCGGCATAACCTTGTCTCTTTGGTTTATTGTATGGAAAATGCAAGACTGGAGACAGAATGTTATAAGTCTCATAGATGGGCAGTTTCCAAAACAGAGACCCAAGAGTTGTAGGTAGATAAAGAAGGAGAAGTAACACATGAGCATGTAAGTTTAGAACATTAACCTTCTCAACTGAAAAACAAGAGCAAATAGATATGACTTATAATTTCATCATTTAGACCCCTCCTTATCAAAGAAAAAAAGCTAATAAAGAGAATAGAGCAACTTTTGCCCTAAAGTTTACTTGAGGTGTTTTACAGTCTTGAGTGAAACTTTGGATAAGGAAAGGATGATTTATCACACTGCCATCATCACCACCAGTACCACCAACATGATCAGGATCATCATCATCACCATCACCATCACCATCACCACCACCAACATCAACACCATGAACCACAAATGTCATCATGTGAAACATTGACAAAGTATCTACTATATATAGACTACTTTTCATGTCACTTATGATCCAAACAATTTTAAGAATGAAAACCAGGAGGATTTAACATTAATGTCAGTAGAGAAGATGTATTGTTGAGAGAACAGAGTTCAGTGTGGGAGTGGAGAAGGAAGGAAGGAAGTGATATACAAGAACTGAGGCATCTGGAATAATTGAAGAATGTTTTGTGGAGGTAGGTCATATCTGGACCTTATAAGAAATATTGATACAGGTATTCAAAGTGTGATCCTGCTGCAGAGATGTGTGATAAGAAAAAAAACATGATTTGCTTCAGTAAAGAAGCTGTGAATATCCAGTTTAAAATTTCATCAGTCTCTCAAGAAATGAGATTGATCTTTCAAGAAAAATAATTCCTAATTATCTAATTATGAGCATAACACTAAAAGAACAATCTTTTTAGAGTCTAGTCTTCTTTATACCACATAATTTTTCCACGAAATATTTCATCAATCTGTTTTGTATAAATTTAAGAAAGAACTTTATTGGAAATGAATATGCTATCCTTTTTTTTTTTTTTTTAATTCTCCTACCATTCAAAATCCTTACATTGAAGTTGTATGTGCTTTCCCATGTGAGTTTTTGAGAATTAAGGAGCATATTGGAAGTTTCAGTTGGATACTATATAATGTCATACTACTGGGCAGTCTCGAGGACAAAGCTGAGATTATTCAACCAAAGAGGGAAAAAAAAAATGATCTCATGTTTATTTTAGTCTGTTCTTCATACAAGTGAATACTAATTTTCATGCAGAAAATACCTTTTTATTTTGCTTCACCCCTCAAAAAAACCTTTATGTTTTTACCTTAATAAAGGGAATCCTTCTAATTTACTTTACTGGTTTGTCATAGTTAATGGATTTTATTAGAAAATCCTTCAAATATAAAGATGTTTTGCACTCAAATATTTGGAAATAAACCATAGAGTTAATGGAGATAGACTTTTTTATAATTGGGAAGGAAGAAAATACACTTTTGTCTTAGTTCTGAGCAGCAAATAACATGCAGACTGCTATCACTTTAATAAAGCTGTGTTAGTGTTTTTGCATGGATTTTCTTAAATGCTGATATAATGCTGTGTAATGTTTTGAAATCACTGAAACAATGAGGAGTAATTTTCAAAGGCACTTATGAGATCTATTCTTATCTTATTAAATGTGGTGGAGTTATGTAATTTTACATTACCTCCCTAGGACAAAGGGAATTAAATTTTCAAACAAGAACCCACAGTGGTACCATAGATCTGTGTAGTATTCTCTTTTTCCTTTTTTTTCTTCCATTTGGGGATCCTGGTTTGATATGAACTCAGAATAGAGAAAAGGGAAACAAACCCATGTTAACAAATACATAGTTATAGCCAAATTAATTAGATAATCCCTAATCATTTCATTATTTTATAGAAGAATTTATCAAAATATAGCACTAATTAAATCATCTCAGACCTGAATTCTCAGTAGGATAGCATGAAAATGTAGACCATTGTCAGATAAATGGTTAGTGAATATGAAAATGCACCTAGAATCTTAAAATAATGACACTTTCTATGCTGTATTTTTTCTTATTCTTTTTGCCTTGTTTTAACCCCATGTTTACATTTTTTTTTTTTTCCCTATTGGGCAAGCCTTGTCTCTTCCACATACTGTGACACATAATGTGGTGACTTACACCATTATTGTCCTTATTATTAGTGTAATTAATTCTAACTTTTATAAAGCCAGGAATTAATAAAGGGCCTGTGTTGCATATACAGATATTATTCTGTAGCAATTGTATTTTAAACCATTTAACCCATATTTTAACTTCTAGCTTTAATTTCTAGTTATTAATATTTGTTCAGTAAACATTAAGGAATGATGTATTGATACCAACTTTTTAAAAATTTCTCCCTTAACATTTATCAGAGTTTTCTATTAGTACATAATAAATGTTCAAGACTAAATTTTGAATCACAGAATTCTAAATGTACAATAGAATTTACTAATGTAAGTTATTTTGAGGGGGCAGGAAATGGAAATAGAAAGATTAAGTGATTTGATCAAAACCGTGAAGCCACCTTTTGATAATGGTAAGGTTGAAGTCAATCCTTATGACAAATGTCCTAACTCTTCAGTCAACTTTTTATTAGGAATGTGATGGCACATTAGAACAAAGACTTAATGGCATTCTACTTGAAATGGAAGCTGGTCATGAAAGTAGTCTAATATGTCATTCTTAATTACAGATTAAAGAGATATAAAATTATATATGTTAAACAGCTAAAGATCAAAGCCCAGTGATTTTGTATCTGTGTCTATGTCTGTCTGTCTGTCTATCTAAGCCCACAAAGAGATTTTAAAATAAATTTCAAAAATTATACTGTTATTTTCCTTCTGCTTTCTTATAGAAAATGTGATGAATATTTTCTTATGAGTCATTAATTAAAATATAACAATTCAATTTATATTCTCAAAACACTGTATATAGTAGACTGACTTTAGGTAATATATAATATTATCCTATAAAAATAAACATACAGAATCAAATAATCAGGGTTTAATTTTATTTTCCTCATAAATATAATTGAAATAATAATGTATCTGACAGGGTTATTGTTATTGAATTATATAAATATATAATAATGTTTTGTTAATATTTATATATGTATTAATATATAATTATTTGATTATATTATAAATAGGATATTTAATTATATTAACTGTGTGTTCAAAATTGAAATTTAACTGAACTGTGATAAAATCTTAGATGTTTATAGAAATATTTTGATATATCCCATCAAAGACTTCAGAGGAATTAAAACAAAAACATAGTGGAGAACAGAGTTTTTAATACAAGAATATTAAAAGTCAACCAGGAAGACAAAAAGGTGTCCCGCCCGCGGGACCGGTTATTTGGTGGGAGAACCGAGGAGAACCCAACCTAAAGAAAAGAGGGGTAACACGGACGAGAGAAAAGAGTGGAGGCAAGACAGTGTTCTGATCAAGCCTCAAATTTTATTCTGAGCAGCAGTTGCTTTTATACAGGAGATAAGAGAAAGGGGTAGGGCTGATTAGGGAAAGAGGAGTATATGGCATGATCTGATTGGCCAGCTGGTATCAGCGTCGTTCTGTCCTGCGGTTATTGCGGCTTCCTGTTGCTTAGTTAGAAGGTGCTGAGTGACTTATGCAAAAAGAAGAACAAGTTCTTTCTGGCTACGTGACCTTCCTGGTAATTTATAATGGCGGACCTCTAGTCTTAAGATGGCTCCTGACAAAAAGGCTTCTCACAGTTTGAATTAAGTCTACATGAGCATCTCCTCAGAAAGCCAGTGCATCCATTGTTTAAGTTTTGCGAACACATTGTGTTCAGTTTTACTTAGCAGAGTTTCTTTTCTATACAGACTTTTCTAATTCTTACAATGATATTTCATTACCTTTCTAGCATTGACTTTTTAAAATTTTAATTGTACAATATTAATATTTGAACAAGTGATTACAATTTTTTAATGTACTTAATCAGGTATCTTCCTATATGATATTAAGTGGTTCATAAAGTTTTATTCTTAGTTTCATTGTTAAGTAGACCAATGGTTTGGACATTATATTGACAAAATAAATGACCTAGAAACAAACCAACCTACCTACCATATATTTCTAGGTCTTTAAATTTTTTCTTAAAAAGGAAACAAAATACCTTTATAATTGTTGGCATAATCAAAACTTCCAATTGACACACAATCTGGAAGAGATTTCTTTCTGTATAACTAAAATAAAATTTCTTTTTTCTCTCTCTGTATTATCCTGTCAAATTAAAATAGCAATACAGATTTTTAGCAAATTTAGAGATAAGTTTTAGTATGATCTGAAAAATATAGGCCACAAGATTCATGGGGGAGTGCCTCATCAATAATCATTTTGGGAAGAGCTAAAACTGAGCATAGTTTTTCACCTAAATGGACAACATAATTGGGATAATCTGCTAAAAAATATAAATATTTGTGTATCTAAACACAGAAAATGTACAGTAAAAATACAGTATAAAAAATAAAAAATGGTACATCGGTATAGGGCACTTACCATGAATGGTGCTTACAGAGCTGGTAATTGCTCTGAGTGAGTCGGTGAATGTGTGGTGGGTTAATGTGAAGGCCTAGGACACTACTGTACACGACTGTAGACTATAAATGCTGTACGCTTAGGCTACGCTAAATTGGTAAAACAGCATGAGACAAAATCAAGCACAAGGGAAAATGATTCAATCAAGAGACATGGTAAACATGAGATGTATGAGGATGCTGCTGGCATAACATGGCATACTGTTTTACAATTTTTTTCTATAAATAAAAAGGGTACACTTTAAAATAATGTTAACAGGCATAGTAAGTACATAATCCAGTAACATAGTAATTTATTATCATTATCAAGTATGTACTATATATAATTTATGTGCTATACTTTTATATGACTGGTAGTATAGTAGGTTTGTTTACACTAGCATCACTACAAACATATAAGTAATGTGTTGCACTATGACATTACTATGTCAACGATGTGCCCAGGTGATAGGAATCTCGTGGGACTACCACTGTATATGCAGCCTGTCATTGACCAAAATATTGCTATGTAGCGCATGACAGTATACCTAACATGTAGCTGACCAAATATATTCATATTTTTATATATGTAAAATTTTCTATCATTTATTATGGTCAAGGAGGACAATCCCTTGCTCCCCTACTCTATTCACTTTCTATTTGTGTAAATGGCTTTATTTTTCCTCTTAGCACTTATCACTTTCTGACTCTTAATATATTTTATCTTATTTTATTTTTTTAATACTTTTCCTGAATCCTAAAAGTTTGGAACAGAGCCTAGCATTTCATATGCATTAAATGAACATTTGTTGAATAAATAAAGTTGAGGAAGGAGTAAACAAGCATTGCTTTAAAATCCGAGCTGTGAATAAGGAACCACAAAGGAAGCAGGAATTACAGGTGTTTATTTCTCATTTAGCTTCTCTGCGTATTCTCAGTTCTGCCTGAGAATTAATTATAAAGATGATTAATGATTCTTTTATGAAATGTTGGGTGAGGTAGATAATCTTAAATGAGTCAGACTATTGATCATATGTAAAATAATATTTTGTAATGTTTTAACCATCAATCGCCTCTGAACCTATTGAATATAATGGATCAATTACAGTTTGGGGTGCTAGGTGAAACTAGATTGAAATCTTAACTAAATTTTGTTATGACCAAAAAGTGCATGAAAACAGCAATCAGAGTCTATTTTCATGATAGAAATGAAGAGACAAAGGAGACTAAGACTAAATATGGGATTTTTTTTTTTAAGACAGAAAATGTATCTGGGAAAATCTAAAAACATTCAATGATAGTTTGCACATTTTATATGAATTGTCCATGGTAATTTCTAAGTGGAAAGGAGAGAGAGCTGGTTATGAAACTCTTCATGATTGTAAAACATGTCTTCCTGGACCATGGAAAGTGATAGAAAAAGATAACTAGAAATTTAAATAATGAAATAACTGAGAAAGAAATATGGATCCCTGACAAAATTATGATTATAGCAGGAAATGATGAGCAGGTACTAGTTAGGTGATTTCTGAATATAGGGCCCTTCTTAATTCCAGCTGTCTATCAGAGTTCATGTCTGTGATACTCACAGAGATTGATTTAGGTGCAACATTTTGAATTTTGCCAGCAAATATAACTCTTTTTTTTTTTTTTCTTGAGGTAAAGCAATGTAAAGTCTAGATTTCCTCTATTTGAAAGAGCCAAAAAGGATGTTACTTATCAGAGAATGGCTTTAATAAATTGCTTTTTGTGTGCTATCTGCCTTAGGAGAAATAAAATGGAGACTCTAATTTTGATAACATACCAAGAAATGCTGAGATTCAGTTGAGATTAGTGCCGAATCCCTGACTCCACCAACAGGCAGAATGAGAGTGATGGGCCTGCTAACAGCAGTGGGAAGACAGAAGCAAACATCACCTACTTTCCAATTTAATATTTAGGGAATTAGACATTTTACATAAGCATGTTTTTCCCAATGTGTAATTTTAAACCTCAAAAAGACATTTTCCTGATTGTTCAATAGCGTTTGTGAAATATTATTTGACCATTTCTTCATAAATTAGGGTAGCCTTTTTCAAACTGTGTCATACAAACCTCAGTCTTCTAAGAAATATTAAGAGATCACTCAAAGAAAACATGGTTTCATGGTTGAATAGCTTGAATAAATACTGTATGTACTATATTTGTCTTGGAGTAGAACAGTGGTTTATTGGGCTTTGAGACGATCCACAGAAAGGAAATTTGTTTAACTTTATTTAACTTCATATTTTTAAAATACATTTTATTATAGAACTCATTTTTGTGGAAAACATTTTAGAAGATATTGATTTTTAAAGAGCACAGTTTGGGAATTAAAATCATTATTATTAATCTTCTATTGCAGTGCTTCTCAAACTTTAATATGCATAGAGTCTCCTAGAGAACTTGCTATAATGTCAATTTTGATGTAGCATTTGTTGGAGGTGGGAACGAGATTCTGCATTTCTAACCAAATACCAGGTAATGCCCAGGCTGAGGGTCTGGAGTCCACTCGTGAGTAGCATGGCTCTGTTGCTTTGTGGTGCTTTTGATTCACAGACATTACTGAGACATGGAAAGACGTATACTTTTACATTAGCAGCTTCAGCCCCTTAGGCTAATGAGGTGAAACAAATCATTAGAGTGGGAATCATTGTACTTCAGCCTAGATCAGCATCAGGGTAACAAGGTGAAAGTAAGACAGAGGATAGAGCCCCTCTTCTGTACAAATGAATAAAAAGTGCGAGTGAAGAGGAATCTGTTCTACAGTTCTGAGACCACTCTTCAGACAAGACATATGAAAAGGGAGACGTAGAAAGAAGATTCCTAATGAGCCTTTTTAAAGGGGGCTGAGGTATCTTTTTGTGAGGTAGAGGTAGAGGTAGAGGGTCCCTTCTTGTGGCCTTAAACATAGTAACAATTAAAATTGAAGCATCAATTTTAATATATATTCCACAAGGTTGGGAGACACTGAGGGCTTTTGCCAGGCTCATCTTGAGAACAGGAAAATAGAATGTAAACTTGATCTATAAGTCCATGTTTGGACTTAGGCTTAAGTGATGGACCTGTTAAAAATTGGCCTGTGCTCCTGGAATCTCTAGGTATTAGAGATATGTGAGTATTTCCCATAGACCTGATATGGAATGCGTGTAAGAGAAGATTGCTTTGGGTCATGTTCATTGTGGTTGCCTGTAGGGTAAAGTAATCTCAGCAGAAAGCGGTGAGTGAAGTATCAAGAGATTCTCAGAGATGAGTAAGAAGTGGCAAAGGACTATTCTGAATGAACCCAGGTACCTCTACCTGTGTCAAGGGAGATTTAGGAGAACTTGGTCCTGTAGAAAGCCACTGTAGGTGGCCTGAGAAGGATAAGAAATCGCCCTCCCCACCAATACCTGCCCTCTAGGTTTCTAACTTGAAGCAGATTCAAAAAGGAAAAAAACAATTTTAACTGTTAATTATGTTTATTTCATTATTAGTATCTTGAGCTAACTTCTTGATTTCTGAATTTAAATTTAAACCATACTTAAATTGGTAATCGAATGACTGTAGGAAGCTCCATTAAGAATGACCAGGAAAACCATGATTGTCCTTTCAGAAACTTGTGAAAATGAAACCTACTTAATACTTAGTAAGGTTTAATTCAGGGATGGTGGAAAATGAAATTAAGGTGTGTGTGTGTGTGTGTGTGTGTGTGTGTGTGTGTGTGTGTGTGTGTAATGTTGGAAGTGAGGTATGTTCAACAGGCTGGTCACAGAGGATTCATATTGACTCCATTCCCCAATTGGTATCAGACCTCACCTCTTGGCTATGGTCAGTGTCTCTGCTACTCACCTCTAATTTGCTGCTTCTAATCAGTAGAGGGCTCAGAACACAAAAAATCTAGCCCATTAGGGTGATGAGTGGATGCAAATAGGGCTCTCCTTTGCATATAATATAAGGATTTCAACTCAGAAAATTTAACTTTTGCACAAGATTTCTTTACTTGCTTTTCTTTCTTTTCTTTTCCCCTCCTCTCCATCCCTTCCTACTTTCTCATTTGGTTCTTTTATTTTTCCCTGTTTCTCTTTGTTTTTTGAGGTATTAGTCAGATTGTTGTAATCTTATTTGTAAAACACTTTATATACACATAACTGAAAATATGTGGAAAATACATTTCTACACATTAATCTGCATCAATAAAGAAGTTGTATATTACTTTAATAATTGTTTATTGATTCAAGGAATTTCAAGTTATAGATTTCACTTATAGAGGGAGGGAAGAATGAAGACCATATAATAGGTATCTTAAAAACCAGTTTCTTCAGGTGTCTGTATATGTATGTACTGTCATTCAAGTTCTGAATAAATCCTGACTTTGTGATTTAAGCACACAAAAATAGACAGAGGCACAGGACGAAGCCTGACTTCTGTTTGTTTGTTTGTTTGTTTGTTTGTTTTTTGTAAAGTTGCATACTTGCTTTTCTTAGCTCTGACAAATCACAAGGCAATTTTTGCCTCTGGAACCATCACCTATGATTTGAAATTATGTCCATTCTACCCAATCACCCTTCATATCAATCAGTTATTATGAATCAGAAATCATGCTATTATGTGTATATTAATTTACTAATTTACTCAGGCCTCATCCCTTCCAAATTTCTTGTGCATGCATTTTTATTCCTATTGATATGAGTAAAATAAGGCTTTTAAAGTATGCTAGGGAGTCTAAGTCATAACCTAGGTCATATAGAAACCAGACTTTGAACTGAATGAGCTGTCCAATAAGGCTTACACTCATAGCCACTATGACAGAGGAAAGTATAAACATTTTATACTATAAGAAGCTGACTTTGTCCTACGAATGAAATGTAAATTTTGTGGGGATTTGTTCTCTATTTACAATGCTATTGCAAAGCTTATACCATAGTTCTTCCTTTGCCAGTTATTTACAATAACTGAAATTTAATATCACCTCAAGAGGTAACATTAAACTATACAGAATCCCCAAGATTAAAGAAAAATATGCTTTGATTTTATTTCTAATTCTTTTCAGGGAATGAGAATTTGAACTATTCTGAGTTTTATGGGTATCCTATATACATTCATGTACATAAAGTTAATTCCCTGTCTCAAGGGTAGCACAGACATAAAAAGGCCAATTACAATTTTATGAATAGGAAATATAAGATCTGGAGCTTTGATTTTTCTCTATTGTTGCGTTCTAAATAACAACACTCTTTCTAGGGAATTCTTACATCTTTTCCGACACAGAACAACTAGGAATTTTCATTAGAGAAAAATCAAAGCAGATGTGATGTGGGTCCCCATATATCGCAAGTAATGTTGAAATTGATTCCAAACTGGTGTCTTGTTTGCATGAAAACTCAATAGACAATTTGGAGACTGTTTGTCAGACTCTGGAGACTGAGGCACAGATGGAGTTCTGAATTAAGTGACTGTATTTTGAGATTTGAAATGAGCTCTAGTCCCACTTGCATATTTTAATGATTATGGACTAATTGAATGTGGTAATTGATTATTAAAGGCTTTATACTATTAAAATTGTAAGATTCATAAATAGTTAAACATTTACAGCAAAATTCAAGATGTAAACTATCTTCAGATTAACATATGTAAGACAGAATTGCATGAATAATGTTTTGGTTTGATTGGTAATCAAATAATCTGGGTTAGTGAATTTTCCGTAAAACCAAAGAACATTCTTTGAGTTATCAAAAGGTTAAATATTTTAACCTGTGTAATATGGAAAACAAAACAAAACAAAAGTTACTGCTTACTTCCTCATCAGACCAAAAAGTTTTGACTTTTTTGTTGATCAAAAAAAGTCACAACCGATTTATTCAGAAAATATTTATTTAATGATTATGTAGTCTGTACTCCAGTGGTCCAGGCTTTGTTCTTGGTACTGGTGACACAAAACATGTCTTCACCTTTGTTTCAAAACATATGAGGCAAAGTAGTCCACATTTTAAATATATATACTCTCTCTATATGGGAAAGTCTGTATCGTAGATAAACAGAGCAGTATAATACGAATCCAGAGTGCTGAAGAGGCGGGAGGTTGTAATTTTATATAGAGTGATTAGGAGAGGCCTCGCAGAGTAGGTGGTAATTTGGAATTAGTCACATACTGTCTAAGAGACCAGCATCTCAGGCAGAAGAAATTACAAGGGCTCTGTCTGGTGCAGGAGCAGACCTGGCTTGATCATAACACAGCAAGGAGGCCAGTTGGCTGGACTTGAGACACCTCAGCAGAGAGTGTTAAGAGATGGTTAAGATCTCTTTCTGCCATGATCCAGCGTTGGTGACAATTTCACAAAGTCCTCACACCAGTGTCAAAGAATGAGGGAGGCCCTGTGTTTTGCTAAAGTATACATGTGGATGTTTGTTTGGTTTAACTAAATACTCATGAATATTGTAGTTATGTGCAAGGACATTTGCTAGTGATGCAGAAGCAAAGACTCAGGTCTAGCAGAGACCAATCGAAAGTTGAGAGGGTAGGCAAAGGAGCAGAGCAAGGCCAGACTGTGCTTCATCAGAGGTGTGCTGGCACTAGGGAGGCAAGTGATTGCAGCTTCATTATTACTCTCTTCAGAGAATCAGGGGAACTTTTCTTTCCCTTATGTACCATAACTCATAAGAACACTGAGTCCTTTGCCCCTTACCACTCACTTATCAAATTTCCCTATTGCTGGCTGTAGCTCTAGTCTGTGGCCGTGGTAGTATAGCAGGCTTCTCCATTTCCTTCCCACTTTTTTTCCCTAAATGCACATGTGCCAGAGATTTATTCGACTCATAGATTAATGAGGCATCCAGGAGATGTTACAAATGGTTCAAAAGAGAGCTTAAGTACCATACAGTTATACTCAAATAGAAAATGCTGAAATGAATTTATCCTTCTCACTTCTATATAGTAGGTTCATCTAAAACCAAAGATAAATTGTATTTCCTATGCTAAAATAACTCAACATAAGTCAACTATATTTTCTTAGATTTCTACCTTAATCTATAATATAGCTCAAATTTACTCTATAAGACCAAAGGTGCTCTCGTATCTTCTTGGTGATTGGAGTGCCCTTTTTTTGTAAAGCATTCTTTTTTAAACAAACTGCAGGAATAGCTGACATTTATTAAGTATATTCATGCCCCAAGCACCATATGAGATACTTTTACAAACACTATGTCCTTTAACCTGCACAACAGCCCCATAAAGTGGGTGCTTGCCCTCCTGGTTTTTTAGATCAGGAAAATGAGACTCCACAATGTTTATCAGTTGGGTTCATACCTTTTCCCCAATCCAGATGAGTAGGTAAAATATCAATTCAAATCTTATAAAAACAGCCTCTAATTTTATTAACCTCAGTTATCTAATAGAATAGATTGCTTTTTGCCAAGTGTCCTATTGAGATCTCTTCCTATGATTAATTAAAAGTTGACTCTTTCCTTGAATCTGAGCTGGCTCTGTGACTAATTTTGAAATAGAATGGAGTAGAAATGATGCCAAATGATTTCATGTCTGGGTGTTAAGTGATTCATGGCTTCCACTTTCTCCATCTTGGACCACTCCCTCTATGTAGGAAATGCAACATTCTTGAGAATCCCAGGTCTTAAACTCGTCAACTTGAAAGAGGCAATATGGGGTGACAGAAATGTGAAGAAAGAGTTCTTGAAACTTACAGCCCCAAACAGTTACTGGCTATATCTAGGTGACTGAATGATCCCATGATCCTATCTGTTGCCATGTGGAACCAGAATATGAAACTCGACTGAGTCATACCGAAATCTTAACCTGCGGAATCATGAACGAGTGAAATGGTTGTTTAAAGCCACTAAATTTGGGTTATTTTGTTACTCAGTGGTAGATAAGCAATTGCCCCCTCTCTTTTGTAAATCGAATCTAGTAACCTACTCCAAGTCTCTTGTGTTTTTGTGATGTATCAAGAAGTAAGCTTCAAATTTTTCTTGTTTTGAAATGTGTATATAGTACAACATATCACGTAGCACAATGGCTATTTCTATATCTAAACATGTATCTCATCATTGTGTGCTGAAAGTTATAATTCAATTAGTCCACTAGGGATCTAGATTGATGATACAGTGGTTTAAATTTTACTGTTTATTTGAAAGATAACATAAGCCTCAAATAGATTTAAATTCCTATATACCCCTAAACCCCCTCTCCCACACAAATATAGTCTCTCCCACTGTCAACATGCCAAACCAGATAGTATACTTGGTATAGTTGATGAACCTACATTGAAACAGCATGATGACCAAAAGTCCATGTTTTACATAGGTGGATTTTTAGATTTTTATTCATTTCATTACTACAAAGATGGGAGCAAATATTTGGGTCTTCTATCATACCAATTAGACTTGATTTGGGGTCTTTGCAGTTTCTTGTGCTTTGTCACATTTTTGCCTCTATTTATTTTGCCCCTTAGGAAATTTTGAGTTTCCTTGTTCTCATCTCATAAAACTGTATATTTTATGTAAAACGTTTGACTTTTGGTGCATGTGTTTGTTACGGAACTGCATTTTACGCCTTTCCTATTCAGATTTAAAAAGTAATCATGTAAGGATTACTTATAATTTGGCTTCTCAGAGTATGTTCATGTTTATATCATTTTATATTGCCTCAGATGAGAAGATCACATATAGTTTCAATAATGATGCACATCTGGATGGTAAGTAAGATTCAAAGTCATTGCAGAAAGATCATCATTGCTATTAATACTTTGTCTCTAAAGAATATAAATATCAGTCCAAATCCAGCTGCCTGAATTGCAGCCATTGTTTATAAGTTTATAAGTTAAAGACATATGTGTAGACATCACTCTCTGAATACCTATATTTTATATTATCTTATACGAAAGTGTATATATTTGTTTTTGCTTGTAACCTTCTTTATTACTCAATAGTATATGGTTGAAATCATTCCATGTCAACACATAATATCATTTATAATGATTGTAGAGTTTTCCTTTATAACAGTATACCTTCATTTATTTAGCCATTTTTGACTTTTATGATGTTTTCATGTTTTTTCATTATTATAAATAATTTTTGGATGAACATTTTTTAACTAAATTTTTTTTTTGCTACTGAAGCATATATAAAATGCAATACTTTAGCTGTGAGACTCACTTTTGCATAAGATTATAAAGATTTATTTTTGTAAATTTTTCATAAGTTGTCCATTTTACACATAGGAATGTTTCACACTTATCTTGGATTTCACTATTTCTTAATATTACAAATATATTTGATATGAATAGATGATGAAATATAGAATTTTCATGTGATTTTTCAGGTCTAATTTATGTTCCCCACTTTTATTATAGATTGTCCTTTATAAGACTCAAAGCCCTACAAAAAAAAATGCCTATAATAGTAAAACAAGAGAGAACCAATAGATTTTATATAAATGAAGTTCATGAATTATTCATTAAAATTTAGTTATTGTAGTAATAGTAGGTATCTTTTGTGTTGAATCTAGTTCATTCTATTCTTGATATCTGAAATAAATATTAAAATTTCTATTCATTCTAAAATATTTAATTTCTTTATCCTCACATATAGTATAAAAGTATAACTTAATTCCCATTGTTTGATTTTCTGCCATTTTATAATCTAAGAGAAAACTCAGAGAAAAAATGTTTTGTCATTCTTCCAAAACCTCTCTAACCATATCTTAATTTGGATTTTCTTCAATAAGAAAAAAATATATAGAATTCTCAAAGTTTTTTTTGTTACTTGATAACACAAGAAAGGAAACTCATATGTCAGAATACATTGCTCACACAGCTATGAAGGATCTATGCAGGATGACAGGTTTATACCATTTTGTGTGAATGAACAGAAGCCATTGCATATTGGGAAAAAAGTAATTACACAAAATGCCAATTTGCCAGTTAATTTAAGGAAATGAATATAATTTGAGAATGGCAGTTACAAAATCACAAAAATTATGTTTTATTTTTATCTCAATATAGTCTAAATTGTCACCGACTCAAATTATTCAGCATATTTTAAAAATCTTTAGGAAGTCAATTATATTTAACACATTCATTATAGCTATTCATAAGCAGTAGAACGAACTGTAAACTCCAGATTAATTGTGTTTAAATTCTAAGACATTGACCAGACCTGCAACAAACCATAAATGACTTTCTAGTGTCTTTCCAGGAATTGCTCCAGGATTTGGAATAGGGTGAATTTGTATAGGTCCCTCTTTGTAACCAAGCTATTCTTCATATAATGCATAGCACTATAGTCAATAGAAAATGGCAGAACCTATTGCTTTGTGGATTTGATTTCTTGGAAATAGATGATAAATCACAATTATATAAACTGAGAGAAGACATAACATACCTATAGGCTGAAAAATAGTAATCATAGCGAGAGGAACCTATTGCATTTGCAAGATTAGAACTAACAGCTCTTGCAGAGTGCAATAAATCAGTTTTAAAAATGCCAAGTCAAATCAGGTGTACTAAGCCATTAACTAGTATTTGGTTTACAGCAAAAGCAGAAATTGAGTTTTCCAATTTGTTTTTGACACCTTCATTTGCAAAGTACGTAAGAAATGCTAAAGGAGATGATTCATTTACACATGCAATGATCTTATGCACTCATAGGAAAGAAACATTCAAACTGCAAAGCAAAATACTGCTGTTTCTATTTTAAGGGAATTAAATTGATTCATAAAGTTAAGTTTTAAAAGTTAATAATCACTCCTAGAAGGGATCAGGTTTTTAATGTAACCTAGCAATATTATATTAAAACATATGATTTAAGCATTGTGATGCAACATCCTCTGCTATAAACTAACTCAGTGACCAAGGGACAGTCAGATCCTCTTGGGAAATGAGAGATTTTGCTATATCAGTGAAAACATTTTCTTTCTGAGGCCAGCATTTTCAAATAGCTATCCCTCAGACTCCATTACCAAAGTGAAAGAATGAGCCAGCAGATAAGACTATGAATATTCATCCACTTTTGCTACTTTTAATTTACTTTTATGTACTACTATGTTTCATAATATTTTATTGAGAAAAGATTTTTAAAAAGCAAAATCTAAGGTAATTTTAATCCTAGTATTCATTTTATTTTGTTAAGAACAGCAAGAGTTTATCACTCTATTTTTTAACTATAATATGTTTTCAAGATTTTCTATCAGAGAAATCATACTTATGTTCTCATGTTTAGTATTTTTTTCCACTTTCCATGTTTTCTTACTGTAAAAGATCAAGTAATGATGTCAAAGAAAGAAGAGTATTAAGATGATTAGGAAAGGAACAGTTATGCATATTTTTCTTTTTGCATTTTGATGGAGATTTATACCCTGGCTATTCTATATGGCATTTTTGTTAGGAATTAATAACTATTGAATAGACAACTGTTAATAAAGTGGTAAATTTTCACTTGTAAGAAATGTATTTATATACTTTGTAGGACTTTTTTGTACTTTTAGCTAACGGTTAATGTCTCTGCTTATTTGCATTGGTTTTT
Organism: Rousettus aegyptiacus; assembly: GCF_014176215.1. Lineage (NCBI taxonomy): Eukaryota > Metazoa > Chordata > Mammalia > Chiroptera > Pteropodidae > Rousettus > Rousettus aegyptiacus. The sequence goes on along the minus strand of NW_023416286.1, from coordinate 62,881,205 downwards.
TCCATTTCCAATTTTTATATTTAGTTACTTATGCATAACTTTGTGAGATTTTGCAAAAAAAAATTATAAAAGTAAATCAGTGTTTCTTTCATACAAAATATGACTTTTGTAAAAGGATGTTGCCATTTTTTAGTGCAGTGACTAAAGTTGCTTAGTCCCACAAAATAGTTATTACATTTTTATTCCATTTAAGCTGTTAGTATTTAGGAGCTCTTCCACGAATTCTATTTGAATGTTGGTACATTGTTTGAATATCTATACAAATGGTAAATTTGTGGATAAGTTTGGTTTTGTAAAATAGTAAAATAAACTTTGAGTATAGTGAATAATATGGATTCTCAAGCTGCATATTAATTTTTTTGTGATGAGGTAGTAAGTCTCAAATTCTGTAATGGTCTGTGATTTGAGTCTGAGAAAATGTCCCAAGGGAAATTAAAACATTTCATTTTATTCTTTGTAGTCGAGGTACAATTTACATGCAGTGAAATGCACAGAACTTAAACATACAATTTAATGAGTTTTAACAAATGCTAAACTGTGTGACCAACATCCCTCATCATTCATTCAGCAAATATTTGTTAAGCACCTAGTTGCTAGAGACAGTTATGAGTTAGATCAAATCACTACCCTTGAGATATGAGGAGGAAGACAAGAAAAATGATTGGTCATTAAATGATAAAGCCTCTTTAATATAAATATGCACAGGAATGAGAAATAGCAAGAGAGTAATCCAGTCTACTTGAGGAAGCAGATATGGGAAAGCATGGCTTAGAGGAGGTGATATTGTTACCCTGCCTCCACCTTAACATTTCATGAATTGGCATGGAAAATGTGAGGTTCTCTTTAAAAGAGACCCCAGATTTGCCTTGTAATTCAGGTCCCAGTCACCTGTAAAGAAAAATAAAGTCTTTCTAGAAATACATTTTCTAGTTTGGTTCATGGATGAATATCAGTATCAAATACAATGTCGTGATTTTCACTGTAACCGAAACCAATTGGGTTTACATCACTGTTAATAATTACATTCGCTTAAATTTTATTCTATAGTAACTTAAATTGTCATGTATAGTTTTTTTTTAACCTAAAATTTCAAATCTCAAGGTTTGGTAGGTCCCATTAAAGAAAATGACAAAGTAGTTATCTAAATCAAAGAAGCCGATTGCCTAATGAAATAGCTATGGTAAGGATAAAAATTAGAGTGAAACCTTCTGAGAAAATATTTTCTTATTGATGAATGAAAGATATGTTATACCTGCTATATTTATACCTGAGAAAGAAATTATTGAAAAATAATCTGAGAGTTTTGCAAATTAATTCTGCACAAATTTAAAATAAATAAATTCAAATAACTTGGAGCTGAAATTTAAAGATGAGTTCAAAATTGAACAGGTGATTCTTTTTTCAGCTATTAGAATGAGCCATAAAAAAAAATTCCTGATCAGTAAACCAAAAATCTTAATGATATAACATGAGAAGTTTCAGGTACCATAAAGTTTATCATAAATAGTTTAATACATAAGAGTTTATGTAAATAAGTTACAATGAAAAGTGATGCATTTAGGAATTCTATGTATCAATAAATTGCTTGAAAAAATGTCCTCTACAATTTAGTACTTATCTGAAAATTATTAATTTTTAATTATTGGAGAGTAACATTTTGTTCAAAATTGCAATTTCTAGATATACAATTAAATGCTGAATTTTAGAGCTGTCACTTTTAAATCAGGAAGACAAGCATGCTCCAATTTTGGAATACATTTAGCCAAGATTATCATAACTTGATGGCTAAAACTTCAAATTACAGGGATATAGACACAGAAGTTTTGTAAAAATACCTCAGCAGCATTGAAATGAAAAAGTAGCTCTATTGTACAACTATACATTCACTGATGGCATTTCGCCATTTTTAATATATTGTTAAGCTATTAAGAGGAAAGTTGTAGGATAGCCTGAGGTCATTTCTTACTCTAAGTAGTGTTTTTCAGCCATGACTATACATTGGAACCACCATGTTTAAAAATTACTGATGTCGGAGTTCTACCTCTAGAGTTTTTGATGTAATTGATCTGAGGTGTATGCTGGATGTCAAGACTGTGCAGCCAAGGTTTAGAAACAGTGTTGTAAAGAAACTTGAAATATGAGAAGCTTGGAAATTTTAAAGGCGACTTCACAGACAATCACATGGCAGAGATTATGGTGAAATAACTTCTACATTGCTGAAAGATAGAACACCTAAGTGTCAGGTAGGAAAGACACCTAGAGAAGGGTTTCTTCAAATGTATAAATGTGTTTATCATAGATTTAAAGCAATCTGTTCAGAGAGTATTTATTGTATGAGAACCACATTCAAAGTAATTGTCAGTAAAGCCAATTGTGTTAATAATTTTGGTTCATAATATAATGGTACAGAAAATATAGAGCATCTCAAATCAGTGATTTTATCAAATATCAAAATAACATTCTGAGAGCACCTGGAAGGTTAGTTAAGAGAAGTTATTTCTCATTTGTGGTTGGGGTCACTGGTTTCCTTTTCCTCTACTTTAACCACTCAGTTATGAGTTCAAATTATTTTAGAGATAATCCCTAATCTCCACAGAAATAAGTGGGACCACAAAAGGTTTACCCCAGTTTCAGTGGAGCCCATAAATAATTGCTTTCAAGGGATGTTTAAATGAAATTATTTCCCTAACTGCAGGGGTCGGGAACAGATGAAGATTTGTCCTTTGTGAATAATGAGTAGACTATGCTTGGCTATAAAAATAGTAAAGAAATAATTAGTTTTTAAAAAGCTAAATTCCATGTTTAGCAAAGTTAATGAGCCCCTAAATTCCTAACGTTGAATATTGGTGTGTAAATGAGTACACCAAACCAGTAGAGAATAACCGTAATAGTTATGATATTTAGCTAAGACCTAATTTTTTCTAACCATTCTACATCTCCTAGGTTTAGATCAAACAGATGTTTTGGCTCCTAAAAGTCTCAAAATAATTTTTGCTTTTCTGACAATGCCCTTAATTAGTAGGTTGCTTTCTGAGAGGCCGTGTTTTAAGAAAAAATTAAATTTACATTTTCAGTATTATATATCAGATTAATTGACCATAACTTTTATCTCTTTTGTATTTCCATCTAATTTGTTTGGGTATTGATATATACATATTCAAAATATTTGCTTAAAGCACAAATTTTATTAATTGATTTTTGAGGCTATTGTAAGGCCAGTTACTTTTTAAGATGTTGGACATTTTGTATATTTACACTGTCATTACATTGTGAATAAGTTGAAAAATTATATATAGCTACATGATCATTCCAGAAATAGTAACTGAATAAGCAAGTGTTGAAAAACAAGTTTTTAAGTATGGACTAAAGAGTGAACTTTAAATAACTAGGGGATTAACTAAAAAACTGTTTTACTGGAAGATTCATTTTTCTTTCTTTGGAAATTTTTGAGTTAATAAAAGGGGGCATAAACTCAAGGGAAAGGCCTGACTAGATAAACTTAGTTTTAGATCTAGGAGGAACAGAATACTCAAGAACTTGAAAATAGGAAAAGTTACTCCTTAATGTCAGAGGTCAGGGTTTGCCATACGTTAATGTAATCCTATGCTATGCTAATTATTCTTTTTGATCAGAACCTATAAAGTGATTTGTGCCAACAGGGGTTTGGTAAATACTGAATGAATGTTAGATGATGCAGTGGTATGAGGTGGGGGGCATAGAGGAATGCTAAATGTGAAGCATTGAAAATGGGGAAATTAGAAAGAATGTTGATGATTTACTCAGGGTTTGTTCATTAGGTTTTGAGAGAAGAAACCTGGAAGAGAAACAAGAGAAATAGGAAAGATTAACAGAGCCTAGAGAAGGCCAAAGCTCCCAACACATGTTCTGCTCACTCAGGGTATCCATTGGCTTTCCTTGCACCACATGTGAACAGCTGTCCAGAGTAGATTTAAGTTTTCCAGAGTTAGAGGGGCCAGTCATTCATGCTCCATTTCCCTAATTCACAGTCCCATGGCCTGAGAGGAAAATTAACCGCTCTTTGGAGACCAGGGGGGCCAACTCTGTAAGCAATTTTTAGTATTTTCTTTCAAATCATTCATTTTCACAAATGTTGACTAATCAGGCTGAGAAAATAAAATGAAAACAAGCAGATTTGGTTTGAGGGGCATGTAATTTAAGTTGTTTCAGGATATTGCTTCTTTAGCAGGCAAACGAATCCTGGTAGACATGCAAGAGCTTGCTCCTATTTCAAAATAAACAAGATGTGTTTTACTGGAAAATTACAGATTTATCAAAGGCTAACTTGACAGCAAGTGTAGAGAATGCTATTGAAGTAATTTCCTTTTTTTTTTTTTTTTTACATGCACGTGAAATTCCTGCTTGAATGCAAGCAGGCTGAATACCAGACTTATTTAATGTATTCTGTGTCAACTTCTGTATAAAGATTTTTTTTGAGGTAAGAGTTGCGGAAAGAGAATATTAATTCCAGATGACTTTAAGCAAATGTTAGAAAGGTGAACATTCATAAGCTTCCAAATATCTGTTGGCTAGTTGACATTTACAAACACTGCGCTGGGGAAGTTTTCTCTTTTAGCAATATTAAGGTTCTGGCAGCAAGTAAAGGATGTGTGAAATGAAATATGCCATTCAAATACAGTAAAGAAAGGGAAGACTATTTGTAATCACTTTTTTAAACCAGTTTTGGGGAAAGTCATATAAATGAAATCTGTTATTTTAAATGTTCTGTTAAAAAGCATCATAAAAAGTTTAACTGTATAGTCTGTTATTTAAAATATTTGAAAATATTAGCTCCTTTTCCAACATCATATTTTAAGGTACCTTTTTATAGTGGAACATTATCTATTTAAATGAGGAAGCACTATGTTTTAGATTCCTGAGTGCACCCTGTTGAACTTAATAAGAGAAGGTAGTATTAATCAGAAGAGTATATATACTATTTATAACGATTGCTTAAGACTGCAAGCTGGGGCCCCACCAATTGTAATCCTTTAATTCTGGTGTGTGTGCACCATCCCAGTGATATGAAAACAAAATATGTACTGCCAAGCTGTATGTTTTAGGAACAGAGGAAATCCAACATAACAAATATTAAATTCCCAAATAGTATGCAAACACATGTCAGTCATTACTTTAGCATGGCAGCTATAGGAGACAACTCCAAGCAGCAAATGTAGTTGATTTTACAAATGTTCATTTATACACAGTCAGGAAAATGTCATTGCAGAAATGTGAAAACATGCAAATAACTACTCTTTCTAACAATTGCATATTTAAGTTCTATTTGGTGTCTAAATTCAAAAATAAAAAATATAAAATATCATGCATACTATAATTGCATCATTAAATTGACTTCTATCTATTTACCTATGTGTTTCTACTGTCTCCCCAAACACATGTGTATTCTCACTTATGGATATTTGTCCAAGACCACATATATACACGCCCACGTTAAAAGGCATATTTGACAACATACACCAAAATATTATAGTGAATGGTTATTAGTCATTAGGGAATGTGAGTGGTTATTGTTAAGGTGAATCTGATAGATTTTTTTTTATTTTCTATTTTTTACATGTCTGCATTAATTGCAAATATTTAAATAAGCCTGTGTTACTTTTAACTAAAAAAGGAAAACTTTCAAATTAAATTTATGAAGTTAACAAAATGTTTCTCATAAACAATGTATTTTAAATTTTTTTCTAATTGGTCATTTCTAGTAAGAGGAAATAAATTATATTTTTGCATGTTGATGTTAAATCTAATGATTGCTAGCTAGATTTACTTCTAATATTTGAAAATTTCTACACATACAATATGCCATTTGCAAGTAATAACTAATATATTCTTTTTCTGAAAATACTTGGGCACATTTTTTTTCCCTTTTTAAACTGGCTGGGGAATCTTCATTTTTCTGATCTCAGAAGGAAAGCTTTCAATATCTCATTATTGTTATATATTCTATAGGTTTTTATTTCAGATTAAATAAATTTTTTTCATTTGCACATATTTTTAAAGAATACAGTTTTGCGCATCTTTGAGATAATAAGGTTTTCTCTTTCAGATATTTAATGTAGTATAATACATTAACTGAATGATATTAAAACAATCTTGCCATTGGTATAAACCCAAGTTGTTTTTCATTTATTATATTTCTTCATTGAGCTATAATTTATATACCATAAAGTTCACCCTTAAAATTGTACAGTTCCATGATTAGTATATTTACAAAGTTGAACAATAAATCACCACAATTGAATTCCAGGACAGTTTTATAAAAAATAAAAAAAATCTATACCTCTTATTAGTCAGTTCATGTTTATTCCTCTCCCCAGCCTCTGGCAATGACTAGTTTACTAGTTACTTTCTATGTCTATAGATGCCACCTGCATTCCTCAGCTTGCAGCCCTATCCTCACAACACTCAACATGGTCCATCATTAATCTCTTTCTCTGGCTCTACTAATCCTTCCTCCTTCTATCCTGTATAAAGTTTACATTGCGCCCATCCAGATAATCCAGGATTGTTTTTCTAACTCAGATTTCTTAATTTAATCATATCTACAAAAGTTCCTTTTGCCATGTAAATTAAGCAATTCCCAGGTTCTGGGACATGGGCATGTTTGGGGGCCATTATTCTTTCTCCACAATTGTATTTACATATGAATATTAGGATCATCTTATTAATTTCTGCAAAAAGGTCAGCCGAAATTTTGATAATGATTGTGGTGAATTTGAAGAACAATTTGGAATATATTGCCATCTTAACTATAATAAGTCCAGCTCCATGAAGGTGACATATTTTTCCATTTAATTTCCTTCAGTGATACTTCATAGTTTTCATTGTACAGGTTTACTGTTTCTATTGCTAAATTTATTTTTGTTATTATTTTAGATGTTGTTTGAAAAGGAATTATTTTCTTTAGTTCCTTGAATAAATCACTTATGCTCCTGATATATAATCCTATTTTATAGCTTGCTGTATTAGGTTTCATAATATTTTGTGGTGGATATTTTTGTCAGTATTCAAAAATAATATTAGTCTACAGTTTTTCTTTATTTTGATACCTTTGTCTTAATGTTGCTTTCAGAATAATATCGATTTCAAAGGATGAGCTGGGGTGTATTCTCTCTCACTCTGTTTTTTGGATGAGCATGTAAAGAGTTGATGATATCTTTTCTTAGATATAATTTATGAGTGAATCCATCTTATTTCTGGGCCATCTGGCTCTTTCTTTGAGAGATATACCTTTATTTGTAGATCCATTCGGATTTGATATTTCTTCTTGAATCAGTTTTGGTAGTTTGTGCCTTTCTAGAATTTTTTTCATTTCATCTAGATTATTTAATTTGTTGGCATTCAATCATTTATAGTATTCTCTTATATTCCTTTTTGTTTCTATAAGGTCATTATGATGACCCTTTTTTCATTCCTTTAGTCTCTTGTGTCTTCTCTTTCTTATTCCTGGTCACTATAACTAAAGGTTTTGTTTTCATTTTTATTTTTCAAATACCCAACTTTGGTATCATTGATTTTTCTCTATTTTTTTTTTCATTCTTTATTCTCTTTATTTTCATTATAATCATGATTAGTTCTTTTGCTTGCTTTGGATTTAATTTCTTATTTTTCTGATTTTTAAAAATGGAACATTAGGCTATTTATATATCTTCCCCCTTCCCCATTTCTTATCTTCTTTTCTTCAAAATGGATAGTCTTGATTGCTTATCTTTAGGATTTCTGATTATTTCATCTGTTAGTTGAAATCTGCTACTGAGGCCCTCTTGTGAATTTTTAAAAGTGTTTGTCTAAGAAACTCAATCTGGATCTCCTCGGGGACAGTTCTATTAACAGCTTTTTTGGGGGAGTGGAGGGTGCAGTGAGAGACAGTGTTTTCTTGTGTCTTTGCATGTGTCATAATATTTTATTTAAAAATGGATGTGTTAAAGTATATTTGTGACAACTCAAAATCAGATTTGTCCTTCCCCAGCGGTTTTTTGTTGTTGTTCTTTTGTTGTTATTTATGTTGCTATTTGTTTATTTAATGGCTCCTGAGCTAATTCTATAGAGTCGGTATTCATTATCCTGTATGGCCACTAAAGTTTCTGTTCAGTTGAATTAGTGTTCACCTAATGATTTTATAGAGATTAAAGATTTTCTTAAATGCCTTGAACCAATAAGACTCTTGTGTTTGCTGATAGACTCTGTGTGTATGTGCTGGGACAAACCTTCAATTACCTCTGCAGAAAGTTCCTTAGTCTTCATTTCTTGCTTGTGCAGTGCATTAAGTTCATTCAGAGGTAAAATATTAGGGCTTTCTCAGGTCTGAGTCATAAGCGCAACCTGAACATAAGCATCGCCTTTGAATTGTTGAATACATCAGAGCCACAAAAATCATCATAGCTCAGTGTTCTTATATTCAGTTGTTTTTCTTGAATAACACTTTTTAGATTATTACAAGCCTTTGGTACATCATCAAAGCTCTGAAAATTTGATTCTGACAATTTTGCCATGCTCTCTTTTTTTTACACTTGATTTTAGTGAAAAGGCTAAGAAGCGATCTCATTGCTTTTATAGAGGAATAAATTTTCACAAGTTCTTATTTCACAGTATCTGCTGATGTCTTCTCCATTGATTATACCCTTAATGTACCACTAGAGTCAGGTTTCTAATATTTTGTCTACGATTTTGGCATCTACATTTCTGATTGAGATTGTTACTTTCCTTACTTGTAATGTCTTACTAGATTTTCCATACAAAGATGATGTTGGTCAAAGGGTAAATACTTCTCTTCTTTATTATTGTAATTTCTGGAAGAGTCTGTATGAATTTGGTATTGAATCTTCCTTAAACACTTTGTGGAATCCTGGTGAACGTACATAGGCTAGGAATTTTCTTGAGAAGGTTTTTAATTATAGATTTGATTTTAATAGATATGAGACTATTCAAATGTTTTCTTCATATTTGGGGATATGTTTTATGTTGAACTAGTTTGTTGCAATTAATTTTATTAATATTACCTTAGCCATCCTGAGTGTCTATGGGATCTGTAATGACATGTAACCTGATCCTTCAATTTCTAATATTGTTTGTGCTGTAGTGGATCTCTATATTCATTTTTATCATTATTTACAGATACTTTCTCATTGTGTTGAGTATACCTATTTAAATATAACTGACTCAGAATAATTTTCAGTGTTTTAAAAAGATTATATAATTCATACCTGCCAAAACTTGGAAGTAACCAAGGTATCCTTTACTAAGTGAATTGATAAATAAACTGCAGAAGCCAATCTGAAAAGTCTATATACTGTATGATTTTAACTATATCTCATTATGAAAAAAGAAGAGCTATGGAGACAGTAAAAAGATCAGTGGTTGCCAAGGATTTATGGGTTGGGGGAAAGGATGAATAGGCAGAGTGCAGAGGATTTTTAGGGAATTGAAAATACTGTGTATGATACTGTAATGACAGATACGTGTCATTATACATGTGTGAAAACCAGTAAAATGTTTATTAGAGTTCACCAAGAGTGAATTCTAATATAAAATATAGACTCTGGGTGACTATGATAAGTCAATATAGGTTCATCAATTGTAGCAATTGTTCCATTCTGGTGAGAGATATTGACAATGGGGTCTCTATGCATCTGTGGGAAGAGAGTCCATGAGAAATCTCTGTTCTTTCCTCTTAATTTTGCTGTGGACCTATAACTCCCTTGGGAAAAAAAAGTCTTAGAAAAACAAAAAATAGATTAGACATAATCCACTTAGTAGAAACTAAGTAAAACATCAGTATATATGAATGCTGTCAGTAGAGTTTAAAATAATACTGTTAGTGAGGTGTTGTCTCCTTAATGAATTCAAGAAGAGAAGAATATAGATGAGCGCTCTCTGTAATCAGATATACATGTAGTTTTTGTCCAGGTGTCTGAATGAACTAACTAAATTAAAATAACATTAAAATGTTTGCGTATCTGTATACACATGTGTGCATGTACATTCGTGTGTGCCTATTGTACATATACTCTGGTAGTTATTTAGGAGAACATGCTTTGAGTAAATTATGTACAGTTTACTTACTATTATCCTAAGATGAATGAAATAATAATTCATTATCACAGTGCTTTTTCTGTAGAATAATGCTTTTGTCTACATAAGAATGCCTTCTCTTTGCTTTCTTTATCCAATTATGTTTTTAATTTAGTCTGAATTAATGGAAGTGTTTTCTGTTTCTATAGTGTTTTTTTTTTTAAAACTTTGGGGCATATCTAACACACACATAAACACACACATACACACTTAGAACCATAAGTAAGGTCTAGTCCTAGAAGCCATTTGTCTATAGTTTTCATTCATACATTCACTCATTCATTTATTTATTCAAGAAATATAAGAATTTCATTTCAGCCTAATACACAGATCAATAAAACATGATCTTACTATTGAGAATACTATATTATATTAACTTTGTAAACTGACTTGAAATCTCCCTGGGCAAATGCTAAACTTCTCATATATAAAATAATGGCTTCATTAACAATTTATAAGATGGCAGCTACCAAATTATACAATCAGCTGTGACTTTTATCCAGAACTGCCAAATTTGTATATAAAACTGCTTTCAAAACATTTCCACCCAGAATTCCTACAGGCACTTCAAACTTAACATAGTCAAAATAGAACTTGTTCTTTTTCTCATAAATTTTTGCCCTGTCTTTTGTATTTATACTCTTGGTGAATGTGGTAGTAGAATAAAGGCTCCCAAAGATGGCAAGGTGCTAATGCTTTGTTTGATATGCTAAACCTTTGATATGCTACATCATGTGACAAAAAAAAAGGCCATTATAATTCATTATGATTAAAAATCTTATCATGGAGACATTGTCTTGGATTATTTTGATTAGTCCATTATAACTACATCAGCCCTTTCAAGCAGTGCCCGGTTCCTTGCTGTCAGCTGGGGGCCAATTTTGCTTCTAGAGACTGCCTGCATTCCTTGTCAAGAAACCTCTCACACTTTCTGTTTCTAAGACTTTTCCTCGTGCCCATTTCTCAGACACTCGCTGCAGAAAGTGCTCTGCTTGGCTGATAACCTAAATGAATTTCTAAACAGAGTTTTTCCAGAGCCTCCAGTAAAAACTGTAGTATTGGAGTATTTGGAGTAATTTTATTATTACCTGAATACAGCACACTTTTCAAACCATAAAAATTTTACACTTTCCTTATTTTACAAAAGTCATTTCTTCTACTTTGAAAACTTTCCTCACTATTAATTATCCTCCTGTGTCTTCATCTCAGCCATCAGCTCAAATGCTCTTTTGAATGTGAGGCCTTCCTAGATGCTTCCCGATGAATATTATACTACATTTTCTCCTATTAATTCGTAAATACTCTGATTATTGTAATCACCTTTTGCAGGAATTTTTTGTTTACATGTCAGTTCTCCTCACTAAATTGATAACATATATATTTTTTAAAATTTCTGAACCTCCATAAATTTTGAACATATATTATATAGAACATATTAAATGTATGTATCACTTCACACCTGTTAGAAAGGCTATCATAAGAAGGCAAGAAATACCAAATGTTTCAAAGATATGGAGAAAAGGAACCCATTATTCATTGTAGTGGAAATAAAAATTGATGCAGCCACTGTGGAAAACAGTATGGAAGTTTCTCCAAAAATCAAAAATAGAACTATTATATGATTCAGCACTCCCGAGTATATATAATATCCTAATATATAACAACTAATAAAGTAAAAATACATGCATCTCAGATGGGTAATACAAAAACAACCTCTTTATTCTTTCAGTCTGTAGAATTGCTCTGCTCTAATATTTTATACTTTTGTTGCTATCCATGGATTTTATCCTATTTAAAGATATTTTCTTATTGATATGCAAAAATTTTCTACTTATCATTTATCACATATCTTAGAATTTTTTTCTGCTTTATGACATCTTTTAATTATATTGTGAATGGTATTATATAGATATTTACAATGTTTATGAAATAAAATCAATCAATACTTTCCTCTGTGAATTCTTCATAGATTTTAGTCTTTGTGTTCTCTCAGATAAATATTCATCTATAATTTTTTCTGGATTTATTTAAGCAACAAATCCTTTGTTCTATCTGAAATTATTTTGAGATGTGGGAACCTAACTTTACTTCTTCCAAATAGTTAATCAGTTACCCTAACTCTAACATTATCTGTTGCATAAGCATAACTCACTTACTTAAAATGCCACAATCTGTCATATAAAAAATTCATTGCTTTGTCTATTCTTACACTTGTATAGCACTGTTTAATTATTGTACTAAAAATCACCTCATCTTTTCATAAATTTATTGGACTATTTTCAATATTTAACCTTGCAGATGAAATTTAATATTTTTAGTCAAAAATTTAAGATGTTTCATTATATTTGTACATTTCCTTGTACAGAACTGATAAATAGTATCAGTCTTATTTTATTCTTCTTTTCTTCTTTTAAACCCCTAAGGGGAAAATATTATTTTCTTTAGATATATTTTATATATTTATTTTTACACTTATTTTTAGAATTGTTACATGATAATTTTATCAAATATTTAAGGTTAGAATTCCATTATTTGCACTGCGACAGTTGACTGGGAGTATGAGAGTGATATCTTAACATTTGCAACACAAGAACATTTAAAGTCTCATATTTTGAAATGAAGCTTCTCTATTTCTTAGTGTCTACCACAATTTTATAAATTTTACTAAATTATGAAAGGAAATGAGATGTTTGATCTAATTCCAAAAATTAAACATAATCAACAATTATGTTTTGTTATCTTCAAGTTTCAAACCAAATTTTAAATAAAAATATTCAATGTAAGATTGTTAACATTTTTATCATAAAATTATAAATACACATGAGATAATTTGCAGAAAATTGTCTTGAAGGGATGGCTACTACTCGTTCCATCTACTTCTTCATTATACTCGCCTATTTCAATCCTTCGGTTTCTACAACTCCTCTATAACTGTGTTTACTAGGCCACCAAGGACTCTTGGTATTTAATCCATTATTTTCCATCTTTATTTTACATATGTACCTGTAGAATTTGATGCTATTAACTAAACCCTTTTTAAAAACCCTTTTCTAACTTATTTCTTTCATACAACTCTCCCCTAGCTTTCTTCCTACTTCTCATGTATTTATAATTTTGATATTTCTCCTTTCTGCCTGCCCCCTAGAACTTCATAGGATTCTGCTCTTAATTCTATTTCCTCTCCTCACCACATGCTCCCTTCGGATGCTCTCATGCGCTTCTGTGGCATTAGTTTCCAGTTAAACACTGATGAATTCCAAGCCTGTCTCTTAGTTCTTTGTTCAGCTCCATATCTATGTATATAATCATTCGCTAAAACTTGATATTACTTATTCCTCAAACTAAGACAACACCAGCAACCACCAAATTATTATTTTTTTACTTCTCTAAAGCTTCTTTTTTAAAAAAATGTTTCCTTTCAGTGAATCTTCCCATAATCCAACATCATTTTATTCATTCCGATAATTTATAATCTCTGATTTTCATGTCCACTGCCACAGCAGTGGTTGGGTCTTTAATTATCATTATGATTAATCTTTCTGGTGACACTCTTACTGAAGTTCAATCTCTCTTTCACTTTATAGAATAAGATTCATTTTAAAAAATTGTATTAGTTTCAAGTATACTGTACATTGGTTAGACATTGATATGGTTTATGAAGTGATCCCCCTGATTACTCTGTCACCCTTCTGGCTCTACACAAGCCATTACATTACTGCTAACTATATTCTTAAAATGCAATTTTGAAAATACAATTACTCCCTTGGTAAAAATTGTTCATTTTTCCCCATTCATTGATATAGGCTCTGAGTTTTGTAGTATGAAATACAAATAAATCCTGAGCACTTCTTCAACCTCATCTACCCATCTCACACATAGTCTTCTAACCATATCAAACTCCCTGCAGTGCCTTATGCTCACGCTCCCTTCCACCACAGCACTTAGGCACATGATGTCTTTACAGGGAGTTTTATTCTCTGACCTTGACTTCGAGTGGTGGGATAAATACTCATTTTAACATTATTCTGCATTGCTGGATTTTTTTATTTTCATAGAACCCTGTGAATGCCTCTATTGTTAATTTAATTGTCTGTCTCACCCACTGGATATTTTTCATCTTGTTCACAGAACACAGCAAAGAATAAATATAGCAACTACTGCATAATGGTGAATAAATGACTTTTAAAGAGCCAATTAAGAAATACAGAAGTTTTCTTTTATCCTTACAAATATATGTGAATTTAGGTGTATGCTAAGGGTCCCAGATGAGGATAAACTGTTTAAATGATTTCTACCTATACTTGTGCAGTCTCAAGTGTAGGAGAGGGAGATTAAAAATTAAATATTCCCTTATATCTCTAGATAAGAAATTGATATTTTATGTTATTCATTTTGTGTTTTATATGAAACCATAAAGCATAATTCAATGTGACACATATAAGAAAAATATATTAAAGTTTAATTCACTCATCCATGTGTTGCTCAGTAAATTAAACAATTCTAATCATAATGGTCTTCGTGCATAGACAAAGCTTAAATGTTTCCTCAATTATATGATGTCTATAGTGTTTTGAAAAACATAAGTGACTGCAATATAAACATATAGTATAAAACAAAAAGTAAATGAAATTAGATATGTAAATACTAGTATAGGGAAGTCATAAATAGAAAATCAAGGATAAAGAGAAATATAAGTATTCAGTCCAAAAGAAACTGGACAGTAGTTATAGTTTTAGGTTTAGTTTTCTAGTAGCCATGTTAAAATGAAGATAACATAATTCAATCATTTCTCACTTTAATTGAAGGAGAAGCTAGCCTCTGCAGGAGAAAAACTTTTCTCAGTACTGGATTATGATAAAAATTCCTTTCCAAGAACATTATATATGGACCACTGAATTATGATATTTCTTAACAGTATTTTTATATTAAGTGACAAAATGGATTTCATGTGAATATTTGTTGTATTGTCCTTTCATGGAAAAATATTAGGGCATGACCTCAAAACTTAATTCAGAGAAGGCAATTCCGTTAAGAGCAAATACATTATCATTCAAGTTTGTAGGTGTCTAGTGATCTGATTTGACAAATGTAAAATTTATAATACCTAGAGGGCTGACAGCATTCAAGTGATATTCTGTAGCTATTATAGTTGGGGTATTTATTAAATGTCCACTTCTATTTGGTGACCTTTAAGACTTTCTAGTTATTTTAAAGACATAAAATTCTAAAAAAATAAAAAAAAAATTCTTTGTTAAAAATAGTTTACCTGAAAAATATAATGCATATAATTTTTAATGCCACAATATTAAAATAACGAGAGGGTATTATCTTTCTAAACTATTGGTAGTTAATAAACAAGAATTTAGGTTTTATTTTTACCTACATCATTTGTAATTGAGCCATTATTTCATTATGAGAAAAGAGGAAAGCGAAGCATCTGCCAAATACAATATAGTAGTGCCAGATTATTTTATAGCATTAAATGTTGGAGGTAAACTTGTGAAAATCAAAGCTGGCTAAAAGTAGATATTTAACTTTTGTGGATGTATTGAAATTCAATATGAAAATGTCTATGTGAGATTATGAAATCATATTAGGAGGAAATGTATTTCACCGCAGCGTTCAGAAATCGGTAGCTAATCCACAAGACAGAAGTGAAAAGAGTTTATCTATATTGATTCATTAAGTTTATTTTCTTGGGTTCATATCGTGGTTAAGCTTAGAGTAGTACTGCTATATAGAAATGGGAGAAATTTATTTTATATCAAATTTTTCTTTGGGGGGTGTATGTAGTTCTCTCTTGTTAATAGTGATTCTGTCTGTGCCTGATCTGTTTCTTCTCCAGTCCCGTTCTCTGCAAAGGTACTGCTGGAGGCCAGCTGACAGGCGATTAGCTCTTTGGTGTTGCCATATCAGCACAATGATGAGAGGAAATCAAGACAGTAGGGAAGGGAGTATAGATTGAGATGCATTTGAATTGGGTCTTGGAAAGTTTTCTTCTGGTAAAGAAAAAGTAAACATAGTTCCTAGGTGATTGTGAAGTTAACTAGAGGGATTTAAAGAAAGAGGGAAATAGATAGAAAAGAGAGATGTAAAGATGCATCTTTTGTGTTATATGTCTTCTTCAGATGTTACAAAATACAAGTAGAGCCTGGAGCTCTTTTAAAATTACTTTTTGACTTTTTTTTTTTTTTTTTAAGACCAGAGTGTTGTGTCATGTGGGTCACATCTTTATGTGCATACATATTCTAATAAGGTGATTAGAGAGAAAAAATGTTTAAATTGCTTAGGCTTGTAATGAGGAGGAGTTGGGGGAGGGGCAGTGTAGTTCTCTGCTGGACTTCCAGTCAAGACTCTGACCCTAACTGGCTCTGTGTCTCTGGGTATGTTTCATATGGAGAGAGGGAAAGAGATAGATTGGGAAAAGAGTAAAATATGTATACACCAAACCACTGATGCTTTCAAAATATATTCAGGAGAAATATATAAGGGGAAAAGTTTTAGAGCATTGAAGCAAGTAAAGTATAAACTGGAAGATTTCTGAAAATTCAAGTTTATTAAAAGCCTATTTTAATGGTTGGTACTCTCTGAAACATTTAAGTCTTCATAAACCATGAAAGAAAGAATAAACTCTCTAAGCAGTGAAGAGAAATAGTTGACATCCAACAAGACCTTTACGGGAACAAATTATTCTATTCTAACATATGGAATATAAAAAGTAAATAGTCCCTCAGGAATTCACACTGTGTCACCTTCTCTGAGGAAAATGCATTAAAGGAATCATCTACATTACCTGAAGCTTTGCGTACATGTGCCAGATGTGGCTGGCATTCTCCTAACTCTGCTTGTCTGCTTTCGAATCAATACTTCACCACTTCTGTGAGATTCATGTCATGAAGCCTAAGTCCCTACATTTTTCAAAATTGCTTACTCCCCAGGAAAGCGCACTGCATTTTAAGGAAAACTCTGGCTAGGAGCCATCAGTGTTTTGTTTTGTTTTTTTAATTCTTTGTTATCATTCTTGGTGACTTTAGTACCTTTGTGAAAAATACATTCAACAGCCTGGCTTTACTGCTTATTGATCGCCTTATCTTCAATTACATGTATTCTCATTCTAATTTAGCCACCCACACTCATTGCCCTAGCAGGAATCATGACATCTTTGTGTGTGCAGCTCGTTCACATAAGAGTTTTACATTCCAGTGTTCTTCTCACCTTTGATTTCTGTTCCTTATTTTTTGGTTCTCTGACATTTTTATTTTCTCTACACATATAATTTGACTTCACAGAGAGCAGTATTTTTCTGTCTATTTGTATTTTTAGAAATCTCAGTTTTTTCTAGGCCTCGGTTATTTTCCATATATCTCTTAAGTACCTCAAATCCTTTGCAATATGGAATGCCAGAATCCAATTGAAAGTAGACCAATTCCAAGCCAAATTCATCTTCCATCCCTGCTTCTACATCCCTACAACAGTGAAAGCCCAGTTTATATGAACAGATTTATATGTATGTGATCTTTTCAAATCTACAAATCTACTACCACAGAGATACAAACATACAAAGGAAGAAAAAATTATATTATAAAACTCAGATACAGAACTTAACCTGGAGGGGGAAAGAAAAAAAATATATTCTCATGTATGCTTTATAAGAAAACAATAAATTTAAGAGAGTAATTAAATAAAGGCTCAGAGAAAACATAATAAAACAATAGAGTAAGATTTTTTTAGAGAGTAAAATTATAGATCTAGTAAGACCAATTAAATACTAACTAATTACCATACAATATTATTAGTAAAATAATAAACACATTAGAAATGGCAAGGAATTAAATATGTGGTGTTCAAATTACTTTTATAAGAGACAGACGTGAAATGTTACAGTAAATTTATTTGAAAACACAATTTAATGGGAATACTTAGAAAAAATAATAGATGTTGAGAAACAATATGATCCCAATTAGAATAAATGGCTTTAAAGAGAGAAAAAAAAATTATATATACATAATAACAAAGTAAAACATTTGGAATATTTAAGTGATAATCTTTTTGTTTACATAACCAGCTACTTTGAAACATATAATTTTAAAAAATGTGATTTCAATTCCAAAATATTGTTTTTGTATTTCTCAAATTTTCATTAGTTTGAGGATAAAGACCTCTTAGTGCACCTGTACTGTAGACATACATATATTCATACAAGTAGCCATAGAGCCCCATTTTATCAATTTCTTATTTTTTTGATTTATTCAAGGATCATTACATTTATTTTATAAATTAAAATACATATATTGTATTATACCATTTTAATTTATACTGAAATTAGTTAACTATCTAATAATTATACATATATAAGAATATCTGAAATGTAAACAACTAATGTTTACCAATATTTATTATTTTATTATTTTTTGAGCAGAATTTAAAGTGATTTTTATTACTTTCATTTCTGGAATGTGATGTATTTCTTAATGTTTTCATAATTACAATACTTATTAAATGGTCAGTGATATCACCCTAATAATGCTGTATTAATATATTTTGTGTATTGTTAGAATGAGATGATATTAAATAGTGAAAAAATTTCCATTTGCTAAATGTTTCTCAAAAAATATTTCAAACCTACTTTTTCTATATTTAGCAATGAAAAGTGTTTTGATTTCTATGGTAAACTATAGATAGAAGAATATGCAAATGTATATTTTAAAGTTTATCCCCATAAACATATTTAACTAGAAAATCAAATAAGCATTAAAATATGAAATAAAATGCTAACTTTTAGATCTAAATGTTGCTTTGGAAATGTGTTTTCTCTTTAAGCAGTATCTGAATTTTTATTAGCATATTAGGGTGTAGATGAAATATACAACTAGCATAGTTTTAAATTAAAACTATAAAAATTATATACAGAATTCTGTACTGACTTTTTGGACATGTAAAAAATTTTGCCTATTACATTCTTCATGTTGATGGTAGCAGTGGCTAGAGATTGTTGATACTTAGTTACATTGGCTTTTATAGCTCCTTAGGTTAAATTTAATGTCTAGTCCCTGTTGGCTCTAAACTACATGTAGTTTTAAGAGGCTGAACAGCAGTTGAATAAAGTACTAACAGATCAGCAAAACGATAGATGTGCCACAAATAACACAAAATCTTTTCTGTAATGCTGCAAAAGAAGTCATGCTCTGTTCTGTCAATTTTCTTAGTTAATTCACAAGTTCCCAACTCATGAATCAGTCAAGTATTCCACCCCCCATGATGAATATAAACATTGTGAAGGCCTTCAGCTTCTAATCACTGTAAATCAATTCCACTTTGTCTAAAAAAATATATCCACATTCTTCTCATTCAGAATATGTACAGAAGGATACGTTTAAAATCTTTAATTCTTTTAAAATACAGGCTGATTTACCTTTTTACTTTCATTAACACTTTACCATCCACATGATTAAGTGGATCTAAACAAATGCTTTTGAAGTAAATCTCTATATCTGTACTAGATCTGTATCTAAATAAATATATATCTCTGAGGATCAGATGCCAGTGCTATTAATGACTCTTACATGAGAATTTTCAAATATTGTTATTTATCTCTTAATGATATCAATCGACCCTCCCTCTGCCCCCCCCCACCACCTCCCTAAAAAATAGCTGTGAAGCAGACAGTGAAAGGATGTAATATACCCTCTACTTACTTTTTAGGCACTTGGGCTTACATATATGTGTATTTGATTACATAGTGGACCATTTCTCCATAGTGGTACACTCCCGAAATGAAATAAATCATGAATTCTCTGCAAATTTATAAGGCATTTTACTGATTACAAGTTAAAATCATGCCGCCAGATGTCTATACTTTCATTTAGAAAATTCACATTCTCTGAGGGTAAAGAGAAAGTGTAGAAATTGAACTGCTACTTGGTAAAATCTCCTAACTCCATACTGCTGTTGGATACACTGAATAGGAATTTTAAATAAGTGAAACTAATCAAGTAGTTGAAATCAATGGTGACATAATATTTAGGATCTTACATCATCTTCAGATTCATATATGCAATTAACATGAAATTCCATGGCTATGGGAATGAGGATTTTTAAGCATAATGGTAAATGTTTTATATGAAATTGAATTTTTTTTTTTTCTAGAAATGACCATGAGAAACTTGACATCCTGTTTCTGGAATGTTTTAAGAAAATCTCAACCGCATGTCAAAGCACAATTTTAAAAATTTTAAAAGGAAAATTATGACTCTCATACAAATGTAATATGAACATCTGTTAATGTTTTTATTTAAATCTTTAATTAATAGATAGCCAGTAAAATGTTTCTGCTAATTTGAAGGAGAAACCAAAAAGCAGATACATATAAAGGTAGTCAGGAACATTGAAATGAATTTGCTTAATAGATGCAAAACCGATCAGTATCAGTGGGGCATGGATCAAATCTCTACTAGATAATTTTCATTTCTATGGACAGGAATTATTTGCAACTTATAGAGTTGGGAGATAGCTAAAAAAAAACAATGGAAGACACAGAGACTCCACAGAATGATATAAATCAACCATACTGAGTTTCCTGTTGAAAGCATTCAGTAATAGTTTTGGACCATATCTCCAAACTAAGAAAATGTTTATAAACTATTTCTAGTGAATATTAAAGGCATTTTTCTTTATCGAATTAGTTTGAAAAATTTGTAAAAGAATAGAGAACATAAAGCAGTCAAGAAATTTATAAATGAAGTATATAGTACTACATTATGCTATTGAGGAGTAATTTTTGTTAAGCAGGTTTTTCTCCAAATGAATTCTAAATTGAACAGCCTATGTCCATTATGTTGTTATTACATACATATATATAGGGGTGTGTGTGTGTGTTTGTGTAAGAATATATATGAGTGTATGTATACACACACACATACACACATCTGTGTGTATGCAAACCCACAGTTATCCATTTCAGAGAATTATTTATGCAAATTCTGTTGCTCCTTAAATTACGAAGCCATGTTACCAAGACATGTTCTTAATTTTTATGTAATTAAACAATTGCAGAACTCCTTAAGATATTTAGACTGCTTATAAACATTTCTATTATAAGATATTTGGATTTTATAAACATTTTATTTTCAAGATGTTCGATGTACTCTGTTGAAGGTAAAGAATGAGACCCTATGAAACACAGTTCTACTTCATTAATTCATTTTGCTTAAACAAAATTTTAAGACCCACTGTATGTCAGTGGTTATGAAAGTTATAAAAAATGAATAACTAAAAGTAAAAATTGCTAAAAAAAAGTGTATGACAATAAATGGTTTGAAATTAATTTCAGCAATTGCCTTTAAATGACATAAAGAGTAATAAAAAGGAAATAAAGAATAAGTCAATTGTTTTCCCTTCATCCTGGTCAGTATGTAATAAGAAAAAGAAAACAATTTTAGAGAATTATGTTTTTATATTGCAATGGTTGAATCATATGTCTTATAAATCTTTTTTTTAGCTTATAATACTATTGTTTAAATTTTGATTAATATTGGGGTCAAGACATCACTGATTTCATTAGATACCCTTTTTAGTAAGTAATTTTCATATAAAACATTTATATTGTTTTAGATAACTTCCATTTAATGTTTGATAGCTATGATTTTCAGACATCTTCAGAATTTAAAAAATATATAATTTTACAATGATTATGCTAAAATTATTGACATTAAAGAAAAGAACAATTAGTTTAATATATATATATTATTTTCAAAGAAGAAAATTTAAATTGCTTCTCAGTCAAAGAAACAGCTTACAAATATAATGCAACAAACTCTATACTTTTGTGAGTCCCTACATATTTCAAAGTCACTTTTAATATACGTGTTCTAATATTATATACAATGATTACAGAAGTTTTCAGCAGATTATGTTGTTTTAAATTTATTACTTTACCCAGATTAATTTGTTTACATATTCTTTTTTTTTTAGTTTTTCGTATTAAAAAAAATAATATATTATATAGAATAATATTTTGTTTATATTTCTCTCAATTACTGTTTTATTTTGTTCTATTGACTTTAGCTTGTCTTTTTTATTCCATATACCTATTTGTAGGTGTAGTTTTCAAAGATACTTTCTTTATTTACACACAAAAAAAGGCTTTCAGACCAAGATATTCTGAATGTAATCAAATTCAAGTTCAAACATTTCTTGAAAATGAGATTTTTCTATGTTGGGAATCAGAGTCATCTATTGCCTGATGCAATTTGAGGACAGAACTTGTTATAGCCCTCTATGCATTAATAGGAAAAAGAAAAAATGAGATAAAATAGAGACAAATAATATACATTCACAGATCAAGAAGAAACACTGAGGACTGACATGAATAGCTTTTTTTTTTTTAATTAAATTTACCAAGTTTTGGTACCAATACCCCTCTTTTATTCATTTTACAACAGTTCTTATTGTTTTCAATTCTTTTTTCTCTGTGATAGTTTTTCTAAATCTTTATTTTGTAAATCCACATATGTAATTCTTATTCACTGAGATCTCCCACATCATATATTATTTGTTTCTCACAACTCTATTTACTGAGCATCGACATGTTATTGGTGTGAAAACATCACTGAGCGATATAGTGATTTTCCAAAGGTCACAAGGCTTGTAGTTTGTATTTTCAGGACTAGAAGTTCTGTTTGTTTGTTTGTTTGTTTGTTTGTTTCTAATCTCCATTACTTTATACCACATCACCACCTCTTCAGCTCTTCAGCACTGTCACTACATGTCAGATGGGCAATGACATTATTGAGAAAAGCAGCATTTTCTTATCTATTAACATTTCGTATCTATGGCATACATCTTCGAAACACCATTTTCCCCAATGGCAGCCCAAGCCTTTGACTACAGAACCCTCCGTCCTAGGGTCATCCTGTAACTGTCTACCATTGTATTAAATATACCCAACCTCTGGTAATATGATTGAACTATTTTCTCTAAGAATCATCATAGCATGGGAACCATGGTACGATGCCTGCTAAATGCATATCCTTGGACCTCAACACCCTCATAATGATTTGCAGCGGATCTTAAAAATATGCCTTTTAAACAAGTTCTCAGAAAACTACTGCATAAAAGACATTAAAATCCATATATTATGCATGTCTTCTTGCCAAATGTTCATACTTGTTTATTCAGCTGCCACCTGGACTCATTCATTTGGAAGTCTGAATTCAACTCTTACTCAGTATGTCCTAAACTGAACTCATCAACTTTCTTCCAAGCCATTTATGGTAGGAGGAATAATGCTCTCCACTCTCAAGATGTCTACTCATTAATCTCTGGAACCTGTGACTCTATTAGATTACATGGCAAAGGAGAATTAAACTTGCAGATGGAATTTTAATTGTTAATTAGTAACCTTAAAATAGGAAGATGAATCTGGATTATCAAGGTGGGCCCAAAGTAACCACAAGTGTCTTTAAAAATTGAAGAGGAGTAGGGAGAGTCAGAGGGAATTGTGACTGTGTAAGAACAGTTAGAGACATTTTGAGACACTGACTATGAAAATGATCATGAGTCAAAGAAAGGCTTTAGCCTTTAGAAGCTGGAAAAGGCAAAGATACAGGTTGTTTGCTAGAGCCTCCAGAAAGGAGCACTTCCCTGTAGACATCTTGGTTTTAGTTCAATGTGACCCGTGTTGGATCTCTGACTTACAGAAATGTATGGTAGTAATTGTGTTGTTTAAACCTACCAAGTTTGTGGCAACTAGAACACTAGAACAGAGCTTAATACCTGAAAGTTGGAGGCTATTGTAGAAATTACCTGAAAATGTGGAAGGTACTTAAGAATTGGGCGGTGAGTTGAGGCTGGAAAAAAACATTGAGAGGAGGGTAACAGAATAAGCCTAGATTATCTTAAATAGACTATTAGTAGAAATTTGGATTTTAACAACTATGCTAATGAAGACTCAAAAGGAAGTGAGGAGCATGATAGAGAAAAACTATGTCACCTTAGGGAATATATCAAAATTGTCATGAACGGGCTGTCTGTAGAAATATGAATATTAAAGGATCTGCTGATAAGGGCACAAGAGGAGATAAGGAATACATTACTAAAAACTGGAGAAAAGAGGATTCTTTTTATTTAGCATCAGGATGTATAGCAGAATTGTTACCTACAGTTAGTTATATGGAAAGGAGAAATTATAAATTGGACATTTAGCTGAGATTTCCTAGCAAAGTTTTGAAGGGTCAGCCTGGATTCTTCTTGCTACTTCTAATAAAATACAAAAGAAAACAGATTAAATGAGGAAATAATTATTAAACAAACAAATGAAAAGAGAACCAGGGCTTGATAATTTTGGAAATTTTTTTTCTAACCCTGTTGCAAAAGACATTAAAGGTAACAGGTTTGCTGTCATGAAAATATAGTCTAAAAATGCTAAGGCTGCAGCTGAGCCATCTTTTGCAAATATCTCAGGAAGATCAAAAGGTCAAAGTATTCTATCACACAAAAGGCTATTTGAAGAGATTAGGTGTGTGACTCATGGATGTCATCTATCATGTCAGCAGAAGCTGAAAATAGAGCTGGGATTATCTAGGAAATATCCGTGGGCAAGCCTTTTGTCTATTGGAGTAAACTCCATGCTATTCAGAGGATACACACAAAATTCTCAAGAATATTTTACCAGAGACACTGTCAGCTTGGACTGAAAGGAGCAGAAAGAGCACAAAACAAAAGAAGGCTGTCAGAATTCCATAATTCTACAGAGAAGAAAGGCTGGTTAAACTACCGAGCTGTAAACACATGCCATATTTCCTGAAAAGAAATGATGATTCAGAAGGCAGAGCCTTGAGCCTTCAGAGCCTAGCCTCGAGCTCTTGGAGTGTGGAGCTAAAAAACACAGAAGATTTTTCCCAGGACTTCAATGCCTGTCAGGATTGTGAAATTGCTTGGAACTTGTGACTCATTTTTCGACTTACATTTTCACCTCTTTTGAATCAGAAATGTATAACTATTATCTCATGCCTGTCCTACTGTATTTTGGGAGCAATTTGGGACTTTAGAGTTGATGAGGTTTGGATAAAATTACAGTTGATGTTGTAATGTAATGAGTACTTTAAGGCAATTGGAATGGAGTTAAGGTATTTCATATGTGGGGTGAATGAGTATCATCAGAGATTTGAGAGAACACTGTAGAAAGCAGAATAATGTCCACCCTCTCCCCCCACCCCCACCCCAAGATATCCTTGTTGAATAATTGGAACCTGTGGATCGGCCACATTACATGGCAATGGAGAATTAAGGAGAAGTAATGTAGGAAAATACCCGGGATTATCCAGGTGGGTCCAATGTAATCACAGAGGTCCTTAAAAGTAGAAGAGTGAAAGATGTGAGATTCTTCCCAAGAGTCTTCCAAAAGGAATGCAGTCCTGCTTACACCTTGATCTCAGCTCAGTGAGACAGATGTTGGACTTCTAAGCTTCAGAAGTATGATATAATATAGTTATATTCAGCCACCAAGTTTGTGGTAATTTGTTACAGCATTGATAGAAAACTATACTTTATTCTTGCCTCTTTATCTCAGTTTTCCATATACTCATTCATCTATCCCCATCTTAAAATTATGAAGATCATTCTTGCTTCTCCTATTTCTTTGCCAGACCCTACATTCACTCAGTAACTGAGTGTTGTTATCTGAGCTCCTGAATTTTCCTGAATCAAGTCTCTTTTCTCTATATCTACCATCCCTTCCCCAGATAAGATTCATTATTTTAAACCAGAATGTCCTATCTTTTTGATGCCTTTAGTGATTTCCCATGACCTGTCCTAAAGAATAATATCCAGGTTTCCTTAAAATCACACATGAAGGTTCCCATGCCTGGCTCCTACTAACCACTTCGGAATCATCTCCTTACAGTAAATCCTAAGACACTGCTGAGCTCCTCTTGATGCCTTTGATATACATGCTCATCTGTGTCTTTCTTCCATGGCTCTTGACATTCTTTTTTTCCTGCAATGTTCTTATTTCCTCTCTAGACCTTTGAAACACTTTTATACTTCTGATATCTTCTTCCAGGATATGCTAACTGGAACTTCGTGTTCCTACTTTGTGCTTGCTGCTTTTCCTGAGCATATCTTTATCTGGGTGTTTAACAAAATAAACAGTTAATTATCTGTTTATGGGTTATTAAAATCAGAGTGTCTGGTGAATAGTAGATGATCCATAACTGATTACTTAATTAAACTGAAATAAATTGCTCCACCATTGTGGTGGACTCAACCTAAGGTGAACTCCCCTCCCTCTTAATAAGCCATGCCTTTGTGTAGTCCCCTCTCCTTGAGTTTGGGTAAAACATGTGACTTTATTCTAGCTAATATGTCAAGGTAGAGGGATTTTTTGCAGGTATATAAGATCCCAATTCAGTTGATCAAAAGAGAGATTAACCTGGATCGGCTTGATTTAATTAAGATGAAATCCCATAAAAGACTCTCGTGCTGGCCTTAAAGAAGAAAGCAACCATGTCATGACATGCCTGTAGAGAGAACCATGGGCAGGGAACTGATTCTAGCCAATAGTCAGCAGTCAGGTCCTTCAGTCTTGAGATGCAGGGAAATCAACTTGGCTAACAATGGAATAAACTTGGAAGTAAATTCACCCCCAGTCAAGCCTCCAAATCAGATTGCAGTCAGGTCAACATCTTAACTGCAGCTTTGGGGACACCAAGAGTAAAGGACCCAGATAATTTGTGGAGGAATTCTTGACTCGTGGAAACTGAGATAATAAATGTGTCTTGTTTTAAGCTTCTAAGTTGTGGTAATTTGTTATGCAGCAATAGAACACTAATACACTCATATAGGCCCATACCCTTGAGGCGTCATTCACTATTATACATTTACTGTTACCTGTGTATATATATTTATTGCTTCAAATTTATTACTTCATTCACTCACTCATTTGTTCATGAATTATGCATGCCATTAATATTTTTTAAATCTAAGTTATTAATAGATGGTATGGATATAAAGATCAATAACAGAAATTTTAAGTGCTCAAGGAATTCGTAATCTGAGGGTACTACACAAAGCATATAGGAAGAAACAGCTATATCTCTGTCTAGGTGTGATGATGAGTAATACATTATTTTTAATCACTTGAATACTTCTCCCAGCCAAATTTACAAACTCCTTCAAGGCTTTTCTGAAGCTGCATCTCCGCCATTGAGCCCTTTGCAACCATTGTTATATATAGCCAAATTTCAAGCACAATCCACAGGTAACAACCACATGGTTGAAATTTTTATTGTTTATTTCTATGTTAGCTTCCTGTATTCATAACTGTATTTTAAGTGTAAGAAACAGAAGAGCTTTCTTTGTATTCCTTTGTCAAGAATAATATGTAACATTACAGACTAAGTTATGGATATTATCTCTGTGTGTCTCTATGTTTCTTTTCTCTTTCTGTATCTCCATTCTTTCTCTTATAGAAACTTTCAAAAGGTAATATAATTTTAAAAGGTAAGATTTGCTTAAATATTTCCAGTTTTTCCATGTGCAGAAAATTTATTGCAAGAGTCGCTTTGGGGGAAACCATAATGTGTCCTAGAAAATTCTGTTAAAATTTAGATAATTACAAGGAAACTATAAGATTATATGTTGATGAAAATATTTGGATTTGTGATTGAACTCTAATAGCAAATATTTTAAAAATCAACAGTGACCTTTATGAATAAATGGAACTAGATCCATTTACTGAAAAAAAAAAAAAAGTGGGGAAAGATTGAACACTTCCTCAAATCTATCCTAAAAGATCATATGAAAGTTTTTGTTAAATTTATCAATATCAGTAAATGTATCAATTTTAGCTATAGGCAAATTACAAAATCTAACTAGCTGGAACTTCAGTAGATAATGGCAGTAGGGCTGCTTAGATTCCATTGTATTAATTTGCTTGGACTGCCATAATACAGTAACATAGACTGAGTGGCTTAAACAACAGAAATTTGTTTTCTCTCAGTCCTGGCAGCTGGGAAGTCCAAGATGAAGGTGCCAGCGGATCTGGTTTCTGGTCAGGGTTCGCTTCCTGGCTTACAGACTACTGTCTTCTTGCTGTGTCCTCACATGGCAGAATGAGAAGTAGAGAGCTCTGATGTCTCTTCCTCTTCTAATAAGAGGATTGAGACTCCATTCTTATGACCTCATTTACCTGAATCAGCTCCTTAAAGGCCCTATCTCCAATGCAGTCACATGGGGGGTTAAGGCTTCAACATGAGAATTTTGGGGAGACACAATCTAGTGTATAGCACATATCTCCTAATCATTCCTTAACAACAATACAAAAAAATTAAAAATAAATGAAGCTACAATGAAGTACACCAGCATAACTTGAAGACAGAAAATGCGTAAGCTATAAAATAATTCTAAGTAAAACAGTGGAAAGAACACTAAATCCCTGCCATCTAGATCTTTCGCTTTTCTGCATCATCCTACTCTAATGCAGGGCTCTGTGACAAGCAAAAGCAGATGGATGATAGCTGCAGGAAAGAGAGAAAAAAAAGGAGCTAACAATAGGCTCTAAAATTTATCTAAGACTTAATCATTCAAAAATCCGAAAAGACAAATATAGTGTTTAGGTAGAGCTGAGCATGAAATCCCAGAAAGGGACTTAGAAATTTAAACCATCTGAAGAGCAGACTTCTATACACATGGCTCCTGGGGAGACGGGATGGAGCAGAAAGGTAAGATGTACCCTTTAGCAATTGCTTGATGAAAGAAAAAATAAAAAATAAAACACAGGGTTGTGAAATATAAAAGAACATCCAAAGATTAGGGAACACACAACCTAGAGTAATTACAAGTAAATCATATTATAAAAGATAAGTAAAATTCTAGGGAACCAAGGGTATTTTTTAAAAGGTTTAAGTATAGAGGTAAACACTAAAATGATAAGAAGTCATCCTTTAAAAATATGTATATGTGTGTATATGTACATTTGGTAAAGAGCAATGGATATTAATTCATAAAGAAAAAATAATGCATATGTCAGAATATAAATAAACAAAATATGACAGGGCTGAGACCAAATATAGAGATAATAGATAGTTATAGATATGTGAATCCATCTATCTCTCCTATTAAAGGAAAAAGATTTTCACCTTAACTGCAAGATACTTCTATATGCTTTGTACAAATGACAAACCTAAAACAAAGTGATTTAAAGTCAGGGGGTAAGGATAAACAGAAATATATCGGGCAAGTGAAAAAACAAACAAACAAACAAGGAAGCAAAGATAGCAATCCTGATTTCAGATGAAATCAAATTCAAGAGCAAATGCACTAAACATGACAAAGAAGGGTGCTTTTTAATGGTAAAGGCCAAAATTCACAGTGAAAACATAATATGTATGAGTATTCATGTCTCATGCAACAGCAGTCACTTTATGAAACAGAAAATATCAGCAACTGCAAGGAGATATGAATACAATCACAACAATAGTAGAAGATATTAACCTAATACTCAGTACCAACACATCAAATACATAAAATGTAAGTAAGAACATAGACCTAAATAACCAACCAGTTAAATAGATAATATGAATAAATTTATAGTCCAGTAATGAAGACTGCACCTTCTCAACCATGATGTAACTGTCTCAAAAAAAACATATAATTATATATGTCCATAGAAAATATCAATAAGGTTCATAGGATATGACTATTTTAAGAAATGCTTTATAATTATGGTAAAAATGCTATGAACAACATTTATGATTACTTTGCTAGGGCTACCATAACAAATTATTGCAAATGAGGTGGCTTACAATAGCAGAAATCTATTTTCTCACAGTTCAGAAGGTGTTGGGAGGCTTGGTTCTTTCTGGAGTCAAAATACCATTGTGACTGTTGATAAGTTAATATTATTGTATTGATGTTAATTTTCTTACTTGAATAATTTTACCATATGTGTATATTTATCTATGTAGAGTACTTTTATTACAGAATATCTATGTTTAAAATTGTTTCATGATAAAACATTTTTGAAAGAGCCAACAAGTCAACCACAGATCAAAGCACTAATCATCTAAACTGAGTCCCTTCTATTAATTTACCAAGAAAATTTCTATATTGCAAACTTCTTATGACATTCCATTAATCTATGTGATATGTGATGTTGTAAAAGCTACCATTGTTTGTTTGATTACATGACAGTGATTGGCAGTCATGATATCAAGTTTAATCCATTGGTGCTTCTGTCCCAGAATTTCACAGAACTAAACGACCTACAGAATGATTATCACGGTGGACTAGTTGTTTCCAGTTGTACCATGGACTTTAATGATGGAATTGGCCTTTTTTACATATATTTTTAAGAAAGATAATTTTTCTTAAACTTTGCTTGTTTTTCCCTTCACATTCTCAGCTATGCTCCTTCCAAGAAAAAGAAAAAATAAGGAGAGAGAAGAGACAAGTAGAATATTTTTCTAACAAAATAAAAAGAAAGGAAAAAAAGGTTAAATTCAGAGGAAGTAAAAAGAGCAGTCAAGCATTACACAAGGCACTTCTCAAAAATTATGTCAAATTTAACATCAATTGGAAAAGATAGATGTATGGCATTAACTTGTTTCTCATGTATAGAAGTTAAGATTGAGTAGTACAGGAACTATTAAATATTGTAGTTAAATTTAAATGCTTCAACTTTCAGAAGTCAAAATATGTATTATTTAATTATATGTGATATGTATTATAAATTTTTGTTTGAGAATTATTACTTAAGTAAAGTTGAAAATGTTTCAAATCCTTAAGCATATTTCATAGATACCATGTCTTAAATAGAAGTCATTGCACAAAGTGATCACAAAAATACCACTACTTTAACACTAGTTTTCTATTTTAATTTCTATATTAGTTGTCTTTATTTTATTAAAATCAAAATAATAAAATTTAGGAGGTTCTGTTTTGATTCAAGACTGACTTCTTTTAAAATTCAAAGTTAAATATGTATTAACTAATTGAAAAAAGCTTGCAATACTCATTTTGCAAGTTTAAGAGTTTGTTTATCATTCAATGCATTTAATTTTCTGTAAATTGACTGCTCACATCTTCATGTCATAAGTGGTGTATATTTTTGAATCACTGATTATTTTTTGATCTGGCATTTTACATTTGAAATACAAAGATAGTTGCAAGCCACTCTTATATCTTTCGGAAGAATGCTAATTGAAAACTAGAGAGGAAAAGAGCAAGCTCCTACTTGAGAATATATTTGAAAGCCAAGTTATACTATACCGTTAAAGCTAATTCCCTAAAAACATGGTCAGTGGTGCATCTGCCTCTCAGGCATCTTTCTTTCCATGACCATGACATAGCCAACTTTAGAGACATAAATAATGATTAACTTGGTTACAGTCACATTTGTCATATCGAGCTATGAAGAATTCAAAGTGAAAGTATGATAAGATATGACAAAATAATGTAATCTTTTGCCATATAGTTATATATTTATCCTCGATTATAGCATGTACTAAAATATTTTATTGTAGTTATTTTATAATTAAAAACTTCTTATGGAAATTAATAATCTTAATTTCATGTTATCCCACAAAGTGGTATACAATACCTGCTTGCACAGGGAAGTGAAAATAAACTGACAATCTCATTAAAACATAAATGAGAAACACATGAATTATTTAATGAATTCTGAAAAATTAAATCACTTAGATATTATCTTACCACAATGCTTTTTAAATTTTCTAAGTTTTCGACAGGGGGAAGTTAAATTTTTACTACTTGATGTGCATATCTACCAACAAGTTGCTCACTTGCAAATAGATATTAGCTTTATTTTTCAATGAAAGGTAACTGATAGAGGGCTTAGCAGCACCACTCCTTGGGGATATAATTAGCTAGCTTGTTTACACGTACCCTGCTGAGCTTGAAAGTGTCTTTACACAGATTATGTTGGTTACAACGTCCTGGCCATGTCTGCAGTGGATTCCCAATGTGTTTTTATGCATATATTCACTACTTCCACAATTCTCTCTGGCTATCATTTAATTAGAATGCAAACAAACTGGAGGAAATGAATTTAAATTTAAATTTCTCTGCAATTAAGAAGAAAGTTTAAATATGGGTGACTCACAGTTTATAACATCAGATTAATTTATACATACTACCTCAAGTCATTTCTAGAAGGAATATTTTAAATCAATAATTACAGCTTTAGATTAAGCCCTTGCTCCTATGGAGTAAAATGACCTGTTCTTAAAAGTCGGCCTGTTGTTTAATAGTTTTCTTTTTATGATTTAATATCAGTTACTCACCTGAGACTAAATTCTGGATGGCTTTAGTTTTGCCTCTGGCATGAGATGAAGAAATTAAGAGTATATGGTTTTAGAGGGGAAAATAAACCTAAATCAAAACTTTAAAATATTCAAGGTAATATTCCAATGCCAAACTGAAATTCATAAGACCTCTCTGGATGCTGTCAGCAGCCAATGATTTTGTGGTACCTCTGGGACATCCAGAAGGTATAATTTAGAAGCTGAATAGGAAGAACCTGGAGAGAGGACTAGGTAGAGTCTATAGATTTGGAATTCATAACATATATTCAGTGATTGGCATTATTTAAATAAATGAGATTTTCCTAAGAAGGCAAACAGCATAAAATAAGGACATGGATGAAATCCAGAGAAATACCAATTTTAAAGAACAGGCAGAAAATAATACTGGAAGTGAGATAGATAAGAAAAAATAGGAAAATCAGGAAGAAATATTGTCAGGGAAACAAATATATAGAGTTTAAAGACGTGCCCATGAAATTGTGACAAATACTATGTCAAAGATGAGGCCTGGAAGATAATCTTAGCCCTTGATGGTTGACAAGTCTATTAACCTCCTTAGAGCAGGGGTAGAGTGGTGGCTAAAGTTAATTCAGATACCAGAGGACCGAGGATAAAATTAAAAGAAATTAGATAGTTTTTCTTTTTCAAGATCTTGCTTATATATATAGAATAAGACGGTATCTAGAATAGGACTCAGAATTTTAAAAAAGTCTTCCCCACGATGTGAGCAATTTGATTATAGGATGAAAGGAAACCATACTGGTGAATGAGAGGATAAAAATTCAAGAAAAAGGGTATAATTGATGGTTCAGAGACCCTAAGCAGAATGATAAGGATAGGTTTAGATAGCATAGTGAGAAGGACTCATTTTGGGCAGTAGAAGAAACATATTTTCCTCTGAAAGTTTCTATAGGAGAAAAAGAACTGTAATATATAGAGGAATCAGGGTAGGATTGGGTAAGAAAGCTTAGATGGTATATACCAGAACACTTCTTTCTCTGTAAAAGATAAATCCAAGTTCTTCACACGGAATATGTTTTTGTTTGTTTGTTGATTTGTTTTCCTAACATAGTTCATTTTCTTTTATTTATTATCTATTATTTATTTATTTATTTATTTATTTATTTATTTATGGTGATGTTGGTTAATAAAATCCAATAAGTTTCATCTGTACACTTTAACAGTAAGATGTTCATCTCCCATAATTAGATTTCTTTTTTGTCACCACATATTTGACCCCCTTTACACTGTCTACCTACCCCCACCTTCCCCACTCCTTCTCCTCTGGTAACCACTATTATATATAGTCCATGTCCATGAGTCTCTGTTTATCCTGTTCATTTGTTGCTTTTAGTTTTATATCCCACATATAAATGATATCATGTGATTTTTCAACTTTTTCTGTCTGGCTTATTTTGCTTAGCATGATTATCTTGAGGTCCATCCATGTTGTCGCAAATGGCTGTATTTCATCTCTTTTTATGGCTGAGTAATATTCCATTATATATATGTACCCCAGCTTCTTTAGCCAGTCATCTATCATAGGACATGTCAGTTGCTTCCATGTCCTGGCCACTGTGAATAGTGCTGCTATGAACATCGGTGTGAAAATATCTTTTTGGATCTGGGTTTTCAAGCCTTTGGGGTAAATAACCAGTAGAGGGATTGCTAAAACCTATGGTAGATCAATTCTTAGTTTTTTGAGGAACGTCCATACTGTTTTCCATAATGTCTGTACCAATTTACATTCCCACCAGTAGTGTATGAGTGTTCCTTTTTCCCTATATCCTCTCCAACATTTGTTATTACTTGTCCTGTTGATTATAACTGGAATAAGGTTTTTTAATGGTAAACTTGAGGAAGACAAGGTTTGTAAAATCAGAGTTTTAGAGAGGAAAATGAGGAATTGCATGAGAAAGATTGTTGGGTTGGGTTCTGCTGAGAACCTAACAGGTTGGAAACATAATTTTGAAAGACACTATGGAAGGATTTTTTTTTTTCTTTTAGCATATTGAGAAATCAGTTTCTTGGACAGAGAGTGTTGTTGGGTTTTGTTTGGTTTGCTTTGCTTTTGTAATCCCAAATAAGCATGTATTTATGGTATTCTAAATATTTAACTTACTTTTTAAGAAACAAAAATAAATACTTGTGAGTTCTTATCTTAAAAATACTACTCTTCCTAAAGAACCAACATGCTATTGAAATCCCGTGATGGTTTTCCCTTCTGTTCTCTGCAATGTTGGTATAGAAGCTATTTTTGGAGAACTCAAGAACCAGGATATCGCCGTTATTTTATGATAGAAATCAACTGAAAATCTAGAGTCTTAGTTCCAGCCTTTCTTTTGCTAAGTGTTGTAAGCAGAGTGATGAAAGAGAAAGGTGAAAGTTTGCCATTGTATCTGAAGAGTAAGAAAAAAAGAGCAGACTGGGTATTTGTATACAGGTCTCTTTGCCTCACGGGGTCCCTGCCGAAGTTTTCAATCCAAGTGGTTTGGTAAATTTAGGGTGACAAGTATAAAATGGATTATGTGAAATTTGTAGTATTTTGGACCTTATCAAATTTTTTGCAGTAACATTTTAGATGACAACCCCACCATCCTGTAAAATATGGACTTGTTAGAAAATATTGAATTAGTTCAGTCATTGATCTGACCCAAGCTTTTGTATTTGTTTTGTATAGAAATTATGAGGATAAGATATAGAGAAGCTCCAGAAAGAAGTTTTATTTTAATTGCATAGGGATTAGCTTTTCATTTGATTTTTTTCTGTGCGGGCCATGAACATTAAAATAATTCACTGCAATGTGAGAAAGAGCTCCTTGTCTTAGGGATGTTGGTGATGTGAGTTCATAGTTATGTATCATTTTAATTGAATTATATTCTTAGAGCTTTAGTTTTGAGCTCCAAATCCACAGTCTGCAATTTGCAAGTAATAGATGATATTATTTGAATGCTCTTGAGTAAAGACAATGTGAATACAGAGACCTGCTTATTTTTAGGGAAAAAAAAGTTTGTTAGGCAAAATAATAGAGCATTGTAAATTAACTGTTAAAAAGAAATGTAATCTTAGTTTATTTAATTTTAATACTTTCATTTGATATTTACTAATTTTAGGAATCACATATATGTAATTTAGTTCAACTATTGTTAAAATGTAAAAGTAACTTTGAAAGAAAGCATTCATATATTTTATATATTTTCTGGTGTCAGTTGTCACCTGTCATGGAAAAATATTCTTTATATTTTAGAATTATTGCCTATGTCTATTTGGAGTTTAGTCAAGGAAGTACATTAACAACAACCATTCTAAATTACTGTATATTAAATTATATATGATAGTTAACTCATGTTGACAAAAATGAAAAAAATATATTGAAGTGTAACTGACATACAATAATCTTAAGTGTTCACCATTAAAAATTCACAAATATGCTTTTGTAAGACTAGTGCACTTTTAGAGTCTCCAAAAAGTTTGTTTTACTCCTTTTAGTCATTGCTGCTGCAAAGTAGCCACTATTCTCACCTTGGTCTTCATATAAGTGGATGTATACAGTATTTACTATATTGTTTTTAGCTTATTTCACTCAAAATTATATCTGTAAAAGCCATCTATCTTATTTTATATGCCAGTGATTCATTCCTTTTATACCGTGCAGCATTCCTTTGAGTAAATACGAAACTTTTAAATTTATTCTACTACTTATGGACATTCAGATATTTCTGCTGAAATTGCTGGTCATAAGTCATATCATGTATGTCGTTAGCTAGTAGATAATATTAATCATTTTTCCAAAATCATTGTACCAATTTAAGGATCCAAATCCAAATGTATAAAAACCTCCCAATGTATGAATTTGAAAGCCAGGGATCAAATTAAATTTACAGAAAGAGAAGTACGCATCTCATTTGAGCCATATGTGTGAAAGTGATTAGTTGACATATTAGATTAAAGAATAGATTTAGGATATGAGTATTTAACTGAGGTTTTTCACTTGATAATATTCCAAGTTACAATTCTTAATTTCCAACAAATTCTTACAAAAATTTATCTGTATGTAGAATTTAAAAAATGCCTTGGGGTTATTGAATAAACTGTTTAAAGTACTTAAAAGATGAGGAGAAAATTAAAGTGAACAGAGATAAGAAGCATAGCAATAGGGAAAAACAGTTCAAATTCAATCTGATAAAAAAGTTACATCTTCTAGAACTCTCTAGGTAATTGTATGTGTTTGCTGTTTTTCATATTTGCAGCACATTACTTTTGGCCCAGAGATTTCACTCCTTTTGTGGATATGCCAAAATATACCTAAGTAAGAACTTCTACTCTCAAAGTCTAACAATAAAGAAAATTATCATTGAACACTTCTGATCTCAATATTGAATACCTGCATAAAAATCTCCCATCATCTTATAACAAATTTGTTGTTCACACCCTTTTTTGACTACCACTCCCTCTTTATTCCTTTTTGGGGGCTACAATGAACACTCTTTATATTACATATTATATAAAACTTTATTTACTTTCAAAGTGTTCTTACCTATATTATATTTATGTTGTTCACTTGATATATATTTTCTGTCTTTGAAATTTGTTTTGATATGTTAAATTGGGTTTAAACACGTCATAATTTTACCACTTTTATGATCAAAACATTTTTTTTCCATTTATCAGATTTTACATAGTAACAGTTTGAGAAATAAAGTTAAGAATGGGTAAACTTGAGCAGAATGATTTTTCATGTCTTATCAACTCAGCTTGTTTAGTCTCTGTGTTGGTTTATTTCTCAAGCTCAATTTAGAACCACTTCCTTTTCAGAAAAGCTTATTTTTAGACGTTTTTGAATATAAGGTATGATCCGCCCCCCTCTGTTATTATTTCTACCAAAACTGAGAGCTAAAATTTTTTTCACTCAAATTGACAATATACCTGGAAAATACAAGAGACAAATTATTCCTGTGGTCATTTATATTTCTTAGGACAGTTTCTTGTTATAATGTCTAGTTTTATAATGAAAAAATAGTCAAATATTAAAAAAAAATATCAGGTCATTTGAAAGAGTTCTTAATAACCCTGCACCTTTACTTCCAGAATAATATAAGGGCATTTTTTTTTTTTTACTACATTACCCTGAAAGGTTACTATACCATCCTTCGAGTTTCTTCAGTCTTATTGACAATTATAATTGCCAAAAACTGAAGTAAGAATGTTTCAGGAAATATATATTTTTTTACTTTTCTCTGAGAAATTTATGTTAGTTTATAGGTCCTCTTATAGATTAAAAAGAAAAAGATTCATTTTAGGGCCTAACATTGTACCCATTGTATGAGCCTAGAACGTTACAAATTAAGGCAATTTATAGAATAAGATGTAACACTGACCAAGAGTTGAATCACCTCCATGGCTCAATATCTCCCTCATTACTCAGCGTGCCATTTTAAATCATATTCTCTCTTCTCATCACCAATATCATCTAAAGCTCTCCACACTACACATGAGCAAATTTGTTCCTTGTGATGGATGACTGAATTCATCCAACACTAATTATTCCAACTTGTTTTTATTTCTCCTTATAAATGTTTCAACCTTTAACCTATTCTATAATCATCCTTCCAATTTCAGAGTAAGAAAGTACCTCCCTCTTTCCAAGACTAAATTCTGCTTATCTGATCTATTTATTCCAACCCAACACTTTGCTCCATTAGTTAGCTCTTTCTTTGTGACAGCTGTCACCTCTTATGTTCTATTGGCTACTACTTCACATATTTTCTTGATATTCCTTAATTCTCAGGTTTCCATCAACACAATAATAATCATACATAACAATAACAAATACTATTATTTATTATACATATCTTTCATACTCCAGATAACATGCTTATAATAATAAAGTAGTAATAACTAGTCTTTATTGATTACTTATGATTTTCTGAATATTTCTGCTTGCTTTTACATATATCAATAGACATAAAAGACAATGCAAGGACTATAGAGTAGTGGTTACTAGTGGGGTGGGGGAAGAGAGGAGAAGTAGGGTAAAGGGGGTCAAATATATGGTAGCTGAAGGAAACTGGATTTTGGGTGGTGAACACACAATAAAATATACATATGTCAAATGATAATACACACCCAAAAATTATATGATTGTATTCACCAATGTTACCCCAATAAACTTAATTTAAAAAAATGCAAGAAAAATATTATTATAATCCTCATTAGGCTTTGTGAAAGTTAATGCTTAGCAAAATAAAGAGGTTCCATCCCATGCACAGAAGTCTACAGTCTTGGGAGCTAATCCTAGACCTCTGGGTTCTAAGCCTATTACTTTTTACTAAATCTGCCCTTCCATGCAGTGAAAAACTTAGCATATTCTATACTCACTGTCTTTGCTCTGTCATCACATGAGCCTTCTTGACAAACTACCACAATACAGTATTAATTTCCAGCATTCTAATGAAATTTGTTTCCTCGCATGTGGTCATAGACTCTCATGTTGACTCTCCTCAGTTCCCTTCTACAGATTTTCTAAAGTATTGGATATTTAGCCAAATTTATGTGCAAAAACACTTTTCTCCTTTATATCTCCTGTCCACACCTCTGGATCTTCCATTGCCTCTTGAACCTTCTTCTCTCATTCCTCTGCTTTCTCTTCTGTTTTGATTGTCTTTTAATATCATTGTTATTTGATTCAATCTCCAGACAACTTCATTTCTAGACATATAAATGTTCCTTGATCAATTTCAATTCTCAAAAGTTTAATAACCATATTTGTTCAGATTATTTCAGGTGTACATCTTCAGCATGAAATATTTTTTTAAAACTTCCTTCTCGGTTCATCATTACCACATGGTTGCTCTAACAAACCAACTAATTGCAGTCACCAAATCCTCTTGATCTTACTTCCTCACCGCTTTTTTCTTTAGAGCCTTCTTCCTACCACCTTGCACCCTTCTGTCACCCAGTCTTTATAATCTGT
The DNA here is from genome assembly GCF_014176215.1 of Rousettus aegyptiacus. NCBI lineage: Eukaryota > Metazoa > Chordata > Mammalia > Chiroptera > Pteropodidae > Rousettus > Rousettus aegyptiacus. The sequence continues at coordinate 62,841,803 of NW_023416286.1, read as the reverse complement.
TACCAAAACTGATGTAAGCATCTCCTGCTTAGTCATAAGCTACCCAAGGTCTTGCTTTCAATTGTCCGTACATCTAACATCCTTTTGTTGCTGATTCCTTCTTTTAGAACTTTATTGACTCTTAATGTTTTTTTTCTTTTTGTAAGAGCAAATCCTGATACCTGAAAGACAAGTAGTCAGGTGATGTTGGGATTGAAGAAATGTATATTCTAATAATATTAAATATCAATAGTAAAGAGCCAAGAAGAGGATGGTGTGTCTAAGGCAAGAAAATTTTGTCATGGGTAAGACTTGGATAGAGTTGATAAGAAATGAGAGTGAGAAGGAAGGTGGAGCCAAATTTTGCAAGTACTATGAATAGTAAATTTGAACTACATAAAGGGATGGGGAGCAATTTAAAGATTTTAGAATAGTGGCATTATGCTATTTGCAATATGTACCGATCACACTAGCTGCAGTGTGAATTGAGATAGTCTCTTTTAAGCAGCGACTTGGGATTTGTGTTAGAGAGTGGGGTGCAGTATACCAACCAGAATCCCATTAAAAGAGTCTAGATGGGAAAACAAGGTGCCTGAAAGAAAGTATCCATTGAGTAAATGAAAAGACATATAGGAATGTAAAATTTATTTAGGAGGTTGATTCCATATAACAAGGTGATCAGCAAGAAAGAACCTACTCCAATTATATGGAGCAGCAAAGCCATAGACGACTGACAGCCTTTGAAAGTTTAAGATATGAGATTTGAAGGAGAAATACAGAATTGATTATACCTTGTATTTCAAGCATGTAAGTTATGATCATGCACAAACACATACAAAGAGAGGCACAGACTAAAAGCCAGGTAAGGCAAGGAAATTTGTGTTCCTTTTAGTCTTCAGCAGTTCTACTTAACCATGCTGAGACCCCTAAAATTTGAATCGAAATTAATTGCATGACAAGAAAGGACTATTCAAAAGCAAAGTTACATTATTTGCTAAAATTCTAAAGTAGTCCTTCTGCAGCTTCCAGGAACTGTTCTATTATAGTGTATTTAGAGGTAGTCAGTCATTGATAGCTTGGAAGGCATTTTCTTTCCACTACAAATGGATAAGTCAGATTTTCTCTGAAAGAAAACAAAACATAAGTCCCACAGATATCTTTCAGTCAGAATTTAAAGATAAAAATTGGTACTAGCCATTTGATAGTTTGTAATTTAAATGACAAGGGTCAACAGTTTAGCTATGTTCATTGGAACTGAGCAATTAGTCTCAGGTTAGTTTTCTTAGGCTAAAGGATAACCAAAGGATAAGAAAATTGTAAATTTCACCTCAGTGTTCTAACTAATAATTTGTTCTCTCATATTCGTAAATGCACTGTATCCAAATAAGGAGAGCACATGACTTAGAAAGAGATTTCTCTTTTCCCTTATTAATCATGCCTAGTAGACTTCTGGTCATATATCATTGGCACGAGCCTTTCAGGTCATCAGACCCTCTTTAAGTACCAGAAAGCATGTGAAATCAATATTCTTAGCTAGGCGCATTGCTGCCCCAACTCCAACAAGAGTCCATAAAATTAGGAATTAAGAAGAGAGTGAATATCTGTTGGCAGGAAGCCATTTCTACCATGATAGACTTACCTCCAAAACGAAACAGCAATGATACTATGAAATAAGTGCTGTAGAGAAATCGTACCTATATTTTAGAATTATAGAGAACTATAGATGGCAATCACTTCAAATAATTCTTCTCAAAAGGTGATGTTTGTAATGAGTTATATCAACTAGCAATTTTTCAGGTAGACAACAGCGAGGAACATCAATCATGGAAGAAGATAAGTGTGGAGAAAAGTATCAAGGTGAAAAAATAACTTTGCTCAGTCAACAAAACCCAAGAATGCTGTTGAGGTTGAAGGAAAAGTTAATTGAAGGGATGATGACAGGAGACAAATATTTATGTATTTAACGCTGAGTACTATGAAGTTTATTTTAAAGACAGTGGCAACTATTTAAGTGTCTTATCCCAAAGTACTTCATGATTAGATGGATTGGAGACAGTAAGATTTAGGACTATGAGATTAATCCAAATAGAGAAATCATGAAGGCAATAGCTATAAATCTGAAGAAGATAGTTCTAAGAAAGAAACATTGGGGTGTTACACAAACAGAGTATATAGGTGTATGTGTTTGCTAGATTATAAGATTTAGAAATCACATGAGTAATTTGAGCTGGAAATAGCGATTGTTGAGACATCAGCCTATTAGACATAATAGAGTTATGGTTATGGATGGGTCACTCAGAACAAGTGATGAGAAAATAAAAAGGTACAAGCAAGATTATTGAAGATAATTTTAAAGAGATGTTTGAGGAATACAATATTGTAGAAAAGAGATTAAGAAGCAACAGTGTAAGAAACTAGAGAAGATCTGATTAAAAGTAGTCCCCTGAATAGTAATGGAAAAGATAATTCTTGGGGAACAAGAAGGGAGGTTCAAGAGAACCAAATGCCAGGCTGAATAAGACCTGGCTAGACAGTGTTTATGTAATTTGAGCATTACATAATCTTTAGTGATATTTGGGGAAACCGATTCAGCAAAGCTGAAAGGGAAGAAGACAGATGGCTGTGGGTTATGAAAAAGGAATAGATGAGGAAGTGGATACTACATATTTTGAAAACTTGGAAGGAGAAATTAGGAGGAAGGAGAACAGATGATAGGTAGAAATTGATCGTAGGATTGTAACAGGATCGTATGTGTGTACATATGTCCACATGTATGTATGCATTATTGTGAGAACTTTGAGAAGACTGTATTTTGAGGCATTTGTCAGTAGAGAAAATGTATATTTAGGTAGAGCAGGTATAATTGACAAAAGACTAGTTAGGAGGGTAGGGAGTAGGGGGTGTTTTTACATAAAACCACTTATGTCTCTTTATATGATATGTTTTACAAAGCTGATGTTTATACTTATTATGAATTTACTCACTTAAAATGCCTGTCACAACAAAAATATTTTATCTATGACCACCATTGCATGCATCTGAGTAAACTATTTATTGATAAGTGCATAAGAAATAAAACTTTATCATGAAATGGCAACATGGCAGATTTTAAATTTTCATTTCAAATAATTTTAATATTTTATATTAATATTTTATTAATAGTTTATATTTTATTAATATTTAATAAAATATTAATATTTGATTAATAAAGATATGAATATCTTTATTCTTTCTAGGAAGTAGTGATAAATGCATGAAATAGCAGATTTTTCTCAGTTTTAAATATTCATATCTGTGTCAGAAGGTTATCTTTCTGTATTCTAGTCTATTTTTGACATAAGTACCATCTTATAGTCATAGCATTTTGTTTGATTTCCATCATCAATATTACCTGAAGACTCTATATCTTTTTTGTTATTAAATATTGTTATAAATAGTACTAAAGCTAATGTGTCTGTGCTACTAAGCTTATTTCATACATGGCCTTCCTTAATCAGTCAATTGGTATGACCTGTATTCCATATTTTAAAACTGGCCATTTGTCATCACAACATTTACAATTTAATACCAAGAAATACAGTTAAGAATGGAATGAAGAACTTACTTTTATCTTGTGACCTGGACACACTTTTGAACCCAATTATCTCAGTGTGAAATGTTAGAGAACTGTGAAGAGAATCTGTGGAAATACCATAAACAAGTAATCATAAATGAAATATCTGCAATGGTGCTAAACCTCCTAAATATAACTCTTGGACATGTAGTTATTTTCATTACTACTTTTGGTGAAAAAAAATAGAAGTTATTCTTGAGGCAATCAGTGTAATAAAGATACTTTAAATAAAAGGAAATGTTTATTATTATAAGGCAGTATTAAGAGAAAACACTTGTCTGAAGAAGCATGGAGTAACCCAGGGAGCAAGATAGGGGTTACCTTTAAGAGGGCATTTGGTATAACTGTTACACATTTTTTCTAGAATGAATAAAAACTAAAATTAACATGAAAATCAGTTTTTCCCTTGAATGTTTAATATTCGGCTCTGGGATGGTTTGTGATTATATTGGATTATATGGAAAAATCATAAACCTGTAGGCTTTAAAAATCTTTTTGTTTTATTTTTGGAAATGTATGTCATTGATCTCATTTTTTTTTTCTCAAGTATCCATTTACCCAGAAAATGAATGGTTGGAAATAATAGTAAATTTTAGTAATTATTTTCTGATTCAAAATGAATGACTAGAAAGGTCGCATTCCTACATCCTGCTCAGTTTTCTGGTCTGACATGTACACAGGGATACTGAAGAACGCTCCATGGCGGGGCCTGAGTCCCTCCCTGTCCTCAACACAAGGTTTGCCCAGGCCGGTGCATCAGCAAAACCCACTTCAGGTCCTTACTGGGCATCCCTCTTCTATCTCAAGCTCTGAATTACACATTACTTTTATACATAAAAGGATTTCTGTTTATAAAAGTATATGTTATAATGTTCACCTAATTATACGTTAAATACTGTATAATTTTTCTTCATAAGTAAATAATACATGTTTTTACATGTGTACAACATGTGTACATATAGCAATGTTTGTAATCTTGTTGAAATTATATTTTAAATGATTTTATTGAACAAGAAAACATTTTAATTGGAATGTAGAGATTTGAAATTTTAACTAGTTGATCTAGGAACCTTTTCTTTATGATTTCCAGCTCTGAGATGTGACAATGCTTTTGTCGCATCCAGGAGTATACAGATATCAACTTGTATTAAATCCACTTGTAATTTTAACATCTAACTTTTCAATTCATCTGGAAATTACTGTGGTAAAATTAACTATTTCCTACCACTAGCATACTTTTTAAATCCTGAGAGTAACCTTTTTCTAAAAAGAGCAACTAGCTCTTCTGCTGAGCATGTTTTCTGATTCCTTACTCTGCAAGAGGAGGATACAGATGCCTCCAACCTCTCCTTAAACTACATAATTTCAGGTAAAACTTGTATTTCTTCTTTGAAAAAATACTTTTTCCTATTATTGAATAAATTCCCATTGTAACTTCAACTTTACTAAAAGAAGAATCTTTATTCCATTTTATCGTAGTCAACTTGACAATCCAACTCACATTTTTGTAGGAGTTGCTCATGAGCCATTGGGTAGGAAGTAATATGATGGGGATGGATGTTTGGGTGGGGGCTGGGCGGGTGCTCTAGTCTGGATCTACATCTGTCCTCACTGGCATCTATAATGTGCCTAACTCTGTTTTTTTAGTGAGAGGTCACACAAGTGACAGCTAAATTGGTCTCTGAAGCCTAGCTCTTAGTTCATGTCCACTGAGTCTCTTCTAGACAAAGTATATAAATATCTCGAGTATTTCTGGAGAATGAAGGCCATAGTCAAGAGGAAGGATTGTAGGGAAAGCATGTGGAAAGTTGAACCACATAGCTGTATCATTTGGTAGCTTTTCAATCTTGATTTTTGCTCATCTTCCCAGTTTTTATCATCCTTATGGGTTTTATGTTGAAAAACTGCCTCTACCCTGGCATTATGTATACTCAGAGCTGTGGGTCTCTTCTCCCTAGTTAAGCCATCAGTTTTTTTCTGCTCATCCTCATACTTCCAGAATGTCATTATAGCTTCTCGGTAGCTGAACTCCTTTTCTCCCTTTCAATACAGTTACAGCTGCATTTTCAATGGGATTATGGCCAAGTACAAAGTGAGTCTTTGCTGAAATGTGAGGGGGTTGCCAAATATATTTGCTTATAAGATTAAAATATAGAAAAATCTTAGATTGGAATTAAAGATATTTTTATCCAGTTTTGTTGTTTAATAACCTGAATGAAGGCTAGAGAAGAAATGAATTCCATTTTAGCCTTTGTTAAAAGCAACTTGCAACAAACCATGCAACTAAAGACTGTGACATTAGTCCAGTGATAGCAACAATATTCCAAATATTACATGATTTACAGAAATATAACTATTCAAATCATTTCAAAAATTCAGATTAAGCAGTAATTACTTATTCCGATGTAGTTTCAGAAGGAAATTGTACTTAGAGAGACAAGAGGTTTAGGCATTTTGAGGTACCCTTTGCCTTTCAGGTGCTAATTCTACGTGGGGCTCACAGTGAAGTTGTCTAGGTTTTAAAAACAGTGCTTACTCGATCAAGGGTTGGCCATTTTGCTTTTAGCAACCACAAGCTTCTCGGCCTCTTCGGGCCAGAATAAACGGCCTTCAGTTTCTTCTCAATATCATTGAGGTGTGAAAAACCTCTTTCCAAATCCGCCTCCTCTTGCTTCTGCCTGCAGGCGCTTAATTAGGTGCTTATCCTAACACCTTGGAACATACTTTCTGGAAATGGCTTAATTCCCAAACCATCAGATTTACTTTTTCTCTTAGTTTCCCATCTTCTCAAAACTTTTCTGTAAATGAGGCCATGGAGGCAAGCATGCTCCCTATGACCTGAACTTCCATTCAGAACAAAAACAGCATCTGTTGCTCTGTTATGGTTTGATAGCTGTAATATTACTGACAGACAGTACTTCCAGCCTTCTCCTAATCAATGTCAGTCTATTTTTTTTCTATTTTTAGCTATCTGATTTTATTCCTTATATATGTTTCTAGAGAAACCAAACCTTTTATCTCTCTTTGCAGTTGTTAAAATATATTGGCAACAAGACAATTTAAAAATATTTCAAAACGCACAAATTATGTCATTGCTCTGCTTTAATACACTGAAAATACAAACTGTATGGAAATCATATATGCTCCACTCAAGTTGATCATGCTTAAAAGAAATATTTACCTTTGATACTGGTCTTCTTTGGATCACACATTGAGATAATTTATGAGACAAAAACTCTGTATCTTATAATTTTTGCTTATTTTCAAGTAACTGATAAAATAGACAGTTGCCATAATAGAAATTATGAACACCCACAATTAGTACCAAAATATGTGCACGTGCTAATTTGTAAGTCTAAGTACATTCTTAATTTGAAATTTGCCCTCTGGAAAATAGTTACAATATTGTTAATTTTATGACAGCTGTAACACTGTTTATTTTATGACATTTCTATACCTAGCTTACAAGAATTTGAGAGACTAAATTTAAAATAAAAAAGAAAATACAGGGACTTAGTTTTTCTTTTCATGTTTGTTACAAGTTTTCCCAGGAGCCTGGGTCTCATTTATGTCATCATGTATGTGTTTCACAATTTTGGACTTGCAAAAATGTGCCAGAATTTGAATGCCTTACACAATTTTTGAAAAGTAACTATAATATACAATGCACTGACCTTTTAGTTTTCATTTTGATTGGTTGACAATTACACTTTTACAGCTCAGTCAGATTATAAACAAAGGGGGAAATCAAATACATAAAGGTCAGGAACGTGTAATGACAAAGTTTATGAGACTATTTACCTTCCTATGAGTAAAAATGATTAAAAATTACACATTTGCTTTCTAAACATATTTTTCAAAATAGAGATCCTTAAAAATTAATTCAAAATATAAATTGCCAAATATTGTTTTCTTAATTTTGTTTAAGTAAACTTTGTATATACCTTTTCTAAAAAAGTCATATTTCTTTATTGAACATCTTTCAAATTATTATTTTTAAAGATGAATGACGCTGTGTTCGCATATATTATAATAATGATACTGGAAAACACTCAAGGTTTAGATTTTTATTATTCAACTTATGTTTATCTAGTTTCTAGAACATAGTAACAATAAAAATTATTCATTTATCAAAATTGATATCTCAAAGGGAGATATAAACAAACAGTGTAAATAAACATTCAAAGAATAGAAACTATTCGTGCAATAAACTCTTAGCAATTCTTACAACAGTCTTCCAGAATTATCTGCTCTTCCATCTCACTCTGTACATAATGGGAAAGAAAGTTCTCTTTGGCGTAGAATCATTCTTGAGCTCAACTAAGAAAGGAAAACATAACTGAAAGAAGCTGGATATTACAACTGATGGGAACAGTCAAGTCTCATTGTTCAGGAGCACGTATTGCTAGAAAATGTTACAGAAAAGTCTCTTTTACTTGAAATTACACAGGAATGGAAAAAATGACATTGCAAGAATGAGAAAAAAGAAAGAGTAGGCAGAGGTATTGTTGTTATAGAAGCCCAGGTGATAATGAGAAGTAGAGATTAAGTGTAGAAAGCAATCAGCACTCTTGAGAGTTGAGAATGGGGAAAAACGGAAGATCAAATGGTTTGCTAGAATGAGTAAAAATAGTCACCTACATGTCAATAATATACAGATTCTGAAGAGTCTGGCTCAGTTGAACACATAGAGGGCCTTCACTGTATGCATGATTCATGTGTGAGTCTGGTAGCAAAAAAAGGAAACAAACCACTTATTTACCAATACAAATTTGGGGGTTAAAGGAGGGCTAAAAAAACTGTAGACACAGTTTACTCTAGATGATAGAGCTTTACTTAAGTAGTTTATGAATAAAAAATAACATAATAGTGGAAAAAGAAAGTGGGTAATTATTTGGGATGGCATCACAGCCAGTTTCTGACATAGCTTTCAATGATCCGACTTCTAAGTATTTATGCCCTGTATGAGCGAGCCCCTCTCCTTAATGTAGGCTGGACCTAATGCTTTGTTCTTAATGGACAGAATAAAGCAAAAGTAATTGGATGACACTTCTGTGATTAGGTTATAAAAGCCATAACTTGCATCTTGCTGGCCCTCTCCCTCTCTTTCTGCTACTTTTTCTTGCCCTCTTGCCCACTCGCTATGACTGGGAGAGCTGCTGTGGTGTGAACTTCATTATGGAGAGGCCCACCTTGCTGTGTGCGGAGGGGAGTCCTCAGGTAAACAACCGGTGAGGAACTAAATCCTCCCAACAACCATGTGAGTGAGCCTCCCAGTCAAGCCTTGAAATGACTGTATTCAAACAGCTGCCCTACACAATGTTTCTCCTTTTTATTGTTAGTACTCTATAGGTTTAGAGCTAAAACTGACAATCTAGAAAAGGAGTCAGTGATGGTGCCCAAATAACTTCGAATTGGCAATTTCCTTTCCATATATTTAAGTGAGATTTTGGACAGATAAGTCTTTCCATCCAGCTCTTAAGTAAAGCTGTTTAATCAGCTGGTCATATGCTTTTTCCTAATACTTAGATAGACTCAACTGCACAGAGGAAATCGCAATATTATTTGAGAAAGAATTATGTTCAAAGGAAGGAGAGATTGCATACTTCTAGGGAAGCCTGGGTGAACAGCTAAAAAATGGACACCGAATACATGGAAGGAAAGGACTGAGGAAATAAGACCGCTTAAAAGGAAGCCAGTTTGCACCAGAAATAAACAGTTCTCTGCTGCCTCTAGCATATATGTCAAAGGATACTAAAGTCTAATTTTTAAATGAACATTTAGCTATTATTGTATGAAATTAAATTATGTGGGATAAAAAGCAATACTTAATTCAAATTGCCAAGCTCTTTTGTTGGTTAAATTATCTACTAATAGAACTAAATAGGGTTCAAGAAACAGAAACATATACAATAGTGTTCAGGGTTCAGTAGGTTAAAAATTAATATTCTTGAATAAGCATAGTGAAACTAAATATCCAAACACCAGAAATAGTTCTAGAATAACAGATACATCAAAGTAGGTTCCAGCAACCCCAGGACACTCACCTGGTAGAGGGACATGGGCAAAATGCCAGGTAAACACTCATAAAAGCACTGTGGTTGACATTCAAAATCAAAATGTTTAAGGTTTTTATGGAGCTACAGGTTTTCTGTATTGCTTAAAATTTTATAATGAGAATGAATTATTTATGCAATAATGAAAAGCTATTTTTGTAATTTTAAAATGGAAAAAACACAAATACCCCCACGAGCAATGAAAATGTTATCTTTGGCAATATTCATAAAGCCAGGAAATTATTGGGCTAATTTGAGTCTCCAAAGAAATTTCAGTCTCTGCTGGAACAAAACCTGAAGCTGAGGTACTAAGGTCTTCATCTGTCCATGCTCCATCTGATGGCTTCTTTACTGCATCAGATAAAGGATGTTCCTGAGGTCAGTCTTCCTCTCATCTTTAAAACTCTACCACATGTTGACTCACTCAGCTCTACTGTGGTGACAAAAAAAGATTTTGGTGTCAGTATTGGATGCCTTTCTACAACAAATTGGTAAATGGTCTCTCTTTTGTATATATTTCCTAAAAGTGCTTGTGTAAGATTAGGTTTATTTGTTCCTTAAATCTTTGGAAGAATTTACCAGATAATCCATCTGCACTCGGAATTTATGTGTCTGCGTGTGTGAGGGGGAGGGAGATGGATAAGTTACTTTTAGATAGAGCTTCTATAATAGATACAGAACTCATTCAGAATTTTAAAATTTCTTATATCTCTGTCATTCAGAAGAAATATTTCAGTTCTTTGGGCTAAAGAAAGATTATCCTAGACAGAAGCACAAACTTCAGGAAGTAATGAAATTCACTGAAAAAATAACCTTAAAATATTGACACAAGAAGAAGTGTTAAAAATCTGAATGAGCTCTGAATCTATTATAGAAGCTCAATTTGGAAGTAACACATTTCTCATAAAAAAAAAATTCCAAGCACAGATGGATTATCTGGTAAATTCTTCCAAAAATTTAAAGACCAAATAAAACTAATCTTACACAAGCATCTTTAGAAAATATATACAAAAGAGAGACCACTTACCAATTTGTTGTAAAAGGGCATCAAATATTGACACCAGAATCTGACAAAGATATCAAAAGAAAAAGAATTTATAAGGAATATTTATTGTGAAATAGATCTGAGAAGTAAGGGTAAAGATAATAATTATATATTTTTTGAGTTTATAATATATGTTGAAATAAAATGTATGACAACAGAAAATATGAGTGGCTAAATAATGTTTAACTATTTTAAGGTTATCACTTTGTTGAAGTGGTTAAAGTACTACCTAAGTTGTAATGAGTCTAGAATATATTTTTCTATAATATTATAAATTGTAAATAAATATAATTATAATCTAGGATATTAAAAGGTTAATAAATATACTGAAAAAATAAATAAATGATTCATCCAGAAACAGCAATAAAGGGGAAATAAAAATAATAATAGAAAAATAGTACAAATAAAAAACAAAAGTTATATTCAGAATTTGTAAAGAACTTTAAAACATCAATTAGAAAAATGTACATAATATATTTTTTCATGAGTAAATGCCTTGATTAGGCACTTTATGTTAGACTGTACCAAAAAAAACCAAAATTATATGAATACCATTAATTATTAGAAAAATTCAGATTTAAACCACACTAAAATACCACCATACTCTTACAAAATACCTAAAATGGAAATGACCAGTCATACCAAGTGTAGAAGATATGAAATAACTGCAGATGACAATGAGAGTTCTGGATGTTGAAATGTAATATATCATTATCATCTGAGTTGTTGTTTTGTGTGCATACTTATGTGAAAACTCATTGAACTGTATATTTAAGATATATACACTCTATTATTAGTAAATTATACATTAATATTAAGAAGGAGGAAACTATATACATACATACATACATACATACATACATACATACATACATACATACAGCCAGCTAGTTTGGTTAAAAGGTACTTACCCCTAGGAGCTAACAATTCCATATTTAGGTGTATGCCCAATAGATGTGACTAGTTTTTTACACCAAAAGACTTTGAAGAAGTTTCAAAGGAACACTATTTTTATATCCAGACAGTATGATTGTCCAACAACAGAAGAATGAAAAATTATGGTTCATTGATACAATAGAATAAAATACAGCAATTAAAAAGAATGAACTTCTGCTCTATCTATAGTCACAAATATGCTTACTAAGTATAAAGTTCCTCAGGAAAAATGTATCTATGATGGAAGAAGTCAAAATAGTGTTTTATTGAGTAGATAAAAAAAGGTAGAAAAGAGGCTTCTGAAATGCCGGTAATGTTCTATATTATGATTATGGTGGTCACATGGTTCATTTCATGTCAAAACATTATTGAAGTTATACACTTAAGATATATGCACCGTTTTTGCTGGAGCTACTATAACAAGGTATCATGGACTGGGGAGCTTAAAGCAACATAAATGTATTGTGGCACAGTTCTAGAGGCTAGAAGTCTGAAATTAAGATGTCGGTAAGGTTGGTCACTTCCGAGGCTTTGAAGTAGAATCTGTTTCATGCTCTCTACTAGCTTCTGATGGGTTACTGGCAGTCGTTGATATCTGTGGCTTGTAGATCCATCGGTCCAATCTTCCACCTTCATCTACACTCTCCCAGTGTCTTTTCATATAATCTTCACTCTGTGCATATCTGTCTCTGTGTTCAAATTTCCTCTTTCTGTAAGAACTCTACCCATACTGGATTAGGGACCACCCAAATGACCTCATTTAACTTATTACCTCTGCAAAGACCCTGTTTCTAAATAAGGTCATAAAACACACACACACACACACACACACACACACACACACACACACACACCAAAAAAAACAAAAGAAAAAAAAAACAGAAATACACAATCTGAAGTGCTGAGGCCTAGGACTTGAACATATATTTTTGCAGAAACACGATTCAAGCCATAATAAATGTCATAAGAAATATATGCTATCATTTAAAAAAAAATACATACATTAAATCTAGCAGGAAAAGGAAGAGAATTGAAATGAAGGTCAAGGAGGGCTGTAATCAGCCTTGATACTATAATATCTGTTTTTAAACTAAATGTTAGAATAGTTGAAACATTAGAATTGTAAGACATTAGAGCTGTAAGACACATTTGGGAATTTTCAGCTTTCTCTTTCTTCACCTGAAATGTTTAGATTCAACAAGGTTAAATTGCTTAAAATCATACATTTCAATAGCTAATAGTAGAATCTGGTCTAGAAGCCAAGTTAAATACCCACCTAACCTTTCCTCAATACAAACTCAGCCCCAAATTTCACCCATTTTTCTCTAATTATTTCTAGAATATTTAGTAAAATCACATTCCTTTAATCTTCATCTGAAAATATATTTGTCTATATTTTTATAGTTTATGTATAGAAAGTTAGGTTAAGGGAATTTTATTGTAAAGGTGAAAATCAGAATGATATTTGTGAAGCTATACCTCTCATTGCCATCTGGCATACACAAGGGTGTCATACTAAATGGAATCAGAATGAGCTCCTTTTGGAAATAAGCCTTCAACAGACTGGGAAACTTTAGGAGAATCTTCCATAGGATGTTGTAATAGAATATTTGAGAATGAATTCTGCACAGCTGGCCAATGAAGGAAATCTAGATTAGTTGCCAAAACCAGATTTTAAATGAATTTGCAATCCTTCACACTTCTTTCAAAAAGCAATGGCAATTTTGATGAAGTGACAAAATCTTTTATAATCAGGGAGTCCTTACATTGGCAATGGATCATGATTAATGTCTTTTTCCATCCCCGCTCCTTTTCTTTCTTACTATTTTTTTTTCTTTTCTATCTCTCTTTGACATCAGATTTATGCAGCTAAATGGTTAAAAGACAATAATGACAACACATAACAGTTGAATGACATAAACCACATAGTCCTTTTAGAAATATGTTGAGATAAACTTTTTTTTAAAAAAAATGGCAAGGAAAATCTAGGTTAATAATGGAAAATGCTAATTCCTATATTTTTTATAGAAATTGCATGACCTTTTAGTCAGTGGAGATAACTGAGATGCTAGAATAGATGCTGGTTCTGTATTTTATGACCGAGCCCGATGAGGCAAAATTTAGCAATGAGTTAAGGGAAGAAAACCACTCACTTTGTAATATATGTAAAATTAATGTCATCTACCTCATTAACTAGAAAATGCATGTAAAATTAAAACTGCCTTTATAATGGGGATCTTACTTTACTTCTATGGAGTATGTTTAATAGAAGCCTGACTTACTAGATGTGGCTGCGTTGTCTAGAATCCATTTTCAACCAATCCATTTATGTTTTAGAGTACTTTCACTTGTTTTCCTCAGGAGCAATACATGTTCAGTTTTATTATATCCTTGATTTTGGAAATTTGGTTGCTTTGCCCTATAATGTCAGCTAGATGATATGGCATAACTAGGCAAATGGCTAGGCATATTTCCAGCAGTGATATTAGTACTTTTCCTTGCTGTGACACCATACCACCCCGAGGCATTTTCCTGAAGTAATGCAAGGCACAAGTCACTGAACATTTGGGGCAAATCTACATGCTAGTCTTTATTACCTTATGCACATTTAAATATTACTCGTGCATTTGAAGAGATTCAGGCTTTTGGCATGTTTAAAAAATTATTCCCCAATAATAAACCCTACCAAAAATAATGTAAATGTACTCTGTACTTAAGAAATGTGATACAATGAAATTATTTAATATTCGATCATTCTTATTTAGTATTTCTTTTAATTTCAAGTATAGACTAACCTGGATTAGCTAGAAACCTAGATAGTTTCTGTCCTGTCATATTTGTGGATACCAATATGTATATGTGATTTCTGTGTGTATATTTTGGTGAATATGTGATAATGATTTGGAAAATTATTAATAAATTAGCTTGAAAGTAAGATGTGGTGACATCAAAAAATATTTTTTTGGGGGGGGGCAATATAATTGTTATATATCATGCCCCGAATAATAAAATATTTTATTTTAAGAAATTTATACTACACATCTATGTGTCAACTAAACAGGATTCATGTTTTTAATTTACCCATAACCTCCACTTTCCTGTCCCCCTTTTTTCATTCTCCCGCTGCAGAACCATTATACATTGCTTGCTCACAAAATGTCCTTGTCTCTTCCCCCACTCTGGTCACTGATCTTCTGTACCTTCCCAGTTAATAGCATGGATGTTTTGGTAGAAGTGAGAAAGATTTTTTTTTTTTTCTTTTTCACCTGTTCTCCTCAGGTCCTTGGAGTGTTTTCTCATAGACATTTTACAGGAACCATTTGAGAATTGATAATATTTGGTGGCCACACTTCCTCTTTTGGTCCCACAATTTTTCTGAGTTCTATTTGAGTTTGCATTTATTTCCCTATTTCCTTTTTTATTCCTACACTTACCTGTTAGCTATTAGTTTTAACTCTCTTGTGAGGTCCAATTTAGAGTTTGGTTTAGAATGCATATTAATTACAAACTTATCCAGTCATTTTTGGTATGACAAACTAGAAGATGGAACTGGCCATGCTTTGAGTTGGAGGTAAGGATCAGGCATGGTCGGAAGGAGACATACAGAATTTAATATGGCAACAAGAACAAATGACTTCTTTGCAGTATTGGAGGCCAGAGAGTGAATGTAGTAAGCCTTTTCTAAGTTCGGTGTTCTATTTACAAACTCACAAGACTATAAATTGTCAGACTGCATTGCATAAACCAAATGCTAACAGAACAGTGAACTTTCAAATTACTGGCACAACAGAAGCCAAGATCAGAAAACTCAAACTTAAAGAAAATACTGACACAAAATCCTATAGAAATGACTTCTGTGTCTGGTTAACTTAACATAACATGGCATGTTGTAAAATGTCTTTGGTTTTTTAGGTGGAATAATCTGTAAAGGTTTAGCTGCTTTTGAAAATATGTTTGGAGATGTGTGAGAGTTAGGTTATGTGGATAAACTGTCTTCTAAATTTGAAAGACAGAGCATGAGAAAGTTTGGTATAAAAACTATTTGTAAAAAATGACTGTAAATAGGGCAGAATGTGTTAGAGTGTGGGTGGGAGCAGAGTTGTAGGTTTGGGGGAAGGGAAGTTACATTGAAAAAAAATAACGAGAGCATATTATATAAAGAGTTTTTTTAAAGGTCTCATTTGAAAATGTTACAGAGATATTTTAAAAATTCAGCATGAGAAATTTTGAATCAAAGTTCTGACTTTAAAATGTTATAAGCTTTTGTTGTCTTCCTATTTCTATATATTTATTTATGGGTTTAGCTTAAATTTATGAAAGTACAAGTGCCAATTGCTTTATAATAAAATTAAATTTACACATATATATGTTTGCATGTATATAGAGAGGTTTTTTAAAATGCATTCTTAAACTGTACTATTTAAAGATGTTTTGCTAATAATAAAATGAAAGTACAAATTTTTCTATATCTTCAGTTATCTGGTTTGAAATTTTTTTAACATTTTGATTTTTCACTTATATATTTTCATCAATACTATAAAATCTTAAAATAGCAGATTTTACCATGTCTACATTTGAATAAATGACTAAAGGTGCATTTATGATGACTGAGACTTTTTAAAAAATATTTATTTTTGTATACTTGTGTAAATGATTATAAGAAAATAGAGGAAATATTTTGAGGTGTATTATTACATATAGAATTTTGAAGCAATTTAACTGCTCTAAACTCACATTTAGAGTTTTTTTTTTTTAATGTGATAAATATGTTTCTCTTTCACAGCAAATATGTTGTATATGTGAGCCACCTATAGCCAGATTTTATTGTGTTTGAAAAGCTGTTGCAACTGTGGGATGTTGCCAGACAGTTAGTAAAAAGCAAATTGAGTCTACTGAGAAATGAATTCACCAGCTGAAAGAAATACATTTGCCTTAGAGTCATCAAATATTCTACCCACCAAACTCATTCTCCAAGTTAGCATTCCTAATGAGCTTCCTAAACCAATTAAACATAAGCAGGAAGTGTCAGTCATCAAAAATGACTATTTTCAGCTAATCAGCTGAATGCACAATCTGCATGGCATTGTGGAAAGGAGGAACACCCTAAAAGTTGTTTTGTTTTTCACTTTATTCCCATTTTGTTAACTTCTCAATTATACGGATGCAGTGTCTTACAATGAACATTGTAAATGAGCGTAAAGCCTTATAGTATATAAAGTGCATTTTCTTGCATTATTATTCAGCAGAATAAAATGACTTTTAATGAGCTTAAGCGATTTGCTCAAAGGCATACAATTAATTAATGTGTGGCTGGGACTCAAAATCATGCCCTTTCCTCCACAGTAATTGTTCTATAAATATATATGTGTTGATTGACTTTCTACCCTTAGTGACAGGGTTCAAGTGTTAAAAATGCCATCTGCCTTATGTGGGCGGACTTAGGTAGAGCCAAGGCAGGATGAGGATGAAAGGAGATACTTTTCCTTCCATGCAGACAGACAGGTTCCCTCCTTTAAAGACGGAATCAGGGTGTTAATATCAGTTCCTACTGCTTATGATGATAACCATGGTATAGATGAGAAACCATTACTGAGCACTTATATGCTAGCACTTTACGTAATTTAATCAAAATAATAATTCTCTAATCTTCCAAAAAGACATTCTCCCATTTTTCAGATGTGGAAAATGTAGGCCCTGAGCCATAATGTTAAATTTATTTGGGGTTTTAAGTTTTGAAAAATTCTTATGACATGTTCTATATTTTATGAATATATAGAACAGCTAGCTATTCACGGTGTATGTGGTGAAAATAGAGATGTGTTGCAGTATGTGGCAGGAGTATGTCTATTCTAATATGACTGATTTTCATGCACCATTTATAGAAGAAATTGGCTTTCATTATCAGTCTATAGTCATTTTATTTGTGTATGTTCCTTTAAATGTGCACATATGAAAGCCCTTTTGTGTTATTAAAGACCTTTCGGGGAAGGCTCCTCTTTATGAAAGTGGTTTAAGAGTAGAATGTAAAATAACACTTGCCCATGCAGGTGGAACAAACGGGGCTTGATGGTAGTGGTGGGGGAGTGATCCCCACGATGTCTCCCTGAGGCGTTTGGGGAGGAGAGGATTCAGAAGGGCTTACCCTCCATGAAATAACAGGGGAGAATTTTGTTACCTGGTGACCAAAATTCTGAAGCTAAGATTCTCTCCCTATGCTAGAAAAAATAATTTTTATTTACACAAATCAATTATTTGAAAATATTTCTACCTATTCATTTAAAAAGTTAATTGGAACATTAACATTTTCTTTCTAGTTTATAGTAATTAGTACGGCAAACAGATATATTTGGAAATATTACTTGGCATGATTTTTCAATGTCAATTTTTGTTTAAACAACTTCTTAGGTGTTTCCAGAAGCTCAGGAATAATATTGTTTTAACTTATTTCTTATTAAAGATTAAACAGAAAAATAATTTAGCAAGATCACAAAATTATACCTATAGTAAGTGTTTTCTTTTTATCTGATTTCAGATTATTTCTTTTATTTTTGTTTTATCTTCTTACATATTCAGGAATGTCAACTTTGAAATGAAGTAAAGTATATACTGAGCACGTTTTCAGAACTAAAACTATGTCTTCAAAATACATGTGTGTTGCATAGTATGTGCTCAATATGCATCATTGAATGAATAATGAATCAGTCTTCCAGTAAATAAACATAAATCCAAAGTTATTCTAGAACATTACTGCCTCTGAAGATTCAAGTAAAAATGAAAACACTTTTCTAAGTTAGATTTAAAGGGCATTGAAGACAGGGTAAATATAATAAAGTATTTTCAAATTTAAAATAAATAAGTTAAACTATTTAGAATCTAAAAATTAGGAATCTTTATAGTTATGATGACGAGTATGAAGATATTAAATCATGGTCTCAACTTTGAGAAACACGCCATTAAATCAGAAGGGTGTAGCATATGTTCAAAAAAATTAAGTGTCAATAAATGGTAAACAGTTAAAAGATCAGAGAAATATGTATGGAATGGGAAAAAAAGGATATTTGAATTTAAACTTGAAAATAGGTATAGTATGATGAGGAAAAGGAAAGAGTGTTATGTGTAGAGTAAAAATAAAAATCAAAGTGAGGTAAGTATAAAACAAGCATAAGCAAAATTACAGACATGTAAATTCTCACGATTTCTGTGAGAAAATGGCACTAAACACTCTGTGGCAGAATTTGGGTGCTGCGGTCTGTGTTTAGATGCAATCTCTTTAAAAAGAATGTTATGTAGGATCTTGGCTGCAGGTTAAATTCAAAGTTTTTTAGGCCTCACTTTCAAAAATATGTCAATGAGTGTTGAGTGAGGAGAGGAGTTAATTTGCTTATGTAAATTTGGAAAATGTGAGGTGACTCTCAGCTAACCAAAATTGCCAACTGTAAGATTCTTCGTGAGTCTTTAGTACATGGATATTGAGAAGGGGCCATAGTATGAATTTCCCAAATATTTTACCTCTGCATCACTTTCTGTGACTCATCTATCCAAACTGATATTTGTCTTCCAGACACATGGGGACCAGTGAGTTTTGACAGTAAAGAGCCACAAAGAACATTAAGACAGAATGACACGGCTTAAGTACTGATTAGGAGCAAATAATATAGTGGTAGTAGGCGGGGGAAACTGATGTCCTCTGCAATGAGAGAGATGAGAGGATCAGTTGTAGTAACACATTAATAATAGAGATGAAAAATTCCACTTTAATATACAAAGTAGTAGAGTACATTTTATATCCAACCACTTCTTAGAGATGAACTACAGAGTAATAACGCTGCAAATAAAGACATGAGTATAACATGTATGCAGATGAGAGCACGATCTGTCAGTCTGGGGTCCTAGAGAGAGACTAAAAAGAACAGAGGATTTACAGTATTAATTTAAACATCTATCTTTATTTTTCTAGAAATGTGAGGAGAAAAATGGACAAGCTCAGAAGAAATCAGAATAGTTTTGTTTAAATGTGAGATTTTGAATAAGGATCTTACTATGAAGAGCCTATTGTTTTTGTTGATTAGAAATTTGTTGGGGATTTTTCACTGATTAAGTTTTATTATAATTGTGAGAATGAAAATGAACATTCATGGATGTGTGATGATCAATAGGTAAGAAAATGAACATTCTTACAGAGATAAAATGAACATTCTTACAGAGACATTTACCCTACCAGAGGGAGACAGGATTATTGGGGACCTGGGAGCATGGATCAGATAGGACCATGGATATATCTGGACAAAGTGATCACAGGAAACAACAATTTTTCCTCTTATTCAAAGACTTGGAAAACAGTGAAAGCGATTATCAAAAGACAGAGAAACTGAAAGGTACCAAAAAGGCCAAGTCTGATAGCATGTTTCCAAGGGCATAATCTCAGGAGGGTGGATCTGTTGCCCACTTTTTCTGAGGAATTCCTTAGAGAATCAAAAAAAGATTGGACAAAAACACTGCCAGGAAATAAGTGTGGCCCTTTTGGAGGTTAGAGATTGCATTCATTTTCTGTCTCTGCATAAGAAACCACCACACATTTAGCAGTTTAAAAACTTTCTGTTATTAACTCACAATTCCACAGTTTAGAAGTCAAGTTGGACTCACTGCCCAGGGCTCTCTGCTCAAAGTCCCACAAGTCTGAAGGCAAGTCGTCAGCTGAGCATGACTCAGTCAGAGGCGCTCCGGGAGAATCCTCCTCTAGGCTCAGCTGAGCTGTTGGTAGAATTCAGTTGTAGGGTTGAGGACTGGATTCTTTGCTGACTGTAAGGTGGATCACTTTTAGTTGCTAGAGGCTCCTAGTAGTTCAGTTCCTTGTCATAGGACTTTTGACAGAATCTCTCACACGCCCTCGCATAGCATCCAAGTTCAAGGCCAAGAGCGTAATCTCTCAAGTCCAATCCTCCTCCTTCCTTTCTCAAGCTTCAAATCTCTCTGACTTCTGCTGATACCTAGGGAAAACTTTCTACTTTTAAAGAACTCATGTGATTACATTAAGTCCACCTAGATAATCTCCCTTTTGATGAATCAAAAGTCAACTGATTAATAACCTTAATTACATTTGAAAATTTTCTTTTGCCATTTAATATAGTGGGTTTAACAGTGGCATTATATTCACAGTCCACGTGTGGGAAATTTGAGGGCCTGTTTTACAATCCTACCTACCAAAGATAGTTTAAATTAATTAAAATAGTTTTGTACATTTCTATTTCCTAAAAATGAAGTGATCTAAAAAAGAAATGTAGAAAATACAACAAAGCTTTTTAAAAATATGTTCTATATTATCATTACCAGTCACTATAAATAAATGAATCATTCTCTAATTAAATAAACGAATCATCCTCTAATTATTAAGGTATTTAATTGCTTTTGACCAAAAACAAATTCTTAAAATAGCAAGTTATTTTTTTTTATAGGCACTATTTTTGTGTTGCGTTTTTGAGTTGAAATTCACTGGGTTGAGTTTTTGTGATTTATACATGGTATATTCCATATTTGTTCTGGCGAAAGTACTAGTAAAATATTGTAATAATAATTAGAGAAGTAAAATTGAAATGAGAAAGAATTGGGAAAGAATGTCAGGAACAAAAGAGAATAATAACACATCACTAGAAAGTTTGGCTTTTGTTCTTGTCAGGTAATATTTTGAAAAATTTTCATCTAAGTTATGTAATTGAATTCTTTATCAAATAATTCTTTCAATTAATGTGCTGTGGGTGTTTGAGTAATATTACAATAAAATATATAATACAGTAGAGAATAAGAATCAAAATATATTAACTTTTAGTATTTCAACACTATACAGAGTACTTTATATATATTTTTTCACAATAAAAACAATGACCCAGGTATCTTATTGTTCCTATTTTAGATAGAAGGGAACTAAGTTATTCAATAACTTGTACAATGTCCAAAGTCACATGTGAAAATCAGGATTAAAATCTAAGTATGAGGACCTCAGAAACCAAGTCCTCTATTTTTATGCTAAATAACAACTGATAAGTGTTATAAATAATACCATTATCCTTCCTTTCCTTTTTCAGATTTGAATTTTTATGTGCTTTGTTACATATCTGTGTCTCCCATTTACCATACTCCCCTGCAGGAAGTAGCATGCACATCAGTGCATCCAACCTAATAAAGAAGCTTTGTTTAGCCCAACTATACTTAAATTCACTTGACCATAAAAGAAGCCTTCTTCTTAAATTTAATACTTCTTAAAACGTTTAGGGAAATGCTGATAAATAGAAATAAATTCTGGTAAGAATTTTTAAATTATTGTCAAGTTGTTTTAGCATTTCATTTTTGTTAGAGAAAAATACATTTTTAAAATCTAATATTTCAGAATTTGTGACCAATTTTTTTTTTTAATTTTGAAAGCTTATGAATTGTCAGTCTAGTTGCTTAGTGTAAATGTTCTTTAAATGCTAAATGTATTTCTTAGGTTATTGAGAATATTTTGTTCTGTTTTTCGAAATGAAATGACCTCATTGGGTTATGTTTTTAATTATTGTTTGCTAATTAATACTATTACTTAGAAATTTTCTTAGAAGTAACAACCCTAATACTTTCATAAGGCACCCTGAAAATTTAAATTCCCATTAAGTGTTCAGCAGAGGTACATTTCATTCATAATATAGCAGTACCCTCTAGTGCTCAGGCTTGGTCATGTGTTCTCCAATACTGCCTTAGAGGGGTAAATATAATATATTTGATCATTTTACTCAGCTGTTGCTTTAACTGAAATACTCTATTATTTATAATACAACCTTTTTGAAAATGAGTTCAGGCATTTATAATATTATTCATAAATATTACCAGCACTCTTGTGCTCTAGGGAAAATGGCTATTCCATCTATTTTGCTCATAAAAGTAAATGAAATACTTGAGAACCAAGAACCAAGAAGTTGGTTAAATTTCATAAGTGATTTGCAGAAATGAAAGTAGGACTTAAGTCTTTTGTTCCAAGGTTCAGTTCTGTGCCATATGCATTGAAGGACGTACTCGATCCAAGAAAGTTTAACTAAAACTAAAAGTTCTAGAATTTTTTTGACTGAACCTTTTCTGGAACAGTAGTACTCCACTTTTTTGAGAAATTGTGGACTGTCGATTTACAAAACAGCACAACATTATCAGCCAGTATATTGCAAAGGGAATTGTATTGTGTTGGAGTTTAGCATGCTCAAACATTACTTATTCAAAAATAAAGAATTTTCTAGCCATACTTTCTATGAGTAAGAAGCCCTGGTTTTATTTGCTTTCCAATGTGTTATCCAAAGCTTTATGACAGAGCTAATATGCAGACTGTAGCCCTTTTGGCTATAAGTCCTTGCTCATAATTATCATTTCAGTAGTTTTTTATTTTTCTTATAGGCTTAATTTGGTTGAAGTGTCTACATCAAAATTGTGGCCCCACATGAGAAAATAATTCTAAGTTCTACATATGTTTCTGAATAGCATTCTTGACTTGAATTTGCTCTTAGTAAATGCTTCTTGTATCTGTATTTAGTTGTTACAGGGTAGATCACCCAAACCAGACAAGTGGGAACTTCAGATGGGCAGTGGTGGTGGCATCATTGAACAGATCAGCGGGGACTGTGATGATGAAGATGGTTGTGGGGGCTCAGGAAGTGGAGAAGTCAAGAGGACGCTAAAAGTCACAGACTGTAAGTGTATGATTCTAACGTCATTTTTAAATAATTGATTTTGGAATGTAATTAAGGAAAGTTATTACATGAATATAAAGGAATAATGATAGTGAATTTAGAAGCTTGTGGGAAGAATAAAAATGAAAATGAACCTATTTTTAGTTATTTAGGACGTGCATTCTTAGGGGTTTTGTTTATTTTTAACTTATGGCTTTAAATGGAAATATCATTTTTCTATGAAAAACTAATGACTGTTCATCAGCTCAGAAAATTAAAGGTTTTAAAGTGGGATAATCTTTAGGGCATGAGATAACTTATGGTAGATAAAAAAATATAGATATTGGCAAATAATGTGAAAACAGGATGGATAAACACTACTAAAAAATTCTACAATTTTTATATTATGCCATAATATAAAATATATTTCATTTTCTTAGGTTTTCAGCATGGTCAAATTTCAAATAAATTGGTTAAGTATTTGGTTAATTATGATTAAAATCTACTTAGATTTAACTCTTATGAATTTTCTCTTCCAGTATGCTTACCAGTTATTCGCTTTCTTTTGATCGTCTGGGTTTGAAAAATATTTCTGTTATTATTTGACTGGTCACTACCACAAAAGAGGGAACTGCTAATTTAAAAAAAAAAATCACCAGATGAATTTCCTTTTCTTGTCTTAACATACAAAATGAGGAATATAAATTCTCCACCTTCCATTGTTATATATACATTCTTTTGCTCACATGGATGAGACAACCAAAGTTATCGACTGAGAAAGAAGTGATAGTCATTGTACCCAGAGCAGCTAACTTTCAAGTATTCATTTATCTCAGGTCATACCAAAGGCAATTATTTTATAAAATAATCTTCTGGACTCGTGCCCTACATGGAGGCTGGTCTGATAGTCTCCCTCTAAATCACAAGGGGCCGCTTTGGACCTTTTAGACATGTCTTTTTGTGACTTTGGTGAGAGAAGAATTCATTTATCTTTCAGTTCTTTTGTAGTTAATTTAGAACACTATTAATGCTTTAAGCATTATACCCCTTTCCTTCTAGGATCTTGTTTTACAAGCCAAACATGTTAGTTAAAGGAATGCAAGCTAAAAAGGTGCAAAATCAAAGACACAATTAATGTAAAGAAAATCGTTTTCCTATTAGACACAGTAATAAATTCAAGATATAAGGTGAGTAGATGAAATTTAGTACACTGGAGCAGCAATTAAACAAAAGGCCACAAAATTTCTCACTGTACTTCTAGTGAAAATCAATTATCTTCTACTCTTGTCGGAGCAGATAAGGATAATAAGTTCTTGTTACTGGCTTTAACACAGTTTATCACAAGAAGAACAGAATGAAAACAAAAGGGTTTTATTAGAAAAAATATTTTTACTACGAGTTAAAATGTCCTCCATTGTATTTTGGAATTATGATACTTATCTATTAGTATAATGTTGAATAATCTTTCATTTTTATCCTGTCTTTAGTATTGATATGTACTATAATTTCATTGCTATTTGAGTATTAGCAGGATTCTTAAAGTATAAAAATTCTTACAAAAAAATAACAGGTTGAAATTTCATCTATAAAATATGCATGTATGTGTGTGTAGAATTAGCATTTTTATAGGGATTTTTCACTCCTAAAGTTATCTATAAGCTCAAGAACTTGTTATATATTCATATATAACCTTCTTTGGTTTGTCTTACAAGTAGAGGCAGTGGAAAATATTCACCTACTAATAGTTTTCTCACAGAACCATGTCTGTCAAGGTGATAAAGATGATTTTTTTTTACTTCCAAACCCTGTGTTTCAATTACTGATGAGATGGACAAGTATAATAAATACAAGCTGCTATCTATCATAATTGGGGAGATTTAAGATATACACGTTTT
Organism: Rousettus aegyptiacus; assembly: GCF_014176215.1. NCBI lineage: Eukaryota > Metazoa > Chordata > Mammalia > Chiroptera > Pteropodidae > Rousettus > Rousettus aegyptiacus. The sequence goes on along the minus strand of NW_023416286.1, from coordinate 62,816,598 downwards.
TCAGCAACATGGTTTCCAGGTAAACATTCAAAAGTCTACATCTGCTATATGTAATTTGCCTATTCGGTTTCTAAGAGTTAATAGCTGTTGCATTTCAATTTTTAATAAGTGGTTGGGAATCCACTGTGGATAGTATGCTGAAATAGGAAGAAAGAAAATAGCAAAGGGTAAATCATATTCCTATTTTTATAAAGTACTATAATATTTTTCTTGGATTTGGCTAGTTTGATATATTGGTAAAGCATGTTAAGTCAGTTTTACATAGTCTTAATGACTAAAATAATGCACTCTAGAAAGTTTACCAGAGCGTCATTGTGTTTAGAGCTTGAAATATACCATTATTTCCACTATACGCTGATGTTTATTCTTTATAAATGCCACATAGGTAGAACACAGTTCATATGTCACCTCAGAAATAAATTTACTTATTTATTTATTTCTATATATAATTATAAGGAATAAAATTAATATGTCCTGTAAGTTTAATAATTTTGTTTAATATGTGCAAATGTTCAAGTCGTTAAATATTTTACTCATCATCACTTGAAATGATTTTCTCTTTCTGTTTCTCTAATGTTTATTTCAGGCAGCACAGGGGACTATGTACATCAATGTGCAAAATTTTACCATCAAAATATTTATCTTTTAGGTGTCATTGTGTTTTCATCACCAATGATACCAAATAATTTAAATTTTTTTAGCTTTTTAAACTATATTTGTATCCCACCTGTAGATCATTATTAAATGTTAATGTTCCTTATATTAAAAAATAAATCTATATTCTGTAGTGTTCACTCTTAGGAAACTGAAAATATTTTCCTGTTTTAGTTGAATGATTTTAAAATCCCAATATTTCAGAAATTTATTTTATATTTTTATCATGTTGAAGTTGGCTCATTTATATAGGTGTGTATATTTCACCAGTATTCTACCATTTGAGAATTGAATGGTTTAAACCTTCATTTCAGCTCACCTTTGACACCTACTATCCTTTCAAATTAGCTGACTGATGCAGGTCGTAAACACCAGTGGAAAAAATGAGTTCCCTTCATTTAGCCATACAGAGCAAACCTACTCTCGCTATCATCAATACTTTTACAACTATTTGACTGTTCTTCTATCCCCAAATTCTGATGGTTTAAAATGTTGAAAAACAAGCCAGAGCACTACTAAAGACGAGCTGTAACAAAAATTATTTGATACGTATTTTTTAAAATTTGCAGTAGCATTGCTTACAATTCTAACATGATGTTATAATTTAAATTGCAACAACTCTTTTAAAAAAAAAAACAGATAATATGTGATCCATAATCAAATTCATCTTGATAAGATGGTTCATGGTAATAATCTCAGGCAAAATGAATTTAATCGCAATTTGATTGAGATGCTAGACTTTGAAAAAATAGTAGGGTGATTTTAAGTCTTCAAATTGCTTGGAATAATTCATCTTTGCTTATTCTCATATTCATCATTGTTCAAACAATATTATATAGCATGTTTAACAGTTTTAAAATTAATTTTGCTTTAACTAAGAAACCTGTAAATGACAACTTAGTCTGTCAAAGGCGTGTTCGAATGACGTGTTTCCCAGTAGTGCTCTCAACATGCCTCTTCATGATAGTTATGATGCCAGTTTGTAAAGACTGGTGCATTCAGAGTACCAGTGCAGCATTCTGATCCCTGGGTCCTCCTGCATTGCCTCTTATGCAGCCACTCAAAGTCATTCTTTAGAAGGACTGTTCACTATTAGGTTCGTTTCTTTTGCTCTGTTCTTCCTCTTTTCTTCGATGGGTTCTTTTTATCATCCCACTTTCTAAATATTTAAGGAATCCAGGACTCAGATCTCAAACCTTTTATCATCTTTATTTTCAACTATTCCCTGTTCTGCAAACTACCTATTTAATCATAATAGCAAATATGATATTGTACCCTGACATCGATAGCACTATCCCATTTAAAAGCATTCTTCTATGTGTTAATCTCAGGTGGTAGGCTTAGCAAAACAGAAAAAATTACAATAGATTAATTTAGAAATTAATTTAAAAACAATATTGATTTAGAAATAAATTAATTTTTTATTTCTAAATTATTTCTAGATAACGTTGAAATTAAGATACTAGATCTAGAAAAAAAAATTGGTTTATCTTCTGTAGCCTAGAATAAAAAGTACTCGTTTCTTCTATGGTTTATATTGTGCTTTGGATTTGCCATTTAGTAACTTATCTTAGATCAGCCTCTAACAACTGCTCTACATCATTGTACTAACGATGACCTTGGAAGAGAATAGTGCATTCCACATGCATAGCGAAATGAAAATGCTACTTTGCTAGCCACTTAAGAATAAAGGTTCCCGATTTACGTTTGGTCCTTGAACAACATGGATTTGAACTATGCGGGTCCACGTATACACAAATTTTTTCAATAAATACATAGAGTACTGTAAATATACTTTCTTTTTCTTATGATTTCCTCAATAACATATTCTTTTCTCTAGCTTCCTTTATTGTAATAATGCAGTATATAATACATGTAACATTCAAAATATGTGTTAATTGACCATTTATGTTATTGGTAAGACTACTCATAAATAGCCTATCAGTAAGGTTTTGGGGGAGTCAAAAGTTATACATGGATTTTCAGCTGTATGGGGGTTGGTAGCCCTAACTTCTGAGCTGTTCAAGGACCAATTCTATTTAGTGATACAATAGTCTCCCCTTATTCACGGTTTCCTTTTCAAGGTTTTAGTTACCTGTAGTCAATCACAGTCCAAAAACGTTAAATGGAAAATTTCAGAAATAATTCATAAGTTTTAAATTGCACACCATTTTAGTGCATAATGAAATCTCACACTATACTGTTCCTTCTCACGGGGAACATGAATCATACCTTTCTCTAGTGTGTCCACACTGTATATACTTCCTGCATATTAGCCATTTAGTAGCCAACTTGGTTATCAGATTGACTGTCACAGTATTGCAGTGCTTGTGTTCAAGTATCTCTCATACAAGCCTAATGCCATGGCACAATGCCTACGTCATTCATCTCACTCCATCTCATCACATGGGCATTGTATCATTTCACATCATCATGAGAAGAAGGGTGTATACACTACAATAATCTATTTTGAAAGAGAGAGAGACCATATTCACATAACTTTTTAAAGTATATTGTTATAATTGTTTTATTTTAGTATGTTATTGTTGTTAATTTGTATTGTGCCTAATTTTTAAATTAAACTTTATCATAGGGATGTATGTACAGAAAAAATCAGAGTATATATAGGGTTTGGTGCTATCAATGGCTTCAGGCATCCACTGGGGTTTTAGAATGTATCCCCTGCAGATAAGTGGGGACTACTGCGCAGGCTTATAGAGTGAGTAAAAATTCTTGATTTCCTCAAACTTATTTTCACTATTAATTACCTTCACTCCAAAATTTCTCCTAGGCATGGAGGTTAGAAAGAACTCAAAAAAAAAAAAAAAAAGAAAAGAAAAAAGAAAAAATACTACAAGTGACATTTTCTTTAGAAAACATGATCTTTATTTTTCTTTCCAGAACTAGCAAAACCATTTTTATTCATATCATAGAAATTATTTTGTATTATTTTATGTTGTCTAGTCGATGGTCTTTATTTCTAATACAAATTATCTCAAACAAGTGATACAAACTATAAGATGTGTTTCAATTAATAACGGTTCCAAATTTTTTGTTAAAAGTGCATGTATTCTTTCTAAAATTAAAGTTTCATTAAATTTGATTAAAATAAAGTGTATTCAGCTTACTTTACAAAGTGTTGATAAATGACCCATTAATAAATTATCCCAAATATAAGGAAGTATATTGAAAATATCTAGACAGCTTATCATGTTTACTTTATTCAGTTATACTAAAAAATAATTCATATTTATAATGTTACTTAGATTCAAACTTTTGTGACATAGTGAAAATAATCTTGAATAATGACTGTGCACTTTGATCTATGTTTCGCAAGTACCTGATACTGAAGGACCACATAGACCCTGCATAATAAAATTATAGAAATATTCGCAAAGAAACACTTCCTCATCCTACAGAATGTCTAAAATTGTAAATACTTTGAAATTATCATTCAGTGCAGTTTTTATACTACCGATGAAGATTATACTAAGTAGAAATGGAATATATGTTTAAGATACATATACTTCAATTAATATGTAATCTCTACAAATATTATTCTGATTATACATTTCCATTTTGGTTTCTAAATAATTGAGACTCATCCTGACCACTTGATTCTTTAACGGAATCTAGATACCTAATGAATTATCTAAAATCATCTTTCATTCTCTTGAAGAGTTATATATCACATTCATGGATTTAAATGATAGAAATGAAATAAAAAGATTTGTTCTTGAATGCCTAAGGAATGATTTTCATTGCTTTGGCTTAGACACAGAACTGATGTTAAAGCACTGAGGTGAAGAGGAATGACTTATTAATTAAAGCCTAAGGAACCCGCTAGTGTGCATTCTTGATCAACCACCTAATCTGAAAATCTCATAATTAAATCTATACCACACCAGAGTACATAAAATAAAGAAGTTATGGTCTGTTTTGACTAGAACAGTGCTAAATGTAACTGATCAATAAAGAAAGTAAAAATTACAACTTAAAAACATCAGATATATTTTACCATTATTTGCCCAAAGTCATGTAGCTGTCAATAAAGCCAAAACCAAACCATATTCATATCCAGGTTTTTTAAATATCATTCTGATTCAAATAAACAGAATGGTTATCTAAATCACTATAGTCTCCCTTAGGATTAATTGATCAAATGCATCATATAGGAGCGAGTTGGGTATGTTCTCAGCTCTTTAGTGACTTCCATACCTCTACTGTGGAGAAAAAAATATTGTCATATAGTTTATTGACCAATTTAGTGCTCACTTAACTATAAATAATTAAATTAGATAGTAGAACATGTGATCTGGGCCTTCTTGAACTCTCTTCTGTATATAAATCACTTGGTAAAAAGCTAGGTATGATATTGGAGTCTTGAAGTGGGGCATTTCTTACGTGTTCCCAGATTATGCCGCTGTAGCTGTTCTAAGACCATACTATAACGAGAAAAAAATGTGTGCCCTTGTTGATTATAATAGTCATTAGTATCTCTAAAATAAGTCTCTATTAAAGCAGCATGAACTCTTATAAAACACTATCTACCCTTATAGAGTAGCATTACAAGAAAGCATCTTATGCACTAGGTAGGACATTAGGGACCATAACCATAGGCTGGGGATGGTGGCTTATCCTCCTGTATGATTTTTGGTGTCAGTCTCGGTTTGATTGTTTTTAGCCTTGGGTTTACTTTATCTTTCTCTTAAATGAATTTTCTTCCTTCTTTTCTTGATATCGCTAACCTCATTCTTGTGTTTTTCTAATTCTATTTATGTTATTATTTGGTGTTTTGTATCCTTAATGTGTTTTGGTCATTTTCAAATACTATGTTAAAATTTTGGTCTGTTTTTTGAACAAGTATTCCTAGGATATTTCACTGTAGAGCTCGCAGAATACTATTTTTGTTATACCTTTATGTGGGAGTTGATCACAGTCTTGTTCTGTTGCTTAAATTTAAGTAAATTTGAATTTTCTAAATTTTTAAGTGAAGGCTTCGTTCAGATAGTTTTTTAAGCTTATTGAATTTTCAGTCCTGTTGTTTCCATGTGTTAAAAAAATATGGTGACTTGTTTCCAGAGATATTCTGGCTCCGTCTTCCTGTACATTTGTTCGTATTTTCCTTTCCTCACTCTTTATTGTTCTTGTCCCATTAACTCTCGGTTCCACTTCCAGCAGTTTCTCTTCATTGTGCACTCCTCAGTGGGAAGGAAGACTTGCCAGATTAGTTGTGAAAGTTTAAAAGGTTTCAGAGGCTCCAGCCCCTTCAGCCTTAAACATATCAGGGGCCTTAGACTCACATACTCTTTGAGTGGGCAAAACTTCTTTCAATTCTTTGCCATTTTCAAACTGATTTTCGGTGAATACCTGTAGGCTATTTTGCATTCTTTGGTTTCAGGTCTGTAAATTGTTGCATTGTTTTCAGGGCTTTCTGCTGCACACATGCTGATAGCATGTAGGTTTTGTGGCCCTTGATAGTACATCCACACTCATTTCTACATTGAGTTTCATGAGGATAACTCATGAGATTGGAGGTAAATGGTATCCATGTGATTTCAATTTTTTATATAATTGTTCTGTGTATTTTATGTGGGGATTTGGGAGTTTCCAAAAGTTATACTGCAACCACTGCTGCTATTTTCTTTGACTCTCCCAGATTACTTAAACTTTTTAAGGAAATACTGATGATCTCGTTTCCCTTTGGCACTGTTCCTTGACGTGACATGCATGCATACACATTTGAAAAACAGCAGTTTTATATGTCATCAGTAGCCTTTCTGCTAATAACATACACTTTATTTATGTTGAGATATGAATATACCATGATGTATTATCTATTGTTTTCAACTTTAATGATTATAAGCAGTGCTATAAGCAGACATCTTTATTCACTGGAGTATGTTACTTCAAGTAGTAAAATTGATCTTCTGAATCATTGTATCAATTTATGTTTACACTAACAGTAAAGGGTAAACTACTTTTTAAACTTTTTTGCCATAATTACATATCTTCAAGTTGTTTTTTTAATTTTGTAAACTTTTGGATGAAAATGATAATATATATATATATATATATATATATATATATATATATATATATTATTTATCAAAGAAAAATTCCACCAGACCAAATAAACAGGAAAGGAAAGTTTTATTCAAAACTACTAAAATAGGGGTCAAGTCTATTACAATAAAGGAGAGTGATTGGACTCAATTCCAGTGAAACAAAATGAGGGATAGTTTAAGCACTGGAGTGAGCTAAAGGAAAAGTACTGGAGGATGTGCAGGGTGATTGATCAATGCGATTAGGCCATCCGTGTTTGCTAACTGACAGTTATTAAAGTTAGGCTCCTACCCTCCCACAGAGACTGGGAGATTGAGACCCTAGCTTTCTTAATGATTCCATTTCAAAGAGATGGGTCTCAGGTCCTTGACAAAGACAGTTCTTGGTTGTAAAAGTGGTAAGAGGAGGAAGAATATTTATACCTCAAAGGGGCAGAGAAAGATTTTATCACAAGTATTTTAAGTAAATGCTCTAAGAAAAGGGAGGTCAGGGACTTAAAGTCAGGAATGAACGTGTCTTAAAGTTTAGTGAAGCCGAAGGGGTCTTCGTTGGTTGTGTACATTTCAATGATTACTGAAGCTGAGCATCACTTTTTGTTTCTTTTTTTGTGAATTGCCTTTTTCCCTCTTTTGAATTTTTATTACTAGTTTGATTTGAAGTATCTCATTATATATCTAACATAATGTTTGTCAGTATATGAGTTGTAAGAAATCTTACTCTTCCTGGTGTTTATGCCATTTAAGTACACGTATATTGCCTTTGTATGCTTAAGGCACTCAAAGAATAGAAGGGCAGACAGATCTGTAAGTGCATACATTAACATAAATGCTAAATGTATAAAACAATAAAGCAATATGAAGGGCAGAGGGCGCATAAAAAGGAGAATTACAAATTCTGTGGGATTTTGGCCAGGATAGCATACTAAAAGTTACATGTGAGATGATTTCCACAGAGAGTCAAAGATAATCAGGTGAGCAGCTCATTCCAGAAAGAGCATTTACAAAAGTATGAATGTTTTAGATATCACAGTGTCTTCACGGTGTGTTGGATCTTCCTAAAACACCCCTTTGAGGAGGGAATGAAACAAGAGGTTATTATATTCAGGAGCCTCTGCAATGTAGGAGCATATCTAATTGCCCTGGTTATTAGTTTGGATTTTGTTCTGTAAGAAATAGAGATTGACTCAACTGCAAAGAACTCCATAGGAAAATCCATATATCCAAAGGCCAATGCTCAAATAACTTCAGGTGATGTTCGGACAACAATTAGATTCAGATTTTGCAATCAGCAAGCCCCAAACTAAATTTATCAAATATCTATCCATAGCTACATTTTAAGTTTTTCTTTCTTGACTGGTATACAATCACCATTCTCCAAAATCAGAAACTGAGGAGTTATCCTAGTTTCCTTTACTTACTTCATTCACCACATTTAGTAAAGTCCATTGTCTTTAACTGGTGAATTTCTCTTAAATACATTCTCTCTTTCCTATTCCCATTGCTACTTTCTTAACTTAGGTCTTCATCATCTCTTGCCTGAACTGTTTTTATGTCATATGGTCCCTTTGCTTCTATTTTTTCCATCTCTGTCCTGCTGTTGAAATAGTATTTTTAAACTGACACTATTTTTTGCTGAGATGCAGCATCTCAAGCCACCATGCAATCTTAATAGACAGAGAATTGGCCTTCTAGAAGAGGGGGCCATTTCAGTATTGAGAGCTTTTGAACATTTTAACAATAGTTTTTAGTGTTATGTCAGACAGTCAGTTCAGTTCTAAGGACACCTAGATGCTTTTGACCAAATTAAGCATTTTTATTGTCTCTCATATCCCAGTGAAGTGTGGAGTGGAGGTGCTCAAATATTTTATCTTTCATAAGACCTGTATGTTACAAAATTTAAAGATTATTATGGCTCTTGTTCTGGTTATTTACCTGTTGTGCCTCAGCTCTAAGCCACCCTTCTAAAAATTGTTCCGTGAATATGCAAACTACATTTCCCAAATGCTCAGCTAAATCCCCAAACTATTATTTTTCTGCCAATAGGAGATAATAAAAGATCAAAAGAAGGGAGAAGAGTAAAAATACTTCCTCTCTGTTTCCAGTTCTTATCAGGGTTACATCCACAGTAGAGTATCACACCGCTGCCTCCAGACACTTTTAGCATTTACAGTAGGAGCTATGTTATACCTTAAAGGTACCTGTGCCAGCTAACTTAGCTTCCATTGATAGACTGATACCAGCAATGTGATACCCTACAGAGGTCTGAACATCATCCGGGAAGGGCTGCACACCCACTGTCCACCCCAAGGAGTAAACTTCTCTTTCAAGTCCCCAAATTCTGGGTATCTTATCCCTTCCCTTGTCTTTAGTCCCAAGAGTGAGAGTTTCTCCCTGTACTTACTAATATCTGTAGTTTTAAACATCATTTTGTTCCACCAACTTTTAAGTATCTCTATATCAATTTCTTGTATTATATTTTCTCTTCCTGGGGTTTTTTGTTTGCTAAGGTACCAAATGTTGTTGGTTCTAAAAAGCAAATTCTAAGTCTTTTTCTTTTGCTATTATTAATATCGGATTCTTCTAGGTTTGGAATATTCGAATTTACTCTCTCAGATATGCTGGACTTCTTCAACATCCTGTATATTTACCTGATTTTTATTTTTAAAGTATGATTCCATTCCCATAACCAGCACCAAAACCATTTATTAGTTCTTATAGCCAAAGAAGGAGTATAGTTTTGTGTATGATTTGTATTAACTATAATGGGCTGGAAGATCTTGAGGGCAAGTCAGGCAGCACCTTTTTATCTTTCTGTACAACACAGAACTATTTTCGATCATGGAATATACAACTTCCATCCAAATTATCACTGTGTATTTGAAATGCAGATTATAGAATTCTACCCTAAAGTACTAACATAGCATTTTCATGGGTGGAGTCAGGAAATTTATATTTAACAAGTGTAATAAATAATAAAGATTTCCCAAAAAGCTTGAGAACAACTGCCTCACAGTCTTTATTACCATCGTGTCTCTAAAAATGAGACATTTAATGAATGTGCTCTGAATTGCATGAATGGATATGAGTATAATCTGCATATCTGTAAGACACATTTTAATTAATACTACAAAACAGATTTTCTAATGAATTGAAAATATTGACTTAATCTTAGTTTAGAATATTAGCCAGAAACTAAAATGAATATAAATATGTTCACATTCAAAAGACCATAGCTGTGTTAAATATAGAATACATTTAGTAAGCATAGTTTTCTTCAACAATTATCAGTATCTGTGAATTATATAAATAAGTCTTTCGTATTTTCACAAAGCAAAGACTTGACTGTGGAATTTTTGCATTAGTTTAGTGTGCTATTTTGAGCGAAAATTAATAAGTCAAAAGTAATTATTCGAGTACTAATCGTTAAACTGAAGTGTAAAATACTGAAATTAAGAGTGTAATTTTCTAGATTAATGTGTAATGTCTCAATTTTGGAAGAGATACATTAACACAATATGTAATGCTTGGAAGTAGTTTTGACTGATTATAGTTAACTTCTTTTAATTTCCTTAAAACTCTAATGTTTCATGTGAAATTTTTTCAATATAAATAATTATGTTTACCTATTAAGTAATATATAAAATTAATTCTAGTCTTCTGGTTATAATTTTGCAAAATTATATGGATTTTGTATTATAACATTTTTCAGAGAAATTATTAATAGCCCTGATACAAGTATATCTGATGGACTCTTGCTTTTTTCTGAAATATAAATTGCATTATGGTGCTTATATGGGAATAGCATGGTACTAATTTAATATAAATTTTGAACTCCATATGAAATTGAGTCACTAATGGCTTTTTTATACTCCAAACCCATATTTATCTTTGATGTTAACCCCTTACCTCATATTTCATCCATCCACTCATTCATTTATTCAACAAGTACTTACTTGATACTTACTCTGTGTTATTCACCGTGCAATTTTTTTTCTGTCTCTGAGGGCTACTGATAAGTAATCAGGAAAATGCAGTGCAGTATGAAGAATTTTATTTGTGGAAAAATATGGAAGCATGAAAGAAAGATACTTACACAGTCTTAGGATTATGGGATGTGTTCTCAGAAGAATTGAAATATAATCTGAACCCTGAGAAACAGTTATTAGTAAGGCTATGAATAGCCAGTAGAATAATCACTAGAGGAAGAGGAAGCAGGAGCAGAAACCTGATAACTACAGAAAGCTGAGCATCATTAGGGAACTGCATAGAATTCCAGAATGCTGTGATATATAATGTAGACTAGGCATTGACATAAACCAACTCACGAATCACTTCGCTATAGCAGTATGCAGTGCACAAAATTCATTCATTGATTGATTTTCACTTTGACAAGATCTCTCTAATTGAAGTGTTAAGAGTGCATCTGGAGAGAACAGTTACTGCAGTAATCCGGGCATGATATGTTAATGACATGATGAAAATAAATTTTTTTTCTGTAGTGATTTTTTCCACCTTTGCAAGTGAACTTGTTCACTCCTTTATCTGCCAACTTAACATTTTGCACATTTCTATATTATTACATTGAGTTTACTTATTTGTGTTTTATTCTTAGACAGTGAATTTCTAAAAATAATAACTCATGTCTTGTTCATCTTTATGTTCTTGGAATAGAATTTAGTACATGAACAGTTATCCTCAGAAAATCTTTGTTAAGTTAATGTATGAATATGTGAATGAGTGAAGGAAAGCGTGTTGAAGTCATTGTGGGAAATATAATAAATGAAAGCATACTAGTATAAAATGTAACTAATAAGAACAAGAGTGATAGAAATGGGAAATTCATGACACATGTGATAAAAATTTGCAAGAATTTCTACTGAATATTTTATTTCCCCAACATGCAGACTATCAAGGATATTATTATATGGTGTTTAGGGCTTATTATATTTCAGGAGGTCTTGGTGTCTTTGAAGATAACTTGTCATCATTACACAATATTCTTATAGGTAGTTTCAGCAAAACATGTTCAAGATCAGTGAACAATGGCAAGAATAGGAAGAACAGTAAAAATTTCATATTTCAAAGGTTGTTTGCTTACAAAACTAAATATATTCTTGCCATATGATATAGCAATTACACTCCTTGTTATTTACTCAAAAGAATTAAAAACTCATGTTCACACAAAAGCAACCAAGGTGTTCTTCAGTAGGTGAATGGATAAACTATGGTGCATCCAGAAAATGGAATATTACTCAGTGCTAAAAAGAAATAAGCTATCAAGCCATGAAAAGACACGAGGGAAACTTAAATGCATATTACTAAGTAAGTGAAAGAAGCCAATATAAAAATAACTGTATTCTGTGTGATTCCAATTATATATCATCTGGAAAAAGTAGAATTATAGAGACAGTAAAAAAATCAGTGGTTGCCAAGGGTTCAGAGGGGAGAGATGGATAGATAAAGCACAGAGAATTTTTAGGGCAGTGAAAATATTATGTATGATACTCACAATGATGGAAAGATGTCATTATACATTTTTCCAAACCCATAGAATTTACAATACCAAGAATGAATTCTAATGTAAACTGTGGACTTTAGGTGATAATGATGTGTTAATATAGATTCATCAATAGCAACAAGTGATCCCCCTGGTGGGTGATGTTAATAGTGTAGGAAGTCACATGTAGAGGTAGGTGGCATGTGGGATTCTCTGAACTTTCTGCTCAATTTTGTTGTGAACTTAAAACTGCTCTAAGAAATAATGTTTATTAATTTTTTAAAAGGTCAAATTTGTTGTTTATCAAATATAGTTTAAAATATGAATATCGATTTTTAAATTCTTATAATAACAATTCTCAGTAGTTAACTGTCATTATGAAAACAATAGCTAATATTTATTTAGTGATACTGAGTTACAGAACCCAGATCTGTCTTAGGTATTTTATATGTAATAACTTATTTAATCTTAAACTCCATGTGATAAGTAATAGTTTCCTCTGTTTGGCAGAGATACATTGAGTTCTTTGCCTATGGATATTAGTTCCAGTTAGCATGCTGCAGGGCCAGACTGCGAGCCAGGCAGTAGGCTTCAAACAAGAATTGCAGAACAGTCTCAAAAGACTGTGCATAAGAAATGCCATACCATATTTTAAATGTTTTGAAAATCTTTGTATATGGGTGAAATTGAAAATTTCAAAAGACACTATCGAAGAGAAGTATTTTTGGAAAAGGTATTTCTAAATATTAGTCCATTATACACCTGAAGAAACAGTTTTTAAATAGTGTTCAATTATATGCTTTATATATAGCAAGGATTTATTCTATTGGACTTTTGTGAGGATCATAAATATATGGAACTTCACAGAATAAAGTGATAGCTTTATAGAGGAAGTACACTGCACAATATATAAGGTAACATGAGTTCTAGTTGTGGTTATATTACTAATGTTAAGGTCTTCAAATTCAAGTTTGGGTCTCATTTTCCTGCCATAAAAAATCAAGGAATTTGGACATGATGCTCCCGAAACCCATTTTTCTCTCTCAAATACTATGTTTCAGGGAAGGGAATATTTTTAAATCATGTTCATAACTTAGAAAATGTCTTAGGTATAATTGATTTTGTTGAAATCCTTTCTCAATATACTAAAACCCATCAGATAAAGACCACCAGAGAAGCTTTAGTTGTCAGACAAAGATTTATTAATTTGCTGAAGGGAGACAATGCATCAATAAAACTATGAGGCATCTCACTAAGAGGGCATCGTGATGAGGTGTTTATAGGTTTGTGCTATGATGAACTATTGATAGGTTTACACTAGTGCCGAATGATTCTAAGAACTTGAAAGAAGAGCTAGCCCTCAACTGGGTGCAGTCATAGGGGAGGGCTGTTTAACACTTGGGCATCAAAATAATCTTTGCTCAAATGAGAAGACTCAAGCAAAGCTGGGGAAATCATTGGTTTAAAAAAAAAAAGCACAGATCACTTTTGGCTATATCCCATTAGAAACATTATTTTAGCTTCTACTAATCACAATTTTCTCTGTACCCAAAATGAGACAAACAAGACAACATAACTGAAGACACACACACACACACACACACACACACACATGCATGCATGCATGCACATGCAAACACACACACACATACACCCAGGCTGAATGGCAAAATTTCCTTCCATAATGAGTAACATAATTTTTGATGAGAAAAGTAATGTATATAAAGTTATTTTTCCCATTGTTAAGTATGTGGTTTGTGTTACATGAAAACATCTTATATCTAGACTACAATATTGATTATATCAAAGAGGTGAAAATTAATTGAATATACACCACTGAGAAATATAAACAACTTGTTATAACCCAACAGATACTAACAAGTGAAATTCTTACATTACTTAAATGTTCATCATTGTCCAGGTATCGAAGAGGAGAGAGGGAGCCATTTTTGATAACAAAAGTCTGTATGGTTTTGAACATTGGGGAGAAAAAGACTCAAATTGAAAGTGATATAAAAACTCAGATTCCACAGGGTTCTCAAGTGAAATGAATAAAAGCAATGCAAATGATTGATTAAGTTGCAAGAAATAGACTTGAGGGTGAGAAATATCTGGAAAATAGAACAGCAGTAACAAGGTATAAGTAGATAATGAAGAGATATTCCCTTCCTTTGAAAAAAGAAGTAACGAGAATTGGAGCAAACAATAAAGAAAAAATTAATTCTGATTTGGAAGATTCTGACACAGAAATAGATTTCCAGGATAGGTGAAGCATTTCTTTCCTTGGGTTAAGTTAAAGCCTAAACTAGACAGCCGATAACCTGTATTTGCTAGATGCAGCCCTGCCGCTAAATGCAAAAGCTTCCACATTCCACTCTGCTGTCATCTTAATCATGTGGATCACCAGAGCCCTAAGACGTTCAGAAAAGGTCAACTGTTGTTTTAAATTGACTTCTTAGCTCAATTTAATTTTATTCATTTTAGTTCAACTTCAGCTTTCACTGTCAAGTTAGTGCCAGTAAATACCACCTAGAAAAAGAAAAAAAAAAAAGATAGTTTTTGTCTCAAACTCAACGACTTGTGAGTAGAAATGCTACATTGTTAGATCAAAGAAAGAGGTCTGAACTTTGGGTGATCTCATGATCTCTCACTATGTGAGGGCAAACTCAGTGGGGTAGCTTTCACCTGGTAATGGTCAAGGCTGATTCAATGGATTTGCATATCCAGGGTGGTTATAATTTCTTCTCTACAATCATGGTCCTGATTAGGAGCTGTTAGTTCGAATAAGGAAGAAATTGGTAAAAACTATGTTTTTACCAATTTGGCCAAGAGTAACTGTGTCCCTAGTGAAACATTCAAATGGCCTTTCCTCTTAAGTATCTTCAGAGTCTCTATTTTTAAAGAATCTAATATCTAACCTCTAAAACTATGTTTAAATATCTTGGAAGTCACAATGCATTCCCTTTACACAGAAAATCTTTCATTTTGTCTAGTCTACCTTTTATGTCAAAGACAGTATTATAAGAAATTGCTAACAGAGATCAAAAAGAGAAATCATTAAGATAAAACACTGGTACCTTGGAGAAGAACTTTGAAAAGTACAAACCCTTGAATGTAGAATAAAGTTTGAATTCCTTGACCATTACCAGGTGACAGCTACCCTACTTAGTTTGCCCTCACATGCTGAGAGATCCTGAGATCACCCAAAATTCATGCATTAATGACCGGGATGAGTATTGATTTCGGACTATTATCAAAGATTTATTTTGTGATGATGTTAATTATAAGACTTTACTTTCTATATCCATCCACAAAGCAAGATTTTCTACTAATATAGGATATTTATCTTCCAACTTTCCCACTGCTTCACATGCCACAGTTTCTAGCAGAAGCAGTTGTTTTCCAAAATCAAAGTTAGCAACGTCTGTTGATGAATAGTTTTTCTCTATTTTCCGAGGAAGTAGAATAAGAAGAAATGGGATATTTGCATAGAGGAGAGACAATAGTAAAATATTTTAAAGTCACATAATCTTAAATTTTGGTGACATATTTTAATATAGCAAATTGCTTTAAGGATATCCTCCCAAATCAGTTGCTCCTTGTGTACTAACTATGTAGAAGCTGCTGCCTCCATATTCTGTTTCTCTCAAACCTCTTACCATGACACTAACTTTCTAAATGCTGTCCTATCAGATGGGAACTTCCTCAACTTTTCCCCCAAGATGTTCATAACTGCCCTCATTGCTACGCATTATCTTTCTCTTTCCCTTATGCTATACAATAGAAGTGTCTTATCTCCTATCTAGGACCACTTTTGTGTTCCATATACTCTCCACTTACATCCTCAGAGACCCTGCTTTGTAGATTGTCCATTTTTTTCCTGTATTTTCAAATTCTCCTAATAAAAACTGCCCTTAAATAAAACAAAACCAAATAAAAAACATGTCTACTGTTTTCAGTCTTTCTCTATTTAAAAAAAAAAATCAATCAACATGTGCTTTACATACAAGTATATCTGCATTACCTTCCTAAACCCATAATCTCCTCTACTGCCCTTTATAGCTCTATCTTGTCACAACCAGAGTTCTTGAAGTAGTTATCAACATTCAGATGTCACTGTTCCTAACATTCATTTGCTCCTCAGTTCTTTTCTCCTTCTCGACAATATGGTATTGCCAAAGTCACCATCATCTTGTCACCCCGTTGATGTTTTTTCATTTGTACATTCCTCACAATTCAGTCTCAACTTTTACTTTTTTGCAATACATTTTTCTTTGGTCTATCCTTTTAATTTATTAACTCTTTGGGGACCCTATTAAGTCTCCTTACTTTTCTTTCCACTCCATTTTTTTCCTCCTGAGTGATATTATCCTGTTTAATGGCATAGTAATTGATACCTATGGCTCCAACTCTATGATTTCTTCTGAAACTCAAACACATATATCATTTACCACCATAAGCAAGCTCTTGCATCCCTTAACCCCATACTTAAATATACCTTTTATCTTAATTGCTGTTACCATCATTCATTCAATTTTCCAAGGAAGCTTCCTTGAACTACCAGTTTTCAAACCTTCCCGTTACCATAGGACCTATTAACAACACTTAAAAGGACAGTTTGTTTATCTGTACCTACAATAGATAGTAAAATCTGCATATTTCTAGTTAAAATGTAGTATTGCCAACTCTAAGATTCATGGTCGTGCTTAAAAATATTTCTCAAGAAATATAAAGATGGATGGATGCATGGATGGATGGATGCATGGATGGGTGGATGGATGGATGGATGGATGGATGGATGGATGGATGGATGAGAAGGGAAGTGCCTGTATGTTTATGGAACGGGGGTTGGATTTGGAAGAGCAGAATTTCCAATTTGAAGTAGTGGGGTCTAACCGAGTTGCCTGATCACTGTAAGGTATATGGAAAAAATAACCCTAAAGGAGAATATAGAAGTCATAGCCATATAGGACTCATTAGGGTATGATTTCTGAAATAAAGAAGTTTAAAGGGTTTTTAAAACCATAGGATGGTTTACAGTTTTGAAAATTACAATCAAAACATAACCTTTGAATTATCTCCTAGATGAAACTTTAAATTCAGTTTTGGGAGATCTGAGAAGTAGAATCTATTTTAATAGAGTTCTGGGAGGTAAAATAAGGTGGTAAAAAAAAAAAAAAGAAAGGAAACCGTTTCTTAGTGCATGTGAAATTTTTCATGTACTTTATAATCATAATAAATTTTATGTCTCCCTTGCTCATCTAATGCGCCTTTCATTTAACTGACATGTCACCTTGAAAATATTTTCTGAGAAACAAAGAGCCTTTTATAAAAAGGTAACTCTTCTCATTACTCAAAAGAGATGCCATCTTATAAGTTGTTTGAAAAGGTTTACACAATGCTTTTAGTTCTATTGAAACCTGAAGTGTACTGTTATTAAACAATTGTAAAGCAATTAAAATCATTCTTTTTTCTATTTTTTGTTCTATAGTGCTAGGGTTCTCTTTTTTAAAAGGGAGAAATATAAGCAATTATTTTAATTTCGCTATACCTATTAACACTTGTAGTCAAAGCAGGGCTACTTAGGTCCTAATTTCATGCAATCTCTGTCACCACCACGGCTCTTTTGGTTAAAAATAATTTTTCATTATTGATGGAACTGGTATGCAAAACTGATCTGAAGGGAAAATCCTGCGTTGCCTATGTGCTATGATGTGTGAACTGAATGTGAGTGTAATCAGATTCCTATTTAAATAGATAATTAATGGATATTTTAACAATAGGTTTATGTTAGAAATAAAGATCTGCTTCAATCACCAGGGTTATTAAATTTGTTGACTATCATTTTGCTTTGAAAATGCCTTGATCTCTTGGTTCTGGAGCTTTCTAGGAAGCAAAGTCCTTCAGGCTGGAATCTGGAGCAGGAGGCCCCAATTTCTGCACTGCCCTGACTCCACACTCAATTTTCAGGCTTTACTGCCACGTTGCTCCTCATCATGTACAGTGTGCTAGAAGAACACTAGGGAGTGGCGCCTAATGTTGAAACAGATCTTTTACCCAAGCTCTTCCTCTTAAGGAAATATCCTTCCATTATAATTTCTTATACAAACTGTACTGAAATTTTTCAGGAGTCTGTTTAACAGTCTTCCTTGTGGCCTTCAACTAAAAGTCATTTATTTCACTAAAATGCAAAGAGCAAAAGTGGTTGTCATTTGCATGCCACTTCTCACATTCTATGTTACATCATAATTACATTCTGTATTACATCAATATTTATTTTCCCTTACCAAGATCTTGGTGAATCAATAGTTACTTTTATTTTGAGACAGGAAATATTTGTAGAATGCATAACACAATGCTAATACATTTTTGGATATTCTCTCACTTGCCTATAAGATTCATTTTCACTCTTATGAAAGTAATATATATTTATTTGTGTGCATAAAATATGAAATATAAAGGCAAAGGATTAGAAAACTCATCTATTATATTATTCCTATATTTACCCATCCATACATTTATTTAACAACTATTAATTACTTTATTAAGCTCTATGCTTGGTACCAACAATAAACAACTTTGTAAAAAAAAAATGGTTCTATTCCTCAAAGAGCTTAAAATAGTATGTCATAGGGGAAAAAAAAATGCTATAGCAGAGTTAAGCTCATGGTACCACAGGAATATGATACTGTATGACTAAAAAAAAGCCTCTTAGCTTTATTTTCTTCCACTGAAGTATTCTGGGATCATAGATAATTTTATTTTATTATGTGTTATAATATTAGTATAAACTTTGTGTATTCTGCATTTATAGATTTAATGGCCACATTGTATGTCTATGTCTATATAAATCTGTATCTATGTATGCCTATATTTATTTATATCTATATGTATATCTATATCTAATCTAAATCTGTACCTATAACATATCATATATATACAAATATATAAAAACATCTAGCATAGGGTTTAGCACATAATTTGACCTCAATATGTATTCCTCTTTATCTGATTCTAGATAGTTTTGAAATTTAGAAAAATTGGTTCTAAAAAACTTGAGCAATGTTTTACATAAGAGGATATGACATAATTATGATACTTACATAATTATGATACTTTATAAACCCCTTTATAAACCTTCACTGATCTCTTGGTACAAAGGCCACTAGATGGGGCTTGTGTGATTATTAGTATGCTATGATTTAGCAAAATGCACTTGCTTTAGTTTTCTTAAACTCAGAAATACTTCTCTTTAACCTATCCTATTCTGTGTTAACTGTAGCACTGTAAGCAATTCTCATTAGAAATCTTTTTTTTTTTAATATTAGCAACTGTGCAACATAACTATTGTACTTGCAAACATGTAATATTCCTTAAAGCAAAGCACACAATCTCTATGCAACCAGGTGCTTTTCTCTCTTTAGAGGCTAAATGCAACATCCCTTTACCAATCTAATAGTTCTTTTCAAAATTGTGTCTATTCGTATTGTAGAATCTCAGATATTGTGCCTTGAAAGCACTAGTTCTTTATTTTTAGGGCCAAGTACAGGCTTGAACATTAATTAAGAAGTTTGTTCTTTAACTATTGCTAATGGATGTTTTCCTATTAGACAGTGGTTCTCAAACTTTAATCTAAATCAGCACCACTTGAAGGTCTTGTTAAAATTCAAATTACTGGGCTATACTCTCAGCATTTCTTACCCAGTGAGTCTGGGGTAAGACCAGTAACTCTGCATTTCCATCCAGTGCCCAGATACACTGGTGCTGCTGGTCTAGGGAACATACTTTAAGAACCTCTGTTCTACACAAAGGACCTCTGTAAATAAAGTGCACATCATTCATGATCTGGCCCTCCTAACTCAAGAAAGTTTTGTGTCACACTGCAACATTTATTTTCCAGACATGAGACTGGGACAAAGACCAGAAATAAAGTATGTTCTGTTTATGACATTTGTGTTGCTAACTGCTAGGCACCCAGCTCTCTACATTAGATAAGACTCAACTTCACTAACCCAGGTGATACTGCTCTTTGTCTTCTAGCAACTTATTTTTAAAAAATTAAGAGTTTTACCTGGTAAATCAGAACTATGGGTTCTGATTTTACTTTGGCTCATTGACTTTTGGCTTTCTACTTCTCTCCATCTTGCGTCTCACCTTCCCAGGTGCCACCCCCCGTCCTTACTTTCCAACCTTCCTCCAGTCTCCCTCTAAATGCCCAGACCTAGTTCCAGGTAGCCCCTCTCTCCCCATTTTTATCTATTCAGTTCTTAGCTCCTAGTTTACTGAGTCCCTTTGTACTACCAGGCATGATTATACCTCCACTTTATCCTGACTGGAGACCTAGTTATGTACTACTTCTTTATGTACTATAACTATAAGTAGGCTAATCAATTCCTCATCTATTTATTTCTGATTTATTCATACCTTTATCAGTTAACTACCAATGAATCCAAACACGGACTCGTCCGGCCATTATGGCTACTTCGGTAAACAAGTTAGGCATGATCTCCCATCTTTGGAGTTCTCCATTATTGTTTTGATTGCTCTGTCTTTTTTGGATTTGGGAGATTTTTTTTTTTTGTCACCAGCTTGTTGTTTACCATCTCAATTAATTTCTTGGCTTACAGACCCTTGGCTTCTGAAAACTACAGGATGGCATCTCAAGCTTGTGTCTTTACTTGTTGGTTCTAGATGCTTACGTCAGCATTATCACTGGTAATCTGAGCATCTACTTCGCACCAGACTTTCATCACCTCTGCTGAGCTTCTGCACATCCTTTGTTAATATAATGATAATGCCTTAAAATATGTGGTTTATTTCTCCAATAGTACTTTTTAATA
The DNA here is from genome assembly GCF_014176215.1 of Rousettus aegyptiacus. Lineage (NCBI taxonomy): Eukaryota > Metazoa > Chordata > Mammalia > Chiroptera > Pteropodidae > Rousettus > Rousettus aegyptiacus. The sequence goes on along the minus strand of NW_023416286.1, from coordinate 62,795,542 downwards.
TCTCATCTTATATGATTTACCATTTTAAATGAGTAACCTACCTTTATGAAAAATATATCTTTCGAAGGATTTCAAATGTTCAACCTTCACCTAATTTCTATGTTCTAGTAATTTCATAAATTCCTTAAATCTTGCCCTATTAAAGCTATTTTATACCCTTTTTATGATCTGTCATACTGTAAAACCTCAAAACTTATACTAATTGAGTGAGCTACTAGAATGTTATTTGTGTTCTCCACTGTTACATACTGTGGACACTTACTGAGTTTATCATTAATTTCTCTAGATTAGATATGCACAGTCTTTGATCAAAATGATCTCTTGCAGCCCAGAAGCTTCTGTATTATGCCAGCAAAACCATTTTTACTTCATATTCTGTCTGATATTCTTTTCAAGATCTCCAAGTGACAACTCTGATTACATGCCTAAATTCAGCCTCCTATTTTAAAACTTACTTTCCTAAAAAGGCTAGTCACAAGTTATGTCCACAGCACCATTTAGTTTAAATGAATTATAAGGTTCAACAAAAATTTGCTTCATACACCATAATTTCCCCTATTTTTCTCTCAATTTAAGCATTATAATTATGTGATTTAAACATAGCTAAAGATACCCCCATATTCTACATACAAAAGTCGTTTGCTAATGAAGAGAAATGGCATAAAAAGTTCAAATCACCAATAAACATTTTTGGAGACTTAAAGCTGAAAGGATTTAGCTATTCTGGCACACAGGATTTTTACCAAGATCTTAACCTAATTCTGTTCATGATACAAGTTAGGCTCAATTTACTCAGTAGGGATGCTGCAAAGCAAAGCGTATCATGAGTACTAAGGGTAATAGAAATAATTGCTTCAGTCAGCCTATAACTGTTGCAGCAGCCACGTCGGAACAGATGGCTCTGCATTTATTCCAATCGAGGGACTAGAATTGGCAGTAGTCAAACAAAAATTCTGAAAAGCATGTCAGCAGTTGTGGAAATGAGCTTTTTTTTTTTTTTTACCTAAAAAGTTGTTTGTAATAGTCTATCAAGAATGCATATATAAATGAGATGTATTTGCCACTGTAGTTAATTTGCCTATTAGTGTTGAATTTGTGGCCCACTTAGTTTTATAAAATTATTTATATATAAATAAATTGTGGGTCATAATTTAATAATTTAATTTATTATTATATATAACATAAATATATTATAATTACTTATATATAAATAAATTGTGAACCACAAGTTCAATACATCAAAATATATATAGAAACACTTTTATGAATATATGTATCACATATACACATATATACTAACAATATATTCTTTTAGCAATATATGCTATTAGCAATAGTACCATTGCTATTACATACTGTTAGCAATCTATAGTTAATATATGAATCTATTATTTTAAGGATTATATGTATATTATATGTGTCAAGTCTTCTTGGAAATATATTAATATTATATGTCAACAGTTACTAATTCCTGAATTGATATGTATTAATTTGTATTTTGAATCTACGTTGGTACTGGCATAAAACTATTAAAGATTTTCTTTAAAAACAACCTAGTCTATTCTATATTTAAGAAGGCATTCTACCACAGAATACTGGAATTTTACATTAAGGCTGAAATGTATTTTGGTGAAATGGTTACACTTGTTTATTCACATCTTTTTCTTCTTGCACAAAGAATAATTAATAGTTTCTCTAGAAGTTAAATGAAAATGGATTTGACATTTTGGGGCCAAGATTTCTAAATTAGCTTCAGGGGGAAAAAACGCTTCTACATATCCCCCACCTTTTTTTTTTTTTTTTTAATATAAAGAGTAAAAAGAAAAGAAAGGGTAATGCCTTGGTCTTCTATAATACTATAAAACTGGAACTACTTCTAAATGAGTTGGACTCTTCTCTCTTTTACAGAGGACATAGCTTAGTGCTGATGACCAAAGGAAAGGGTGTTCTCATGGCTTTGCTCTTTCAGGATATTTAGGTAGTGTGAGCTGGCCCATTGAATATGTCCTAATATTGGGTCTAGCAGCTGGTCTCCAGCTCAACTAATCCATCATATTCTGTCCACCCACATTATGAGATTAATAATATCATAGTAGACCTCCTTAAAAACATCTGTATTTCTCTTTTATTATTGTATTGCCTCATAATTTTCATAGAATATTCTCACTAGCTAAAGAATAGTGTTTTTCCTATTATAGTATTATGTTGACAAATTAAGTATCCAAGAGACATGTATTCAGAACCTAGTGTTATTTTTATTTTTCATTTATTGTATGCTTTTACAAACTTGACTTTGATGATTTATGTGATCAAAGTACTTTCCATTTTAGCCCATGGAAAGATTAAATTGTTTATTGAAAATTAATATCTATATAGATAAATGTTAAAATTTGAAACCTTTAAAGAAAAAATGAAAAATTATGAGTGAATTAGCTAAATTTTAGATTGGGAAAGTATTACAAGCCTAAATTTAACTAAAATTCTATATGTATATTTTATTACAATCTTGACTTGGACAAAAAAATGTAAAGTATGGGTCTAGATTTGAATCATAAACCATTTGGATGGGAGACCACCTAGGAAGACCAGGTGCTATAAGCATTAAAAAATAATAAAAATAAACAAACAATCAAACAAACCAACCAACCAGACTTGTACTGATTCCACATTCTTTCATTTGGGGTTACCTAAACTGCTTTAACAAATATGCCCAAATGTGCATAATCTCTCAAACAAATTAGAGGCTTTTTTTAGTGTCCAAGTCAGATCTTCCTAATTGGCTGTTGTCCATGTGGTAGTTCAGGGAATCCTGCTAATACATGAGAACAACGGGTGTGGTTTGGGGGTCAAACCCCCTGCTAAAATCTAAATTAGCTTTTTTTGGCTTATCTCTAACTATAGGACAAGAAATTATGTGAACTTTAAAATTATATTTGCAGGACATGGAAAAATAAAACTAAAGAAAATGCAATACCCATAACATCAATAGTTTGAGTCCAGTTTTCTCTTTGTGAATATGTGTGTATGTACACAAATAAAGAGCAGCAGTAAATTCATCAAATGTTAACAGTGGTTATCTTTAGGCATTATGATTCCAGGTGATTTTATTAGTTTTCTTATCTCTATTTTCCAATTGTTCGCAATGAGCAGGCGTTACCTTTAGAATGAAGAGAAAGAGCATATAAAATACTGTATTTATTCAGCCACTAAAAGTACATATATACAAATTGTCTTCTTAAACTCAAAACCTGTCTGAACAGTAATTACTAAAAACTTCACCATAGCCCACTTGCCATAGATAGCCTGGCTGTGTGGGGAGGCTCTTTTCTAACAGTGCACAAAACTAATTAGCTTTTAAAGTTTTCCAAAGTAAGTCATGGTTAGAGGGGAAAAGATTAAAATTAGCTTGCTGATATTACTGAAATAAACTTTAAAAAAGTGTTAATAATGAGACCCACAACATACAATTTCTTGTTACTGAATTAAAATAAATTTAGGCTAGGTACTACAGCTTTTAATTTATTCTCAGAAAGTATTTTGTGTTTGGGGAAAATCTGGCTAATGAATGAATTCAATCAAGCAAATAAAAAAATAAATACAATTTCCCTCTTGATGTGCTAGATAATTAATGTTTTTGAATACCTGAATCATTGCTATATACCCTGCTAAGTACTGTAAAAGAATTTTCCTTGAGATAGTACAGTTTTGCCAGAGTAATTTTTTTAAATGTGAAAGTGTTAAATTTTATCTGTAGCCCATATAAATGATAATGAAATGTGTATTATAGGAATAAAGTTAGAAAATTTTTTAAGTGAAACCCTAAAAATCACTTAACCAAGAAAACATATCTAATGACCCACTAGAGATGGAAACTCAGAATCCCTGACTCATTTTCAAACTCAGCGTTTGCATATTGTATCCCATTGTTCCTCTGAAATTTGAAGTTGTATTATGAGTGTAGAAGTCAAAATGGTGAAAATGAACTTGAGAAGGGCCTTATCAAGTCAATGGACTGAAGTAAAATAGAAATATATCTTACCTAAAGCAAGATGTGTAATAACAATTTGGATGGAACATTAGTACTAGATTAGATTTGGCGATTAGATATGTGGAGTAGAAGATTTGAAAATCAAGGGGTGAAAATAAAGGTGTCAAGGTAAGTTTGTTTTTGTAAAGAATGAGTGTTAAGAGTTGGGTTGAAAAACGTAGGTTTTTTCTTCAAGAGAGTAGGTTGTCATTTAACATTTTAGAGAGTCTGCTGAAAAAGAGCCAGAGGATGAATAATCCAAAAGAATAGAGAAATTCAAAACTAGTAGTTTTGAAGTACATTATATAATTAATTTGGAAAGAGATTTATCTACCTACTTATAACTTTCTTACAGCTGTCTTGTAATGATTCTATTCAAACTTTATGGGCAGTGGAAGACCATAACCCAGGAATGTGTAGTTGCCCAGACCCAGACAAATAGAAAAACTATGTTCATCTAAAAGTAGATCAATGATTTTTAAAAGAGTGCTCAAAACAATCCATTTGTAAAACAATAATTCCATTTTAAGCTGATAAATTAATGCTTTATTAGTATAAATTAAATTACTAAAATCAAAACTTTTATATTTACTTATAAAGTTATCTGATAAGCATAATGAGTCCATTTAAGTAAACATACAATTTTAAAATTAGGGGTACTGCTAGTTTTCTACTTCATATATGTTTTTTTTTAAGTTTATTGAGATAACATTGGTTAATACAATTATATAATTTGGGGGTGTACATTATAATTTGACATCTATATTCTATTGTGTGATTACCACCCTCATATATGTTTTTAAGTAATAAAATAACCACATACATAGGACTTTACAGTATTAAGGAAATCCTTATGCCATGTGTAATTGCAAATAATAAACATTTTTATACTTAACCTTTGTAACTTCAGGGTACTCATAACTGAAACAGAGATGGCAGAAAAAAACTATAATCTCAGTTATAGTGTGCATTTCTGGAAAAAAATAGTTGATATATTAATATTCATTTTATGATACATATAAGTCCTTCTGTTACAATTTCAATATAGGTAAAATTGGTTTATCAAGCATAATGGGACTGGTAGAGTGTAAACAGATAGCAACTTTATTATTTTTCACCACTCTCTATTATACTCACTTTGTGAACATGTTCTTTTTCATAGTCTTTCCAGACACAGCTACATAATAAACAACTTGTATTTTTCTTTGGCATTAACATTCTAGACCAGCTTAATAATCATTATGACTGGCTAGTTCAAAAAAACTTGAATATCTATATTTTCCCTTTTATAAATAATTGCGTGTGCTTCCTTGAACATGTTCCCTTTCAGACATGTATTATAATAAATTTGAGGTAGATGATAGTCAGTAGAATTTCCTTTACTACACAGTCCTTAATTACCACCCAGAGTTCTTGTGCTGATTCACACTTCCACCAAGGATAAATCTTTGCATGTCTTTCAATAGTATCAGAAATAACTATTGCCAACATGGATTAAAATGGATTTAAGATATCTCATTTTTATTTTACTTTGTATTTTTCAAAATACTTTTGATGTCGAGCATCTTTAATAAATGTGCTCATACATCATCCTCAGTAATTTTCTGTATATTTTTTTATTTTTTTTCTATTGGTTTTCATAATTCACTGTATATTATGGATAATATTTCTTTGTGAATTATATGATTTGACTATATTTACTCCCAATCAGAGGCATATCTTTTTATCTTTTTAAAAAAGATATATGGATTTTTAGAAGGTACAGAAGATTTTTATTTTAATTGTTTACATTTATTATTTCCTCCATGAATTACATATTTTTGTCACATTTATTAAATCTTCCTTACTCTGGTATCATAAAAATGTATTTCTATGTTTTTTTCTGAAAAAATTGTTTCTAAAGAATTAATGTATTTAACTTTTATTAGATAGAGTTCCAATTATTTTTATTTTTCCATATAGCTATCCATGGTTCATTAATTAATCTTTTATAGTCTTTCAGACTTCAAGTGTTTCATTATCATATAGTAGTCTCATATATGTATATGTCATTCTTTGGTCTAACCACTTAATCTTACACCAATATAATATTGATTTAATTACTGTGCTTGGAAGAAAATGATATATAATAAGACTCATCCCCTATTCTTATTTTTGTTAAATAATATTGACAATTTTGGATGACATGAATTTTAAGACCAACATCTGTGGAAACACTATCAGAAATTTTATTTTGGAATTAATTTATATATCATTTGAAGAGTGATACTGTCTTTGTAATATTAATTTCCCCAAACATAAATATGATATATTTCTCCACTAATTTTATGGTTTTCGATGAAGTTTTACGATGTTCTTTATATATGTCAGAAACATACTTTGTTTTTTTTTTTTTATATTTAGGTCCTTTGTGGTTTTAGTCACTATGACCAGTATCATCTTTTCAAAAAAAATAAAAATAAATAACAGTGCATCCTGAGCAGTTCTCATATATATCATTCAGTTTACTAATTTTCTTTTTGACTCTATCCAATACGATGTTTTAATCCAACCAGTGATGCTATTAATTTAGATTATATTATTTTTTAAAAATAACTTATAAAAGTTCAGTCTTTATCATTATAAAGACCTATGCTGTATTTTCTATCACATTACCATTCTCATATTCTTGTGGCTCTAATCTTGGTTCTTGATGTGATATCTTATCTTTTTGGCATATTATTTCTATTGCAAACTCATCTTCTTACCTTACTTGTTTGTTTATTTTTTAGAAAGCCTTTAGTATGAGGCAATGTATAATGATTATCTTAGATTATTCCAAGATTCCTGCAGGAAATCTCTCATTTAATTACATATTATACACATACAGTATGAATTTGAACATCAAAACTGCATTTGTTGAATAATTATTCTCCTTCGAAATAAACATGTTTTCTCAAGAGCCCAGGAAAACACAGGAACTGTTTTATTTCTCCATGTACCATTGCGTGGATTTTTTAAAGATCTTTGCAAATGCAGCCCCCAAGGGTTCTAGTTACGTGGAGTGCTGTCATTTTCCACATCCTGCTTTCTCCTGAGACCTAAGGTTTCCGCCTCTGTCTTTGCATTAAAACTGAGACAGTTAAGTAACCAAGAGCAATCTTCTCCCCATATCCTCATCATTCAGAGCAAACCTTAGTGATAGGTAAAACATTTGTTGTCCGAGATTTAAATATCTTCTTTTAGGAAACCTTAATATTCTATTTTGTTAAAAATTTGGCTAGCTATTTAAAATAATTTTTTTTTTTTAAATTCAATGTATCTAGGGGTATGTAGTGGGGGACCTTTTAAATTACCTCAGTCTACCATATTCTTATATGAAGGTATCTTATAAATGTTCAGGAACCTTTATTATCTTCACTCAGCCAAAACTGGTGGGATAAAACACAATATTCAATTTTGTTACCTCTTTAATAAGTACAGGGACATTGTTCCTTTTTAGTTGGTGAATATTTTTTCTTTTTAAGTTGGTAATATATGTAAAAGTGAACACAATAATTTTGATCCCCAAAGTAGTGTAGGAATAACACCTACCTGATCTCTAGCTTAACATTAGTATCAGTTCTCTTAAACTTAAGATATTTTCATGGAGTTGCAATCTGCTAGAAGCAAAACCTCAGTTCTCCAGAGAAAGACATAAAATGGTTATATTATTGTTGATAAAAAGCATATTTAGAGAGTTTTCAAAAATTAATGCCTACTTTTTACCCCATTGTCACGAAATGTATTATTTTTTATAGCTTCATAGGCCTCTTTAGACCTAGTTGAGGTCATAAAACTGATGAATAAATAATAAAATAAATTTAACTTCAGTTAAAAAGAAGCAAAACAAAAAAGTTTGAGGTTGAAAAATTGTTCTATATCATTGTCACTTAGCTTATACTGTGTAATTAGGATATGTTGCTTGATTACCAATGTAGATAGTTTAATAGCAAAGGTAACATACAAATATTATTAGGTTCTCAATAACTCTGAAACTGGATATTTCTCAGCTTAAAATATATGAATATTGAATGCTAATAGTGATTCAACTAATGAGAATATTCAGAGAAAATATGATAACAGAATTCTGAGCAGTAATGAAATATTAACTTAAGGTTAAATGTAAGCAATATAATCAGACACTGCTAAAAAATTAATGCAAAGTAGGGACTCAGAGAAAGTTATATTTCAAAAGCCCAGATCTTAACAGAATTGCTTCTAAAGATAATATAAAAAAAAGAATTGACCTTTTAAAGAAATCATTTTGGTAGAGATTATCTCCTGAATCTTTTATAGATATTTTATAATTTCTAATCAGTTTTAAATCAGGAAGTTGTGGGTATGGATTCTAATTAGCGTTTTGATATTTTGAGAATCTAATCCATGAAATTTGACAAAGAACCTTAACATTATCTGACTATTCAAAGAAGTATTGCCATTATTATTGGATCTGTAGCTACAAGAAAAATCTGAGTAAACATTCATGTGAAAAATTTATCAATTTATCTAAACCTTTCAATAGCAATTATATATACATATATAATATGTTATAGATAATATATATTAAATGAGAAAATTTTACAGAAATGTTATATACTATATAGGTTTCTATAATTAAATACAATATATTTCCCACTAGTTAACTGGCTGAATATTTTTGACTTAGAGAAGTAAACATAAATAATCAGGAAAGTTTAAGAAAATGAATCATTAATCTTTATATGCAGAACAATTTTCAGATATTCAATGAATTCAGTGGGAGTGTTTCTTTGTGGTAAACTCATCTAAATTTGAATTAGAGTCCTGGATTTGAATTCTGACTCGCCGCCCACTCACTGCATCATCTAAGATAGGTAATGTTCACTTTGAGCTTTAATTCCCAGTAATGAACTGCTCCATTGGTCGTTTCGCGGATAGAAGCATGTTTCGATGGAAAATTGTTATGCACATATAAAAATGTACTTCTGAAACTGTTTACTCAGAATATATGAAATCCCCCATGTAATCTTTTTACGTGTATAAATCATCTCACCTCAAGATAAAGTAATCCATACACCTTTCAAATAGAATGAAGTAGACTTTATTGTTTGTTGTATCTTAAGAGTTATATGAATTTGCATAGTATATTTTTTAAAAACAAATTATTCATTTGCTATATTTTAACATGAAATTGTTGAAGCTTGTTGAGTTTGACACAGTAGTTGCTTCCTATTAAAAGGTAACTCGAACATTCTTTAAGTTAACTCTACATCAATCATGTTCTCAATGGAATAAATTTCAACACTTCAAGCCATTTTAATAAGGTGAATGAAGTAAATGCCTAAAATACCTTATTTACTTTACTAGATTCCCATAATTAGATTCTAGTGTTCCAGTTAACAGTCTAGATGTACAGAAATGACCACCCCTCCTCCACCAGAAGGTGGCACTGCACTCACTACTCATTGAGGACATTCTGAGGTGGCTGTAGAGAGATGATTCTCCATCTAGAAAGAAGCTGAGCTTTTGAAATGATGAGACACATGTGATTAATTTCCTAAAGAATAATATTACTTTTGTCTTTTTGGAGAAAGATGTGCACACTAAGTAAAAATGAACAGCTGTTGAGAATAAAAGGAAAATGCTTCATTTAGAATCTATTAATTTCTATCATTGTTCAGTACAATATTCTCAGACTTAATTACTCACGTAAAGAACATTATGACAAATGTGAAATAGTCTTTACTCCCCTCAATATTTTTTTCTGCTTCTAACCACAAGTTATGTGTCTTGCTTTTTATTTACCTTTTTTAAGATAGAAATCCCACTAAGGCAACTAGTTTTGTTCTTAAATTCATTTGCTCAGATTTTGGTATGTATGACATTACCTCGTTGATATTACTTTTCTTCTCTTCTCCAGCTCAATTGGATGGAAGTAGATATATAAGTCAATCATTAACTGATAGAATTTCTGCTTGGAGAGAACAGGGCTTTGTAAAATTACTAATAGCATATATAATATGAAAAAAGCTGATTTGTATTTCCCTGGTGACAATTTAGACAGACTTTGTATATCATTTGCTGGTGACAGGAGGAAAGAAAGGATACTGTAAAGATGTATTGACAACTAAAAGTGGCTTCAATTGATTATCTATAAAGAAATACAGTAGGAAGAAGCCACTTCACTAAAAACACAGCTTTGAGCAAGCTCTCTATTTAATTAATTGTCAGAGTAGGGAGTAAAACTGGCACCTAAGATGAGAGACATGAAAAGAATGAGAAAGAGTGAAGTTTTTATTTCATGTATTTATTTTATACTTTTGAATTTTACTGAGCCATTTCCTTCATATTCACTAAATGTATGATTTATATGATAATATAAAATAAAAACAAAGAAATATAAAACAAAAAAAAGCACATAGAGTTCCTCGTTTAAAGGCATTATTTAATATTTCATGGAATAGATTTAATGAGTAAATTAAACTGTATTATAGTGGTCATTCTTTTTTTCACATTTCTTTTTTTTCAATTATCTTAAAATAATATACTTCAGCAATATCAGTTTATTTTTAATTTTAAATGTAGAAGAAAAAGTATTATTTAGTTGAAGTATTTGGTAATTATGAAATTAGATGCTAATAGCAGAGTGCAGTGTTCATTAATTTTAGTTGGCTAGGGAATAATAATTTTTTTAAAAAAATCTTTCATTTTAGATTAATTTTATTTCTCTGTCCAGGCATTGGTTGCAGATTACTGAAATGTAGACTATACTTTACAGCAAATAACTTTATGTTTGCATGACAAATACACACATTTTCCATTATTATTTTTTAAACATTAAATATAGATACTCGACTTATGATGGGATTAAGTTTCAATAAAACCATTGTAAACTAAAATTGTAATGTAAAAATATTGTAAATTGAGAATGCATTTAATACACCTCGTACACCTAACCTACTGAACATCACAGTTCAGCCTACCTTAAATCTGCTCGGAATACCTACATTAGCCTACACTTGGGCAAAATCATCTAATACACAGCCTATTTTGTAATAAAGTATTGAATATCTCATGTAATTTATTATGCATATCACTTTTGTACCATTATAAAGTTGAAATATTATAAGCCAAACCATCATAAATCAGGGACCATATGTAAGTTTATCTGATATTATGATCATAAAATTTTATTGAGATCATATTAAAAATGTATTGAACGTTCTGTTCCTGTAGAAGTTTAATGAATACTATTAATTTGATATCTACCTACACATTTCTACACTGAAATAAAATATTTCCTTTTCTATTAAATATAGTATTTACTGCTTCATGATTTAAGATTGAATAAGAGGATATTTACATTTATAGCACTCAAATACAACTTTTGGACTCAATATCTTGAATACTATGAAAAAATAACTAGCATTCATTTTATTTTATATCTATATATCTATATTTATATCTATGTCTGTCTGTCTATCTATCTATCTATCTATCTATCTATCTATATGTAGTTAACTGTAAAGGTATAATCTACACAGAACAGTTTCCTATGTTGGGTTATAGATAAGAGAGGATTCTTTAAGTACAGACTTGATCAACATCATAAAATCCATCTTGAGATTGGTTGTATTTAAACTCCGAAATGGAACTTTATACCATTTTATTATAATTGTAAATAAATTAATTGGCAGTTGTATATACTACTCTTGGGTTCTGAGGAGCTGGTGATGCTCTTTAAGCAGGGCCCAAATTCAGCTCTGCCCCAGAGGTCCCTCATTCTTTCTGATACTTATGCTGTGACTGAATGACACTTCCACAATATTCTTTTTCAAGAGCCTTTTACTGAACAGGTGGATTAACCATTTCATTCTATGTGTTCCCATTATAGAATACACAGCTTTTTAGTGCACAGGTAACAATATATTACTCTATGTTTACTCATGTATTTCTTCTTGCCAGACTAAATGCATTTTAAGACTAAGAGAAATAATATTCCTTTTCAATTTGCCATGCTTGGCACTATAGTGAGCTCAGCGACTAGCATATAATAGAAATTAAACAGAAGCTTCATACACCTTTGTTAGATGAATGAGAGGAAAGATCAGAGGAATGACGAGGAGGAGGATGTCAATTTTTTCTGTTAGTACTTTTATAATAAAGTTAGTAGTCTTTGCATTAGAAAACATCTGTATTTCAGATTAAATATAATCTTTAGACAGCCTTCGTTTAACATTCTACTAGTTGCTGATCACCTGGTGTTTTGTGATCTCAGAAATATAGACTCGGAGTTCTATCTGTAACATCCCTGCTCCATATTCACCTACTTTCTCACAACCTGTCAGTGGTCAGAAAATACAGAAAGAGGCACATCCTGTTTGGGTAGCATCGCGATACACCCTCTTTAACTAAGGCATTTTACTTCACGCAGCAGTCATGCAGACACTCTATCTTAATTGAATTATAAACATTTGCTTAGGCTATGAAAAATGTGAAACATTTTAATATTTATGACTATAGTTTTATTAAGGTATTAATACTTCAAATTCAAAAACTCATATTCAGCAATATATACTCCAGAATGGGCAAATTGTTAGTTGAATTTAATTTTAAAACTTGGATATGTACGTAATGATTTTTAGTAATCAAGGAGTAATTGGGTCTGACAACACTTCAGCTACAAGTTGCTTACCATCTACCAATTTCCCCAACCTTGCATTCCATATTTAGCTATAGATAACTATAGTTTATGTATCATTACTATGTATCATTACTTCTTTCATTGCAATTTACTTCCATAACAACCCTAGAGAGATAATTATCCACATTTTACATCTAAAAGAACTAAAAAAAACAAAAACAAAAACAAAACAAAACAAGAAAAAAAACGGATGCTCAGAAAGCTTTAAGTGCCTTACCTAATTTTACCCAGCTCATCATGTGTCATTGAGATGGGAATCATGAATGTTTCTCTCTGACTGGAGAGCCGTGCTAAGCCACCTCCTGTCAGTAATTTATTATGTATTGCAGGTCCAGACAATGTGTGTTTTGCATGGTAGGCTTTCCCTCATAGAAACACATTTAATCTTAACACTATCACCGTGGGCTAGGTATGATGATTCACTATTTGCAGGTGAGGAAAAAGCAAAAAATAATTCTCCTCAGTCCCTGAGCAAATTAAAAGGGGCTAGCATACAGAGACCCTATGATTCCAAGATCAGGGCTTATTTCACTGCCTCAAACCTGCCCTACAATGCTTTTGCACATTTCCTTTCTGAAAAACAGTATCCTCATTCAGAACTTGCATAATGGTCATAGCTGGATAAGTATCCTATGAATTTAGAAATCAGTTTCAGTTTGCTGTAGCCTGCAGGTACACATTATGGTGCGGTAATCCAGGTGTGCATTAGGGAAGAGAACAGAAAAAAATAGAACTCCAGTGTAAAAGCAATTAGCTGAGGACAGATAGTAGGCTCTTTTCTGACCTAATATTAGCTTCTCTGCCAAATCTCATTTCTAATGGCCTTTCTCCAACAATGTGGTCTTTATGCCATTTCCTTATAATCTGAAGTTCAGTGAGAAGAAAAGTGATTTTAGGGTCATGATTGAATAGCTAAAGAGGGACAAATTCAAAGAGTTCTATTAACAGGAAAAAAATAGGTTATCTCATAATAATTATCATTGAAAATTTAAAAGCTTAAATCAGAGAAGCATTAGCAGTCTAATAAAGACCTCTGCTATAGAGGTGTGGAGATTGTATTGCATTACGGATAATTTAGGAAGGCACAAATTCAAAACAAGGATAAGAATTGAAAATGAACATGAAAATCGAGTCATAAGATTGCATGGCTCTTCAATGTAAATCAGTAATACAATATAATTTGATATTAAGCTCTGTCTATACATTTTCTTTGTGGCTAAATACTTTTGAGCTACAGTATATGTATATAGACATAAAATGTATTTTTTTCATTCCACATTGCATATATATAATGCTTAAAGTTAAATACCAAGAACCTAAGCATTATCTAGTATCATATACTTACAATAGAAGAGTATGAAAGAATTTAGCTAAAATAACACTCTGAGTTAAGAAGGTACTGGCCCCAAATAAAGAAAATAACATCAAGTTACTCTCATTGTGGGCAAGTGTTCAGATCTAGGATGCAAGTCTTAATCTGTCTGAGGCCAAATCCTCTGCCTGTAATAACTACACTATATTCCCACTTCATGCTCACACCACCACTGTACACATGTCTCAATAGCCATGGCAAAGAAAAAAAGAGCAAAAGAATAAACACTGATTTAAAATCATGCACTTGAAGTAAGATAATAGGAATAAAGCAAACAGAAAATGTAATAACTCTGGAAAGTAGGTTTCAGTGAACAAACACTGAATAAAAAACTGCTAATTATAATTTGTTTAGAATAAATTATTAATGTAGTTAATAAAAATCATTCTTATTCATCTTAATCATTCCTGGCCATTGAGTTTATTCCAGGATTTCATTGATTCATCCACTTGACATAGATTTATTATGAACTCACCATATTTCTTAACTCAGAGACTCAATGTGATCTGAAGAAAGAATAAGGGCTTAAAGAGAGTATGAGCATTTGATGAGGAGGACAGAGCCTGTGTACTGACCCTTTGGCAAGGAATCACTGAGCCTTTCAGAGTCAGAGAGCCATTGGGGCAGGTCTGTGGAAACAAGGGAATCGTAGTGAGGAACTAATTAAAGAAGAGTTAATTTTGTTTTGCATCAATTTCAACAGTGTTTTTCTGTTTTGTTCTTTGATAATATCTTCAAAATTTATTTCTCTGTATAACATTTATTGCGAACAAATGCATTCCATCACATAAAAGTAATACTATAGTATGCTATCAATAGAGTATTAAGTATTATTAAATAGTTTGTCTAAAATTTTTGAAATATTAATATCAATTTTACAACCATTTATGCTTATCACTCCTCATATTTTATGATTTAATTAGAGAGGTAATATTTTATTTTAAAGGCATATACTTACTTTTATATAGAAATATAAATTAAATGAAGATTTCTATGTACAGGAGCACTTAATATACAAATACATATAGGCTTAATATGTATTTTACATTTAATTTAAATAATTTTTAAGAGAGAGACATAGCTGTTTGATTAACTTCTTATTATTCTATATTTAATCAGTCCTGAAATATAATTACAATTCTGATATAGAATTACACTCCTACTGAATACTGAAAACTAAGTGGCCTCACTAAACATTTTAGTCATGAAGTCTTAGACAAATTTCACTTTTGTTTGTAAAACTTTTGCTATGGCCCTCCTGTCCATAATCCAAAGGCAACATTTCTCTAGCTGCTAAACTATTCTGTTTTCTACTTTCTAACATTGTAACATCAAAGCTGTAACTCTGCCCTTTCCTCTCCTTAGCCATGTCAGATCCAGGCTAACTGGGAGAACTTTCAACATCAACAGCAGCTCATCTTACCGATAAACAAAGCACAAAGGCCCAAGCATACGGTTGCCAGGCATAGAAAGCTGTGGGTGAAAGTGGGATATTTCCCTTTTTCTCTTTAGACAGTGGAAAGTATGCTATCATGCTTGACATGATCCTAAGTTAAAATAATGTTTATTGGGTGGGTGTGCTATATAGGAAACATTATGACACTGCAAACTGTACAGTGGAAACAACATGAATTGTACAACTAAAGGTGAGTGATCCCTGGAGGTGTATGAAGTGAGTGGTGCCAGAGACAATGGTGAGGATGGCAGCTCTGATAACAGTCTCTACTCGCACGAAGAGCTCATTAAAGCACCTCCACACATAGACAGACCCCTGATATGCTTTCTAGCACCTTCTTCACTTCTCTCTTAATTTTCTTTCTCTGAGGTTCCAAAAATATAAAACAATAATAAAATGAAACTCCCAAAGCTAATCATTTTATTAATAACCTCACATACTTGTTAACTTGAAATTTTAGAGTATCAAGAATACACTAAATTTAAATATTGTAGTATTCAGAAAAAGAACTGAATTAAAATGTTGCTCAGGTCACTTCCAGGGCACCTTCGTACCTTAAATAAAACGCAGACGTCTTACTGTTTCCTGCAGGACTTTGCGTGATGAGCCACTTGCGCTTCGTTGCTCCGACCCATCACATGCCCACGCACCGCATGCCAGCTGCATGGCCACACAGGCCTTCTGATCCTCAACATGCCAATCAAATTCTTGCCTCCGTATTCTTGCACTTGCTATTTTCCTCTTCCCAGAATTCTAGTGTCTGGCATTGTGGATCTGAGGCTTCTCATCTTTCCCGTGTATGGTCAAATATTACCTTCTCTGAGAAATCATTTCTGACTTTATCTGAAGAGATTAGCCATCCCCTCACCATCACAATACCATATTATTTTACACTAGAGAACTTACCTCAATCCGAAGATGTCTTCGTATGTGTTCATTTATATGTTATATATTCGTATACTGTGTCTCTCTTCAGTAAAATATTACCTCCATGAGAGCAGGGAACTTTGTAATGCTATATTCCCAGTACCTAGAACTGATTCTGTTACTCTAAGGTATCACATTAAAAATTTCTCTCATTGACAAGTTGATGTATGGTCAATCATATGCTCCTTATTAATTAGTATCACTTTTTTTATTGATAAATAATGGTTTCCACAAAGCCTCCTGAGGTCCCAATTTATGACCTGCAGTTAAAAAATTTGAATGATCAAATTAGATCAGATATTATTTTTGCTTCCATCATGAGTGAAATGCAGAAGTAAATGAATGACTAATATTGAGACATCTAGAGGTAGCTGACTTGCGGATGATAAGTAAATTTGATAGGCAGTACACATATTTTATTTCACTGAGAAAAGTGCTTAACCTCCAGAGGGTAGTCGACAAATACTGTCTGACCCTCTTCTGTGATAAAATAAATTGCCATCAACTGTCATGTCAATGCTACATCAAAGAAAATTAAAGAGAGCTCAGTATTGCTGGATAGTTCTAAAGCTGGGGAGTAAGACCCTTCTGGAAATGAATTCTCACTGCCATATATGTGACTACCTCTGCAAGAAATAAATTCGTGATGATTACTTGGTGACAGAGCAAGAAATAGCATTTGAGAAGTGCATTGTTCAGATTCACTGCAGGGATTTGTATATTCTAGTCTCCAAAATCAGCCTATGGCCCACTTAATATAAAAGATATATAAAATATTGGATCTCTTCTGGGAGTCTCCCTACACCCAAGAGATTTGCTCATTTATACTAAATGGACAGATTACATCAGTCAAAGAACTACTGAAGTTTTATTTTAAAATTCAGACAGAAATATCGATAGTGTCTACATCAATTTCAACAGTGTTTTTTGTTTGTTTGTTTTGTTTTGTTTTGTTTAAATCCATGAAATTCCCTATCGTCTGGTGCATATATCTTTGTGTGTCAGGAAATTCCTTTGAGAAAAATAGGCAAAGGTAAAAGCCTGCAACATATTTTTTTTTAAAAATAAAACTTCTGAGCAAGTTGAGTATTACATGGTATCTGTCAGTTTGTCAAGCTGAAAAACACCTGCCCTTGCCTATGTCTTTGCTCAGTGTATTCTCATTGAGAATATGAAAGCACAGTCATTGTAATTATAATTTTGGCCAAAGTTTATTTTGATTATATAACATCCAAAAAGGAGTGAATGGCTGCATTTTTTAGTTTGCTAAGGGATAACTATGTTACTTTGAATCCATTTTTTTTCTTTTACATTTTACTTTTCCCAGGCACCAAATAAAATTTTGCTCACATGTTTCCTTTTAAAATACGAGTTCAGAAGAAAACTAAGGAAAAAGAATTAATAGTAATGAAAGATTTTTTTTCATTTCTATGAACCCTAAAATGTTGTACCTTTAGTTTCTATGATTGACACTTGCTGTCACATAGAATTAAGTTTATCCTTAATCATAGACATATGCTAAGCATATATTTCTTTAGTAACTGTATGAGCCAGGGATAATACAGTTTTGGTTGTAAATGCAAGAAATCCAACTCAAACATACTTAAGCAAAACGGAGAATTATTTGGCTCACATAAACTATGGAAGATTCTCAATAAGAAATTTAAAACAGTTGGATTCTCTCTCTCTCTCTTTTTTTTTGTTTTTTTGCAGTGTGGTAGCCAAATTACCTCAGACTGTGTTTCTTCAAGGTTAAAGTTATAATTTTTGAAATTATCAGTGCTTATATCCTCATAGGTTTTTGAACAGAAAGGAACAAAAGAATCACTGTTTTTAGCTTTATTAAAAAAAAAAAAAAAACCCTGGGGGAAAGCTCTTAATTGGTCTGTATTAAGTCACATGCCCACAACTAGATTATTTATTATGGCCTCAAGAATGTGGTACTGTAATTGGACTAGCCTTGATCAGGTGGCATCATTAAACCTAAACTGTATCTATGGAGTCGAGGTCATATAAAAAGATGCTGGCTCCTTTCTGACCTCAAGGTTATAGCAAGTGAAGAAGTGTCACTAAAAAAAAAATCACCAGAAGAAATGAGTAGAAGTCAGGGAGGGCAACACACACACACACACACACACACACACACACACACACACACACACACGTAGAAATATGAGAGAGAGGGAGAGAGAGAGAGAGAGAGAGAGAGAGAGAAATGGTTGTGTGTGTGTGTTAAGGCTTCTCTCATTTATTTCATCTTCCCCGTCATCAAGCATGTACTGAACATCATCTCTGGACTCTAAAGAAAGCTATTGTTAATGAATTGACATATTTTGGGTATTTAGGACTTTTTTTTCAGAAATTTTAGATTTCTTTTTTATGCCTTTCACTGTCAAAAGGAAGATGACATTAATGTTTAGCCTAAGATGTAAAATTTAACAACATAAAAAGAATTGGATGGTTGAGAGTGGCATTTCATCAGTTCTAAGTCACATTTCTGACACCTAGTTAAATCTTATAATTGAAAGAGTCTTAAGTTGCTGTTGGCCAAGTGGCAGCCATGCACGTTGTCACTTCAGTTAAATGATGTGCATGGTTGATACTACATGTGCCAAGTTCAACTGTCATATAAGATAACTTCAAGAAAGGTTACATTATGACTGAACATTGAAACAAAAAAATATTCTTTGTAGAGAGTCACTGAAACAGAGCAGTGATGCGTGAATTGGTATTACTGAAGCAAATATTCAGAATTAGAAGAATTAACAGAGTTTAATTTTTTTTCTTTTAATGGAAAAAACAAGTACTTTAGGTAACCTGTGAAAGAACTACAAATGAAGCTATGCTTTGCTTTAATACTGATTCAGGTGCTGTGCAACTGAAGTTAGGAGAGCTTGCTAGATCCCTTTAAAGAATAGAAAGGAATTTAAGAACGTGAGTCTTAAATGACAAAATTATGTACAGCTGTCATTACGATCTCATGTCTGATTTTATTTAGCAAGAATCTTTTTCCTTTATGGTACATAAAATAATAGCATATATACAATTAATGGTATCTTTGATGTCAATGAAATACCATAATAAAAGAAACTGATTTACTTCATGGAAGTCATTTTGGCAACATCATGGAGTAGCAGGATTATCATACTAGTAATCAAATTACCTATATTCTGATCTCTGCTCTTTTGCTACTAACTACTTGTGCTGTCTATGGAACAAGGAAAAATTTAGCACTTCATATACAATATAAAGATTCCAGACTTGACTATATCAAAAGTCAATTTCAAACATGAAATGACATGATTCTAGACGGAGTTAAGTATGTAAAAGGAAATTATTTCTTCACCTTAAACATTATGATTTGAAAATTCTGTGACTCTGGTTTGGTACTTGTATAATTTATAGAGACCATGGTAATATTTTTATTTTAAGTTCAAGAATACTTTATCTAGATCACATACATAATGTTCCCAGTTGGAATATATCTAGCATGCATAACATGCCGTGTTTCTTTTACTTTCATGGTTTTTGGTCTTTTGATTAGTTGTTATAGCTTCAGACAGATTAGTGAGGCAGTCATAACTAGAAAGCTAATCAACTGAGTGGGTATCAGATAGTCAATTACTACAGAGTACAATTATAATTCAAAACTATGTGAAGCATTATGATTTTGATGCAATGTTTTTACACTAAGATTCTAACAAGAACAGACAAATATCGCATGCTAGCATACTTGAGAATATGGCCATTAAGAACCTAAGATTTTCAAATAAGATGGCAATCTTTTTTTTTTTTTTTTTTTTTTTTTTGCCTCTGATGCCTCAGGCAGTACTGCTACTCTTATGAGCAAATTTAATGCAGCATTTATAAAACTCAAGCACTAACATTTTATTGCATTGGTTTCTTAGAATCTGAAATTGATTTGAGTTGTTTTATAGTCCTTTCTCCATCTTCAAGAATGACGCAGACTAAATCATCTGAGTCAAATTCTTTTTGTTGAAAAATTCCTGGAAAAAAATAGATAAAGGGATGTTATAATCTCGCATGATAGCGTTGTTTGAGACATATTTTAAAAAATGTATTCTTATGCCAATTTTTCAAGAGACTCTATGAGCTTTACTTCTTAATTTTCAGGAAAAAAAATCACAAGGTGTTAGCACTAGTAAAAAGGTTAAAATCATGTATTTAAACTTTTTAACTTTAGAAACAAGAAAACTGAATTATAAACAGGCTAAATAAAGTTCTTAATCCCCCAGAACTCATCATAGACAAAACTAAATTTGGAACCCATACCCTTTATTTTTTATTCAGTGATTTATTTATAAATAGCTCACTTTTTATTTACTCTAAAAACTACTCTAGAAGTGATTATGCCTTTAGATTGTTATTTAGTCTTAACGATCCTTCAGCTCTGATGTCTTCGATCTTGGAAAACTGTTTTAAGCTACCCTTTCTTTCACACACACACAAAAATAGTATGTAGGTAAATTTTAAATATAACAGAATTTGTTGAAAGTGCAACAGATGATAGCATGTGTAGGTTGCATTTTTTTTTTCTGGTATGGCCAGGATAAGTCTCCTGAGAAGATGCTTTGCAGTTATGTTGGAGGCGCTCAATCCAGTAGTGGGAACCGTGGTGACGCTGGTAACATTGGCCTTCCTTGCAGCTGTGCAAACCAATGCAACTAGAGGTGAAGCAGCTTGCTCAGGGCTGCAGAGGTGATCAATGGCAGGACCATGATTTTGACTGAAGGCTGCCTAGTCTAAAGTGCAAGCATTTTTCCTCATGCTGTATTCCTTGCAGAGATATGTTACAGCATTTAAACAAATGATATACTATTACTAGTAAAAATGAACTTATACAGCAAAATCTGTGAGTAGCTTTATGGAGTTTCTTTGGGACCCTTCCATTTCTTAAAACAGTTCCTTAAGGAACATAATTATCTTAGGGAGAATTTTATATCTTCTTAAGACGTTAAAATTAAACCATATGCCACACGGATCTACCTTTTTTTTTTTTTTTTTTTTTTTTTTTGAGGAACCAAAGCAATAATGAATTTTCCTTCCCTTATGCTGGAGCTTATATGCAGTTTGTTTGGATATGAGTTGGAATACTACAGATCAGTCAGTAGCTGCTGCCTTAAGCTCCAGGTGCACCAGCAACCCTACTGCCTTCCTTAGGACCTTATTCTTGTGTTGGACCTATAGACTGCCTGGCAGAGCAGGGATCTCAGGATGTTATGCCATTGCAGCGTCCACTCTAGCTGGACGGTGCCTTCGCAGGCCTAGCTGGTAAACATTTTGTACATCATCCTGTACTATATTGCTTCCGGGCTGTACCACCAAAATCATTTGGTAATGTGTCCAATGAATCAATGTTGGATGAAATGGTAATAAAAGAGGTTTCTCTCAGCTGTAGTCCAGCCACCGCCAAGGGGAATAATCTTGACAAGAATCCAATTGACACAAACCGCAATCCTGCTGTCCTCCGCACCAGTGCAGAGGAGAGGGAGAGGTTTCTCTCTGGACGCAAAGCTCAGGTTTCTCAGACAAATGATTGGATAGTTGATGATCACCTTGAATAATAGATGTGTCCCCCAGTTAACAGATAGATGTTCCCTCCAGTTGCTAAATAGGAATCGTACATTTTAAATGTGTTTTTCTTTGTATCAGACACATATATGACAAACTTCTCATTCTCCTGGAGCTTACAAATTAGTTTTTAAATGGAAAACTTAGAAAAACAGATTTTATTTCATATAATAATTTTCAGGGACTAGAATGCCACCCTGGCTATAGAGGAAATAAATAGTGCCTTGGAACAAAAGATTTCTGTTTGCTAACTATGGAACACTTATTACTGAGAATCTGTCAGAAAAATGAGTCTTTACCTGCTTGATAACAATCTTTAGAGGTGAATAATTCCTTTTGAGGGATTTAAAACTTCTGCCTTTACCCCTGCAATGACTATAATCTGGCAGAGCCTTTATGTAAACGAACATTTAGAAAGCAGAGGGTGTATAACGCCTTTCATCAAAAAGTTAATAATCTGTGACATTCCAAAATCACAACGGAAATGTTATGTCATTTTCCCAGTAATGATACTAAAGCGCTCCTTTTTGGTCCTCAGAACACAAAAGCTCGACTTCTCAGTAGTTCAGGTTAGTTGAATTCCATTTGACAGTCTTTTTCTACAGTCCTACTTCCATTAGATAGATTCTGAGTATATCTCAGTAGTTAAAGCTGGAAGATTCAAGTGCTTTATAAAGGAAAATGCTATAAGATTCTCATGTTGACAGAGCTTTCTAATCCTCCATTGTGGTTAGAGCTTTCCACGACAGGCATAAAAAGTTTTACTTCCACTATATAGAACATTTTATTGATATATCTGATTGTAATCTGCTGTTTATTCTCTTCTTTATAAAAGCCTAAAACGGGTTCTATATTTCTATGTTCACAGAAAGAAAAATTATACGTGATTAGAGGAATGTAATTTTTATGGGTTGCAGTAGTTCTGAACTATATAGTCAGTGTGCCCAGCTGCTTTCTCTCAAGCAAAAAATAAGGGCTGGTCAAACACTGTTCCTTTCTGCTTTGCTTTCTGATTTTAGGGCTTATTTTGTATTTCTGGTTTATTCAATTTTCATAGTTGGTTACTTTAAAATCAAAAAAGTACATGAGACTCATCCATATTTTTTCATGGCATTGTGAAAACCTGTAGCAGTTTTGTTTTTAAACATAATTCACTCATCTTTACAAATATCACCAAAACACTCATCTAAGAAACTTATGCTGTTGAAAAGCCAATTTCACCCTTCTGAACACTAGACTCTTGGCCCCGAAAACATGTATTGATTTAGGTTGGTGATTAGCTATTAACTCTTTGAAGCTTTTAGCTAATTCAGATCACTGTACTGTGGATGTTCCTGATATTAATGCCCCTTAGTAATCATTCAGCTGTCTGTGCCTAAGTGGTTCTACGCAAGGGCAAGACTGGGAGGCTCTCATTCCTCTGCTGCATTTCTTTCCAGATCACCCTATGTTAGACAGAGTAAGCGCTCTCCACAGATGTCTACGTCTTAATCTCTGGAACCCACGAATATGTTAGGTCACAAGGTAAAGGGGAGTTAAGGTTGCAGGTGAATTAAATGCTAATTAGCATACCTCGTGATGGGGAGCATAGCCCGGATTGTCCAGGTGGACCCAATGTAATCACAAGAGTCTTTATAAAGTGAGGAGGAAGATCGAGATAATTGGAGGGGTAGAGAAGAGGTGAAAGCTAGGTTCGCTGTTGCTGGTTTTGAAGATGGAGTAAAAGGTCGAAGGGCCAAAAAATGTTGGAAGCTTCTAGATGTAGAAAAGGTCAAGGAAGTAGATTCTCACCTAGAGCTTCCAGAAGGAACAAAGTCCTGCCTGCGCCTTGATCTCCCTAGAAAACCAGTGAGACCCAGTGCAGACTTCTGACCTGAACTATCAGGTAAGATGTGCATATTGTTTTTAATCTCTTGTGTTTTTTAACCCAAAAAAGGAGATTTGCTTAATTGAGGAATAAAGTATTCCTTTAGCAGAACTTATATCCATATAAAAAACAGGGAGGTGGGAGTCTACACAGTTAAATTAAAAAGACTTCTAAAGGACCATTGTGACTTAAATGTATTTAAGAAATTGTTTTCTATCAAGGGTTAGAATATTTTTTCCATGTTTTTACAGCTCGCACAAGTTTATTGCCTAAGTCTTATAATGCTTTTTAATTTGAGAGAATGCAACTTCTGATACAATTCAATGGATTAATTAAGGCAATTTTAATACATCAATATTTGCTACCTGGCAAAGGAATCTGGGAGAAAGTAAAATAATTCATTTGGTTTCTCTTTCATGGATTTGCATTCCTTTGTTATTTGACATTTGAAAAGGGATAATGAACTGGTGACTAGAAGTTTGGTGTCTGGGTGGAGTGGCACGTTTGTGCTCAGCAAACAAAATGATCATAGTTGTTTTTGGAAGCAAGCACCTAGAGGTAATGGATTGTTTGAACTCTTTGGAAGCCTCGGTTCTTTGCCGTTCATTGTTGCCCTGCGGCTCTCGCTTGTTTCCTAGGAGTCAGTTAAAGCATCACAGTTTTCCATAAAAAGTTGTGTAAGGGAATGATGGTAACTGTACCCATGGGATCTTATGCTTGTTCCTGGTGCGCGTCTTCTCTCTTGTGGGACCGTGGTTTTCAAGGGCAGCAGAGGACTCTGTCTGAGGGAGCGCTGGTCTCCCCTTTTGGTCCAGGCTTTGGTGAGAGGGCCTGGGTCTGGGGTCCTAGGTCTTGGTTTTAATGTGATTGCTCTTAAGAGGCTCAGTCTCGAATACTGGGTTTAAGCTTCCTAAACATGAGTGCTAAGGTGGTTGTAGCCTCAAGAAATTGCACAGAGAAGCGTTGTTGCGAAACAGGCAATTCCTCCAGACGGGCGTCCTTTAGCCTGGCTCCCTCCAATTAGCTTCCACTGACTGGTGGAAATTTGTTCTCCCTCTGTGTCTAACATGAAAACATACTAACATGCAAAATAGCTCTTAATAATATAGAAATGATACTGAAAAGAACGAATGATAACGGTAAGTAAAACCTATGGAGAAGCTACTCCATGACAAGCACTGGGTATTACTATTATTTCCATTCTACAAACATGAAGGCTGAAACGCTGGTCATCACGTGCCCACCGTCATGCAGCTGGTAAGTAAAGGGGCTGAGATTCGGGCCCAGAGCCCGTGATCTTCCCTACAACACAAACTACCTTTCCAAAAGAGGGCAGTGGCTTATTGTTTCAGGTGCTGGAGATCACTATAATGAGAATGTTCTCAGCTTGACTAAATTTCAGACCAATTTCTTCTTGATTATAGGTCTCTCAGCTCTCTTTATTTAGATCATTTGCTTTAGAAAATGTGAAACTGCAAATTCTTTCTGTGCTCCTTTGAGATGTAAATATTCTCTAGCTTTTTGCCAGTTTTACAATCCAGGATTGTCTCTGTCAAGGATCTGGTAGCCATTCCTTTAAAACAGAGTCATCAGGAAAGAGGATCTACATATCAGCCTCTGTGGGAGAGGAGGAGCCTAACAAGGTAAGTGCCAGTTAGAAACACAGGTGGCCTAATCACAATGATTAACCTCTGCGCTCTCTAATGTCCTCCAGGTTTTTCTGTTTGCTGGCCTCTATGTGTAAAAACTTTCCTGCCTTTTGTTACAATGAGTTGAGTTCAGTCTCTCCTTTTTTTTTTTTTTTTGCAATATTCTTGACCTCTATTGCAATAGTCTTGAATAAAGGCTCTGTGCCTGTTCAGCTTTATCAAGTGCAATTTTTCTGTAACACAGGTTATCCTTCAATTTTTCCTTCTTTTAGGGGTGAAGAATGAGCTCTTCAAATTCCACATCCTAGGTTAGGCTATTTGGTGTCAAAAGAAAACATTCTTCTAATGGTTCTCAAGTTTTCACAATACATTTCCCTTGAGTTAGTTTATATACTAGCTTTCTATGTGTAGGTTATGAAATAGTGTCTGTATTCAGTATGCAGAGAACTCAGTTACCTTCTCATAATTAAACAGGGTAAAAATATTCTAGTAACAATAATACAATACATAAAACATGTACAATGTATTCTGCCAACAATTCTGTGACACTGGTAATATTTTAACAGTTTTTAGCAAAGAGAAATCGAGGTATCCAGAGGTTAAGAACCTCAAGTTGCAAAGCTACAGAGAAGCGGAGCTAAGACTGGATCCATCTTCAAGTGACTTGAGTGGAGCTAGGATGCAACTCATTTTTAAGATTGGTGTGCCTTCTGCTGATTTGTTTCTCTACTTACATAAGGGTTCTGGTCACATCATGTATATGGTCAAGTGATATTAGTTTAGGTAACGTTTCCAGAAGTCTCAATGACTAACAGGGCTCCCCCCCCTCCTTTTATTCTATGATGAGCTCTTTAAGGATGGAGATGCACAAATGTGCTCTAAAGAAGTTTCACTTTATCATTTCACCCCTGTCCCTGCCCTCAGCCTTTACCAGTTCATTGCTGATCTCCTTTTATCATCTTCCTCTTAGGCCATTCCATAAAGTTCTAGTTAACTACACTGGGAGGAAAATGGTGCTATAAGAATACTCGTTTCTTTAATAAAAACTAGCAAAAATTTAAAATCTAGCTTTTCTGAAATTGTAGATCAAGTCCTGTGGTGTGTGAAGCACAGGTAACAGCTGAAACCACTTCATCGATGTTAATGGATAAAATTAGCATGTCAAAGAGTTGGAGGGCTTAATTAGAAAGGCAGCCCTTAGACGAAAAGCCTCTCGGGGCCACTAGAGCAGTATGTGGATTTTGTTTATAAAAGGTTTAGGGGCAGAACCTGAAAATAGAAATTGACTCTGATTTCGAAAACCTAAATTCATAATGAAATTTTATCATCCTCAGGCTTGCTTTTGAGGATGCGTTCATAGTTTGTGGTCTTTTATGTTCCATAGCTATTTTAATCATCCCAATGTTCCTGTAAGAAATCGGCTATTTCTATGTGCCTTTCTCTTGCTTTCCCTCATGACGTTGAGGAGGGTTTTGGCAATCAAAGGGATAAAGAGGTGGCTCCATTTTTGCCAGCTGCTGCTGCCCTTACTGCATTCGTGACACTACACCAGAGGCAATGATTCTCACTCTCTTGAGGGTGTTTATTCTGGCATTAACTTCTATATTTCTGAACATGTCTTAAAATACCACTATTCTGAATATTTAAATTATATGCATTTTCCTATTGCCTTTCTATTATAAAGTAGGATTTAAGTCTCATTCCTACATATATACTACCTTTCTCTATTATTACCCCCTGTAGTTATAGGACACTTTGGTTAAATTAATGTTTGTATTTTTATGACCATATAAAAATATCATTCAGTTAATACCATAGTGCTCTGTCAGTAGTGATTTTTTTCCCTCATTGATTCAACAAATACTTACTGAACATTACATATTCCTGTGTAGCTATTTTTCTAGGAACTGGAGGAGTTAACAGTGAGAGAAAGGTAGGAAAAAATGTCTACCTATAGAGCTTATATTTTATTAAGGAAGGATCAGAGCAAACTGTCCAAGAGTACCTGAAACCAGCCACTTAGACTAACAATACTGTGTTTTGATACTTAACAATTCTGTGACCTTAGCATGTTAACCAACTTTTCCCTTGTCAGTTTTCTCATCTATAAATTAGAGATAAAACCTAGTTATAGGGTTGTAATAAAGACTATAAGTGAATCAGTATAACTTTGGACAGGCTATAAGTGAGTCAATGTGACTTTCAATAGGCAAGGGGCATACACAGAAATTTGAGAAAGGTGTATTAGGTGCTATAGGAGTGGGGAGAAATAAAATCACGAAAGATGTAGGGAAGGCAGGTTTGGAGACTGATTTTAAATAGGTCAAAAAAATTTTTTTCTGTACCACTAATATATTTTCAAGCTTTCATATTAACATATTAATTTGAGACAACTTGATTCTACATGTCGCATTTTCATTGTTTCCTGTCAATTGCTTCTTTTATCTTTGTACTCATTTCTCTGTGTAGTATTAGTGATTCCCTTCCATGTCTGGTAGCACATATATTCCTACTTAAAGATAAGACATTTAAAAATCTGACCAGAATCTCTGTCTACCTGGGCAGGGGTCTTGATTGTCGATAGCCTGACATTTCCGTTGGAGACTTTTTAATACCACTCTTTTTAGGTCTTTTGGGCAGGGTGGGGGTTGGGAGGGGTGGGGGGAGTGGGACTGGTTGAATTTCACCAGAGAAATACTCTTTTTGCCTTTGGTTTGCAAGGGATGTACCTCAGTTTGAAGCCTTTCTGGTTTAACCTGTCTGCATAGGAAGGGGCCAGCCTCCTGTTCAAGCAGAAGGGCAGTCATCTGACCAAGGGCTTGAGAGAGAGGATTGAGAGGCCTAATGACAGAAGACTGTAATCAAATCTGCCATTTTCAGATCCAACATACCCTCTTTTCAGAGATTTCTAGTGAAGCCAATTTCTGAACTTAGAGGTTCCGTGGTGCAAATCAATTGGCTTCTCATTGTATACCTTTTACTATTTTTCTTAAATTTATAGATGTTACAGCTGGGGTTCAGAAAAATGAAGAATCTGAACTGAGGTACTGTGTACCATTTTCCAGGACTATTTAAGCATAAAAGCTGCACTCTAACCATCTATTGTACTGCCTGGAAGTATAGCCTGTCTGCCTCCTGTTCAGTAATAGTAATAGGAATGATAGCTAACAACATGTGTAGTACTTATTATATGTTAGTATTCTATATCATATGTTAATTTATCCTCAAAACAATCACATGGCACTGATTCTAGTATTAGCATCAATGTCACTGGTAAGGAAACCAAAGCAGATAAATTGTTTAACTATAATAATGGATAAGTAGCCATTAGTACTACATGGCAAAATAGATTTAAGCACTGGGTATCTAAGAGGACTAGCTGGTTAAGAAACTTCTGTTCTTAGCTCAATTATAGCTGAGAATTTGACTGCTCCAGGGTATAATGCTACTTAATTTCTTAGGGCTATTCTATTATTTTTGCCAATTGCAGACCGAATTTTTCCTGAGACTACACTGTGTGTACTTTGATACAACTTAATATTTTGTTCGAGTATGTACAATATATGGCATTCAAACTAAGAGACATTATTTTTTAAATGAATAAAATAAGACCACTTCTTTGTCAGAAATCACAGCATTAAGTTTAATAGTTTGGGCTTGATATGTTTCCTAAGGGAGAGTCATGGAATTGTAGACATGGAAAGTAGAGATTTATCAGATGTGATCATATGTCTACCCAGCACTCTCCTCCATTGTGGCCATAGTTGCCTCTCTGATTTCCTATGTTTTACATATCATTACCAGTGGAGTAGGCATTTGGCAGGCATCTCAGGGTGAGTTTAATCCCATAGTTATGCCCACACACGATATCCGAGGAATAAACCTCTTCTATCACTATTGTAGCACAGTGCCTGTACTTTCCTGCCACTGATTCTTCCTACTATTGTCTGTGTTCTCTCTATTGGTATTAATCCTTTCCATTAAGCATGATGAGACTTTCCTTCCATTGTAAACTATGTCAGCAAGAGTCCAACTCACAGGCTCTCATGACACCACTTAGGAACACTTATACATCTGCTAATAAAATATAGTTCTTTAAGCTCCTTAGACATGTACATTTAAATTATAATTCTCAACAACATAATAGACTCTTTACTGTCTTATTCACATCATTCAGTTATAATGTAGCTTAAAAAGCAGTTAAGCAGAAGCATTTTA
Organism: Rousettus aegyptiacus; assembly: GCF_014176215.1. Classification (NCBI taxonomy): domain Eukaryota; kingdom Metazoa; phylum Chordata; class Mammalia; order Chiroptera; family Pteropodidae; genus Rousettus; species Rousettus aegyptiacus. The sequence goes on along the minus strand of NW_023416286.1, from coordinate 62,765,730 downwards.
TGAATGTGTGATATTTAAGTGTGCCAGTAAATGAGTTGGATTCTTAACCTTTAGCTGGTGGGAAACTTCTTACCTCCTTTTGTTTTCTCAAAGCTAATCGTGCAGTGAAGCAGAACTTTCTCTGTTGTTGCACAGTGGTTATGTTATCTTCCTGTGGCATCTCCAATCAATTCTATATTCTCCAGGTGCTATATGCCACTGTGTAAAGGGGTGAGAAAAGCCCTTGGAGCACAGGAGACCTGAACTATCATCTCTGAGCTCACAGGGTCGGGAAAGGTGGGAGGCAAAAAATAGCAAATAACTGGTTATAATGTATGCCTTAAAATATTTTTCACAATTCAGTGATTGTACTATTTATTTGATGCATTTGAAATTGTTTAAATACAGAGAAGCAGATAAGCTTAAATTTGATAGAAATTAGAGAAGTTTAATTACAGTAAATTAAAAGAAGAAAACACTGAAGCAGAAACAGATGGTCAAAGAAGAAAATGCTAATTCAAAACTATTAGAAATATAAAGGGGAAACTAAAGTGAAGCTAATTTTCAGATACAAAACAATTTCCATTTCTTTCACTGTTTTTTTTTTTTTTTGACATTCTTAAGATTTCTCAGGAATGTTTTCTTGTTCTCTCCCTTTTTACCTTCTATATCCTCCCATATTCTCTTACATGGTTTTATTTTATTTAGAGAATATTTCCCAATTTTAGAATGTTCCATGGTGAGTTTCTTAATTACAGTTCTTAGTTTCAAATATTAATGTAGTGGTGATAGCTGATATTTTAACACTATTTCTCATATTATAAACAGCATCTTTATGGCAAAACTAGAATGTGTTCATTCAACAAACACAAATAGAATAATCTCCTTATGCTAAATAACAGTATGCATCAGTTATTGGGCTGCATAACATAGTTTCATACTTTATGCAAAATTGTTTTAGGCTTATTGGAAAATATTTTATGGTTGTATTTGCACATTCCTTATAAGGTCTGTAAATCCCGAATATAACTTTCTTCAGTATCTCCTTGTTTATATAACTTACTTTTACAGGAAATGTGACAATTAGAATCTGTTACTGAAGCTAAAAGAAACAACAATTTTGCATTCAGATAAAGATTAACAGTACAAATGAGTGTTTATACCTGGCCTGAAAGCCATTCTGTTTTATGAAATTTGGACCTAGTGAACTTGAAAGGCTTCTTCCTCTGGTGTTTGACACATGGAAATAATCTTCATGTTAGTTACACCCTAGTAATTTTAGCCAACTTATTTCCACTCTATTCTGGAGATAAACTAAATTTGATTTAACATCAGGGGTCAACTTTTTCTTCATTATTGTACTGTTTTATTACCAACAGCGGAACTTGATCCTTAAGAGAATATCCAGGGTCTTCTATCAGCAAGATAATTTATAATTAGCTGTTTAGGGAAATATGTTTTTGTATATTATTAAAATGTCCTTCACTCACTATGTTTCAAAAATAGTGTTTCTTCAAGTTGAGATCTTATTCTTGAGTCATAATGGTAGAAGATATAAATTTGAAGTTATCAGCATATGACATAAAAAGATGAACATCATTAACATATTTTTCTGGAACTTTTGGGTAGTTGATATAATTATCATTTTGGATATTACTAAAATGGGGTTAAAAGTTTTGAATACTAGCTTTTTAATGTTTAATGAAAATTAGCTTTGTTAATAGCACACTTGCAGTTCATGAAAAATCAAAGTTTTAAGGAGCAAAAAACAGCAACAATAAAGGTCTTTCTTTAGTCAGAAAAATGTTTTGTGAAAGTCATGTCCCCTTCTGCCTGTCTTTACTGCTGTGAAACATTTTGCATAAAATTTGTAGATAAACTCTTATTCCAAGAGTATGAGAAGAAATAAACAAATGAGCAAAACCGAAATGTTAGTGAAGCAATTTATGGCACATTAAAAAAAAATACACATCCAAATTCTTTGAATCGAACTCTGTTTTCACATTATGAAGATTGTTTTTATATTTGAAACAGAACACAGTGCATATGTAGGTTATGTTAACTTGCTATTGTTTAAAGAAATTCTGAACTTTATAAAGAAATTTTGCATTATTAGCAAAAAAACTAATGAAAGAAAACTTTACGTAATGTACTAGTCCTGCCATCAGAATAGTAATGTCAGTAATCTGATTGTTGACCAAGACCTTTCTCTTCTGTTTTTTCATAACAATGGAAAGTTATAAATGAAATGTTAGGGAATTCCATTGTGGCAGAGTGGGAAGTTTCCTCCTTAGTTTATCAAAGTGGCATCAAAATTAGATTAATGACAAGATTGAATGCTTCAGAAACATTTTAGGTTTTTAATTCCCAAGACTGTTCACAAACTGTGCTCCGTAGTTGAAAATCATGCACACAAGAACTAACAGCAGGCCTGAGACTGCTCTCCTTAGGCCTGCTTGTGAGGTTGGCCCTCGGCTGGTCTTAGGGTAACTTGAATTTCAAGAGTGTTCCAACCATTCCCAGAACTGATAACAGTGGCTTCCTTGTCTAAAATATTTGTACAAACACAATGGTTTATCCTGAATACCCTCTTTCCTTCTAGAATTCTAGAATTTAGTTATGTACTAGACAGAAGTTGCTCCGTGGTTTCATAGGCTCAGATGAGCTTTCCTTTTGGATAACATTTCCAACACGTTGTGACAATTTTGTTGTAGAAAGATCTGAGCACATTCTGTATTGCTTTACTAAGAGAAGACTCCTGAAGATCATGTCTGGTTTCTGTAGACTTTGCTCCACGTGCCTCTTCCCTTTGCTGATCTTGCTTTTTATCCATTTCCTATGATAAATCATAACCATGAGAATGACTATATGCTGCTAAGCCTGTGAGTTTTAGGAAATCCATCAAACTGGAGTTAATATCGAGAACTCCCAATATAGTAATATTCTTAGAAACCAGTTTTGTCAATTGTACTTTCCAAGTTCTAAACATGGTCCCAGACCACTTTCTACCTCATCAGTTACTGAGTAACATTTCAGTGCCAAGTGTGGATGACACCCCTTCTCAGAATTAATCCTAACTGTCTCACTGTTCCTCAAATAGAAATGACTGAAATATTTTGACTGTAGCTATCCATACTTTGGCTTACTTATAGCATTAATCTACTTGATAATATACCTACTTTGCTTATCCAATTTTGAGCTTTTAGAATATGGAGACTTATTTCTGTTGTGCCACCCTTAGTTTCTTGCACTTTGCTTGAATCAGGTCTTTGACTTCAATGAATGTACTTGTACCACGTATTTTTTTAACTTATTTTTTTTGATAAGAGAATGTCATTAAAGTAGATGTTGCTTCACAACTTGCATCTGATCTCAGGATGTGTACAGAAACATAGATTTAGAAAATCTGAGAGCAAGTCTTAAAGTAAAAAGCAGCTGTTGTTGAATTTTAAGCAATTTAGTGTTCTGTAAATGATTAGTGTAGTCTATTAACTTTGATTAATTGACTTGAAATAAAAATGCGTGAACTTTTGCCAGCTGCTTTCTGGATACATATAAAAGGGAACCAAAATTACTAAGAAATTGAATTATTTTTCAAGTGTGTGTGTGTATGCAAAATAATATAAACTACTCTTAAATTTGAAGAGCTGGTCGGGGGAGGGGGCAGAACTAATGCCAATCTAAATTTCTTTCCCCAAATGCCTTCATAAACCTTTTCTCAAAGGCATAATGTCATGTATTTTTTCTGTTTCTGTTAAAATTCCTTTTAAAAATTTGAATTGCCAACTATGAGGCAATAGCTGAAAGCTAAATCCACTGAATAGAATTTTGCAAATAAAGAGAAATTTGAAAGCCACTATTTCATTTTAAGGACTTTTTTTTTTTTTGACTTCTACTATAAAGAATTATCAAGGGAGTTTATAAGAAAAGAACAATATTCTGGAGATTCATCTCAAGTTTTCAGAGGTTCTTGTTTATATGGTTATTTTCTCAATTGAATATAAATGTACAACTTTGAGATTATTTTAATGATTCTGAATTATTATGGCAGATTAAATCAAACATAGTCTTTCCTTCTTTAAAGCATATAAAAATGACAGCAAAGTATCACCCAAGATATGAACTCAGACGATGGGAGAAAAGATAGAGCATGTGAAAGATTGTGTGTGATTAAGCTACAAAGGGATTCTCATATTATATGTAGAGATCATTCAATTGAAGGACCCTAAGAAAGGCTTTGAATTTGGACCAGTTAAATTTATAGGCAGTGGAAATTACTGAATGACAATACATGGACATGTTACAAATCTAGGTCCCTTCCTTAGCTTTGAGTAACCATGCAAATACCAGCTTGGTTTCTCTTCCTTCTGGTCCCTTGTGAAACAGACTAGGATTTTGTGGAAAATTTGAATAATACTCTGGACATAGAAAAACCCGGCTTAAAGGGTATAGTGGGTTAATATGTACAAATCGAACATTGTCTTCCAGGCCCCTTTCTTTATCTTGCTTCCCACTTACCTGAAGTCAGCTTCAAAAAATACCCCTGGACATAAAATTAGATGATTATTTCCCCAGAGAATCTAGAGTCCCCAAAGACTACCTCTTCACATGGATAATTCCCCACAGAAAATGACCTCACTTAGTAATCCTTCAGTGAGACTATTAAGCTACATTCTCATCAACTTTTATGGCCCCTTAAATGTAAACAGAAAGCCAAAGATTACCAGACACTTGAGGAAGGCCTTCAATGTGAAATAAATCAAAAGAAAGAAAGAAAAAAATTGGAAAAAATATACAGTAAATAGAAGAAAATGCTATAAAGAAAAAGAAAAATGCTAAAGGTAGTATGTTCAGAGATTCCTTCAGAGACAAATACATAATACGTAATTAAATATAAATTAAAGTATTAAAATGCATTACAATATTAAATACTACAAACTAAACAATGGAAGAATGAGAAAGTAAGCTTATAAAAAGAAAATGTGGATCTTAGAGGATACATTCAAATGGTCCTATATACATTTAATATGAGTTCTAAAAATATTAAGAAAATACTATTACAGGGGGAAAAAAAACATGGAAATGTTTCAAATCCCTCAGAAATAATGTTAGAATTTATTTTGAAAGGCCTGTCAGCCATCAGGTATTTATTGAGATACTTTCAAAATTGTGAAGGAAAATGATCCCCAACTAGATACATATGTCCACTTAATTTACCAATAAAGGAGAGAATAAGATGCACATTTTAGACACACAAAAAACAAAATTATCTTTCACATACCAGTTTATAGAAACAGTGGAGGATATTTATCATTAAAAAGAACTAAATGAATAAAAAGAAACTGGGAATCCATCACTGGAAAATGGCCAGGATAACGGCAATGGGGCATCTGTGCGAGAAAGAGTAGCAGTACAAATGGAGCAGCAAGCTGAAACCAGCACAGGGCTGTAGCCTCGGAGAACACCAAAGCTTTACCTATTCATTTAGTGATTATTTGGACAATATTTACAGGTTCGTAAATCAACAATAGAGAAACCTATTAATAGGTTTCTAATCAAAAATGCTCATTAGTTTAAGCATTTGGAAAAAAAATGTATGTGTGTCATGAGACTTATACTTACATAGTTATATATAGTATATATGTAATTAAATAAATATCATATATATGAAATGTTGCAAGAGTAATCCTAATACACTGTGTGGCTCAGCAGTGAGCAGCATTTAAATAGTCATAAAAAGTTAACTCCGACCAGTGATTTAAACAAAAATTATAATAACATTAGATGCAGGTCTAGAGGGAGAGGAAGTGTTAAAGATGGGAGCCTGAGAACCTGACTCCCCTACCTGCCACAGCAAGAAGTCGTGGGTCAATGTCTGGAATTGATAACTAACAGCATTGTAACTACCCTTACCTGGGTACGGAGGTGAATTCCTGAAGAAAGAACTAGTTACAAGTTTCCTGTAGAGAGCAGGAGTGGGGAAGCGAGATATAAGGAACAGGGCTGGGAATTACTTTTCTTGAAATCATAAGTCATTGATCCTTTATATAAATTAAACTCATAACAATTTTAAATTTATTGAGGAAATATTCTTTACATTTATCATTGGAAAAATATATATACCGATATATTTTTAATTGGGTTCTTTAGGAAGTGAAAGCTATCAGTCTCTTACCTAAATTCTTTTCTCTTACCAGAAAATTCTTTTCTGGTTAAATTTGGATTTATGCTATCAGGATCTATATTTCATACCCTTAATAAAATGTCAATTGTGAATAAAGTGTATATTTGTAAGTTGAGCATCTGAGAAAGAAAAGCTAAAATACAGGTTATTGTAGAAATTTGAGCTTGGTCATATGTTTGGCTTGTATATAATTCAGCCGCAACCACATTCAATTATCATTTTTTGAGCTTCCAGAAGTTACTCTATCTTTTCAGACTTTGAGAGTGAATATATGACAAAAATATTATGCCATAAGTATTAGAGATGTTTCAAAGAAGTATCATGGTGGACTTGAACTCTTGCAGATTCCAAAGGCGGGTTGGCACAGCTGCCATTGTTTTACAGTTTCTCTCTTTTTTCTCCTCAAGCTCTTTAAATACAAAATTGTATTAAGGAATTTAATTATTAAAATTTAATTACTACATATGCTATTATCTTTTGAGATTGAGAATTATAGCAAACATATTTTTCTAATGTAAATTATTCTTAATATTTGCCTAAGGGGTAAAAAATCCTATCAGTACTCTGTAGCTTCTCAGATCCAGAGCCAATATAGTATAATGTGAAAAATGTAGACCAAAGAAGACAGCTTGGCAAATGACATTATTGGATTAATATTGGCCTCTTGTATACAAAGTGGAAAGTATAAAATATTCCCTCATATAACTGAACTTTTAAAAATAGAAAATTGCAACTTTAGTAGTAAATTATGTATTTTTAGGCTTATTCTTGAATTATAATGCATTTTGGGATTTTTTATAAACTTAAAGTGGTCAAATTGTATGTAATACACTCACCACCAATGTGTTCAAAGGAGAATATCAGTGTAATATACTGTGAACAAATATTAATTTAAATTTTCAATAACAAACAATTCAGTTATTTTATATAATTTTCTTTTTGTATGAACATATCTATTTCTTGACTTTAGCTGTTTTAATTTTGAGATTTCTACTGTCTGGTTTTCTCATTCTCAGTATATGAAGATCAAAAGTAACTTAATCACTGTGCTTATCAATGACACACTAAGTCAGCTACCTTTCCATACTATAGCAAACTCAAGAGATATAGCTTGATGATAGTGGATATAAATAATCAGAATAGACTTAAAATTTTATATTAAACATGGTGCTAATTATCCCTTAACTTTAGGACAAAGATTATTCTAATTATCCTGTTTTATCAGGGCCTGGTACAATGATTGGGACAGAGTAGAGTCTCAAAATTACACTGAGTAATGAAAAAAAAATGAAGATAATTTTATATAAAATTAGAAATTAGAAAGTCATAATTAGTGACTATATAATTCACTTTTATAAATAAAATATACTATGAACAAATATTAATTTAAATTTTCAATAACAATTCAGTTATTTTATATAATTTTATTTTTGTATGAGCATATCTGTTTCTTGACTTTAGCTGTTTTAATTTTGAGATTTCTACTGTCTTCAATAAACAAGATGTGTTTAGAAAATTACAGGATGGATGGTAAGGTGGCAAGATGTCTTGGAAAAACAAAAGCCCTTTACAATGGATAACCAAGGATTAGACTTGTTATTTCTCTACTTTGGGGTATGTTGAATATCTTCTTTAAATTAGTTTCCTTAAGGGTAAATATGGTAATATCAGCATGTATCTTATAAGACTTTTTCTGAAGCTAAGACGTAAACTATTTCAAGGATTCATCACAGTGTATGGTAGCTATTGTAGATGGTAATCTAGTTTGAATTATACACATTTTAACTTTTTTGGTCTTAAAGGAAGTTAACTTACAATAACAATCATGGAGTAAAAGCAATTCTCCCTTCTCCATCTTTCTCCCCAGTGGATTTTCTTTTTGTTGGTAAAGAAAATTCCAAGGGTAAAGTCATCATTTATATGGCTATTAAGTGTTTCTTTCATGCTCCCTATTCAATCTAGTCAACAAAAATGCTAATTAGTCCTAATTGTTTGGAGAACACCTGTGGGTCGATTAATAGATGCAGAAATCCCTAAAGCATCCCTCAGAAAATAGGATATTTAAATTCACCCCTGGAGGTGAATTTAACTATTATTAAGAGGTAAAAATGTTTAGAATTAAACTAGCCTTAACCTACCATTTTAACTACCTATAGGTAAATATAGCTACAGACACACATTATTCCAGAGGTTGCTTAATCAGAAAAACAACTTCTAAGTAGAAATTCCCTAAGAGTGAATCCCTGACACTTACCTTGTTCTTGATGGGATGAATAAAACTTCATGTGAATATCTTATAAATTATTCTTATAGAATGTGACGTGGCAGTTACTTTGGGTTTACCTTTGATAATTTCCTAATTGGAGAAACAAAACGATTTTTTTTTCACTTAGTTTAATCTATTTTGGCAATTATATTAGCATATCAGTATAGCTAAATTTTCCAAAAATACATCTATGAAAGTAGCAATTGTGTGCGTATGTGTAGTAACAGTAGTGGTAGTTAAGTTCTTTGCCTTAAGTCAAATTCATATAGTTTAGAGACAGGCTACCAGTGATTTTGCAAGATTATTTTCACTGCCCATTTGTCCAACTAAAGCTGACTAAGGTCAGCGATATTTCTCATGCGTCTGGCAGATAGAATCTATCACCATTCACTAATGGAAATTCATAGATACAGCAGACTTACATTCGCCTTGACAGAAATTTTTATTTTAAATGCTATAATCTACATATCTAAAAGAAAACTTAAAATGGCTAGGGTGGTATCAAATTTATTGTGGGTTTGCAGCATGATATATAGTAAAAAAGACATTGAATATAAAAATATTTCTGAGGTAGAGTTTCATGTGCTTAACAGGTTTAATCTAAAGTTTTCTCCTATTAAACAATGTAATATGTAGGATGTTCCTTTTCTAATCTAAACAGACCATATTCAATCTATAATTGAAACGGTTATCAAAACTTGCACATTTTTTCTATCATTCAGGAAAGAGTATTGAAGCTATTTTCAAGAGAATCTTCAACTTGACCTGAAGAACTTCTAAGTATATGTGGATGGTGCTCTTTCAGAAATTGCTCAAACTAAATTGAGCATTTCTATCATATCTAAATGTCAGCCACTCTTTGTAGCTGCCTTGTAATCTTTTGGGCTATCTGTCTAGGTTATTGCTTTATTGTCACTATGGCTACAGAATACTTTTGCACGTCATCATCATCTCATTTCAGGGTAATAGAAGAACAATGTCTGTGGTACTACATCAGAAAGGAGGTCTTAAATGGTCTTACAGAAGAATGAAATATGTTTTATAACAGCCAGCTTAAGAATGAAATTAGATACAGAGTAGGAGATGAAAGTCATTGCTGTCACCAAGTACCAAATTCTACTGTATAAAACAAAATTTATAGCTATAGAGAGGCATTGCTATTTTACTTGTTTTGAGCATTTCACACTTAAAGAGTAAGTAATTGAAGCATTGTGTATTGAGATATAACGTACATTGCAAACACTTGTTCATCTGGGGCTGATTTTGGATGATTTGCAGAATTGGTAGAGAATATAGTCTATATTTTTAAATTGAGACAACTGTACCAAAAATAACAATTTGAGGCCACACAATCAGATAGAAATATATAAATAAATCCATGAAAATCAAGGAACAAAGTCAAAGTAATATTAAAAAAATTTAAGTTCTTAAGAAAGCCTTTAAATGTACTTTATAATTTTAATCTAGGTAAGCTCACTATTTGCTTAAACTCAACCAAAAAAAGTGATTGAGGCAAAAAGATATTAAAATTAATTCTTTTTATAGGCTGTGTACTCTTAATAAAGATCATCGTTTTATTCTAAGGTCTTCATTTTTGTTATTTCTTGACCAGGGAATGTTGCCCTTTAGTACATAATTTAAATAAATTAAGAAAGTTTTACTTATTATTCTGCCCAAGCACCCATGGATGGACTGTAGTCTGCTGTTGGCTCACTAAAATTATGTCTATTGAAAGAGACTCCTGATAATTAGGACTATTTTTTAATTTGTTTTTCATTAGTTTTAGAAAATCTTTTGTCATTATCTGCTCAAATATTCATTGTATATCAAAAATTGGTTATTTAAATATTATCTAATTTTATTACTTATATGAAAATTGCATTAAAAGGACATGTTTTCAATTTTCATACCCATACATCTACATTTCATACATTTTGTACCCATTCCTTCTGTAGTTTCTAACTAAATTTTGTACATTTAAATAGAATGCTGTTTAATTCAGTGCAGTGTTTCAAATATTTATCTCTCAAAAATATGATAGGCTGATTAACTTAGCAAGTTAGAGGAACATCTTATCTTACACAATTAGGAAAATTTTCTTTATTAGAAGTTCTAATTGAAACCTCCAACTCACCCCAAATAGGATGAGATCCTTTAATTATTACCAGTGACCTTTTCCATGTTGTAGCTATTCAAAATTTACGGTTTTTCTTCTGTTTTCTCATTGCTTAATTAAATTTATTTTCTTTATCTTGTCCCATGCTGACCCTCCTTTTTTCTACCTACTATTATAGACATAAATGATAGCTACTCTTATCTTAAGTTGTGCTTGAAGCTAAAAAAGGTTGTCGACATTGGTTTAAAAGAAATCTTTTGAAACATTTATGTTTATAAAATATAAAGTTAAGCATCCCTTTCTGTGACTCAAAATAGCAATCTTCTACAAAAAAATTTTGACCCGTCTGACCTCTTAAGGCAATGTTTATTGCAGTTCTATAGTCTCAATACTAATTTAATAGGATTTAAAATTAAATGTTCCTCAGTTTTGGGGACAGAATTTTTAATTATTTCTTACTAAGAATGTTGGTGTACTATTGCTTTAAATGTAATCTATGTATAATATAGCTATAATTTAGATAGGAATTTCCAGGAATTTCAAAAATCATACACTCTCAGTGATGAAAGAGGCTTTTTACAGATATAGTCTTAAATTAGATAAGGAAAGGAAACATTTTAAAGAATATTTTTATACTAAAATGATATCTTTATAATCACAGACAAATTATTTAATGTATATAAGAACTTAATTTTATACCTTCTGTTTACAAAATGCAATATCATGAAATATTATATGTGCCATTAGGAATTGGAGGAATTCGAGGATAGAGATGAAATTGTTGACCTGTAAGTGAATTTAACTTACTTCAAGTTAACATTACAATAGTATTGTTTTGAGAAATCAATGCTGTGTGACTACGAATATGTAAAATTTATTTTCTTGGATTTTAAAATGTATTCCTACTCATTTTCTTTCTAAAATGTTCTTTGAGGATTAGATATTTCTATAAGTAAGTTTCAACTAAGTGCAAATAATTACAATTATATTATGAATATGTATCTTGTTGACATAAGTCTAACTTAGTGATATCGGGAATTTAAGTCAAAATTAGCACAGCATTCTTCCTGGTAAAGCCAGTTTACCTAAGGCATTCAACAAGTCTCCATGTCCCTCACGTAGAAATATTATTTTTCTTGATTACTTTTGTTATTATCTCTGTTTCCACTGTCTCAAATTATTGACCTTGCACTAACTTTGTAGTTGTCATTTTATGCATTTTTTTATATAAACAGAAGGTATATTTTTTATGTAATATTGCAATACATTTTCTATTCTAATTGCTCATCAGAGTATTCTCACAAACATGTCACGTCTAACGAGGGCTTAACCTGAGGGACATGACGTCATGTTCTAAAGTCTCCCATCATAAGCTTTTAGTGAGCTCCGATGACGCTGCAGAACACTTTAGTTTCTGCATTGTCTTTTTGTTAACAATTGGGTGTCAATGAAGGGCATTGTTTCTTATCTTTACTGTATTGTCATTAATAAAAGAATCATGATCCTATGATTGTTATAAGTATGTGTGCATTTGACACACCTGCATTTTTTTAATGTATGTATTTTAAAACACTTAATATTTTTGTGTTTATTGAGATAGTTCACATACTACACAAATTAAATATTGAAAATGTAAAATTTAGTGTTTTTTAGCATATTCACAAAATTGCACAACTATTACCCGTCAATTTTGTAACCACCCCCAAAAGAAAGTCTCCAGCCCTAGAAAACCACTAATCTACTTTTCTTTCTCTCTATATTTGCTAACTCTGAGGATTTCTATAAATGAATTTATGTAATATGTGGTCTTTGTAATAAACTTCTTTTACTTAGCATGTTTCCAAGGTTCATCTATGTTATATCATGTAACAAGTATATCAAATACATGTAATACTTAGAAGAGACTGTCATAAGATCAAGAACCATTACTTCATTTTTATGGTTATTTATTGTGTAGATATGCCAGCTTTTGTTTATAAGTCAATGGATATCTTGGTTGCTTCTATTTTTGTCTGTTATAAATAATGCACCTATGAATACATAGTTATTACATGAACATGTTTTCATTTCTCTTGGATATGTACTCAGGAGTAGAATTTTGGGGTCATAATTCTCTTTAACCTTTCACGGTAATGCCATACTATTTTCCAGAGCAGCTGCACCACTTTACATTCCTATCAGCACTATATGAAATTCCAATTTTTATACATTCACACTAATACTTTTCTATTTGATTACAGCCATCCTAGTAAGTGTGAAGTGGTATCTCATGTAGTTCTGATTTGCATTGCTGTGAAGGCTAATAATATTGAACATCTTTTTATGTGCCCTTGGTATATATTTGGAGAAATGTTTCTTAAGATACTTTGCCCATTTCAAATTGTGTTATCCATGTTTTTATTATGGAGTTGTAAGAGTACTTCTATATTCTAAATAAAAGTCCACTCTCAGATGTAGGATTAGCAGAAGTTTTCTCCCATTGTGTAGATTCTCTTCATTTCATTGATGGTGTTCTTTGAAACATAAATTTCTAATTTTGATGTCCAACTTACCTATATTTTGTTGCTTATGTTTTCAGTATCACACGAAAGAAACCATTAAGATTTGTGTTTGATTTATAAGAGTTCTATTGTTTTAAATATTACATTTAGGTTTTGATCTATTTGAGTAAATTTTTGCATATAGTAGGTAGGAACCCAATTTCATTTCTTTGCATATTGATATCCAGTTTATCACAGCATCATTTTTGTTGAAAAGTTTTTTTTTAAATTGTCTTTGCACCTTGTTGAAAATCAGTTGATCATAAATATGAGATTTTATTTATTGGCTCACAATTCTTTTAATATTTATGTTCAGTACCACATTGGATTACTGTAGCTTTTTAGTAAATTTTGAAATTGATAAGTGTGAGTTCTCCAGCTGCATTATTTTTTTCAAGATTTTTTTTGGCTTTCTAGGTCTCTTGAATGTGCATATGATTTTTACAATCTCCTTGTTATTTTTTTGCAAAGAAACTAGCTGACATTTTGATAGGAATTTATTGAATTTATAGACCAACTTGGGGAGTATTGTCATTTTAACAATATGAAGTCTTATAATTCATAAACATGGATGTTTTTCCACTTATTTAGGTCTATAATTTAACAGTTTTTGTGGTAAAACATTTGTTTTTGATATGAGATTGCTCAGTGAATATCCACATAATTCTCTTAATCTATTCCTAGTCTGATTAACAAATTATTCATAGCACTGCATAGTCTTTTGGCATCATCACACACAGTGCAGAACCACACAACCCTTCATTTACATGTATCCCCATTTCCAAAGAAATGGGAATTGATTCTTGAAATTAACCACTATATATGCCGTTACAGAATTTCTGTTCATTATTTGAAAATATATAATCAAGTTAAACAGAAGAAATAAAATGGATCAAATTCATTATATATAAATATTCCAGAAAAGCACTATAATTTATATAATCTCTATCCTACTTAATTATAATGTAAGGGAATTATATTGTAATTGTAGTCTGAGCTGTAATATGTTGTAATCTGTGCTGGATTATATTTCACTGATAGTCCAAGCTCAGTTTCCACCAGCTAATAATTTTCTTTCACCATTTTAAAATTATTTCAACATGTGTTTGATTTTAACACCTTTTTAATTTATTTAACATCTTCTAAAATAAGTATCATATTCTCAGAATATTTTACCTATATAAGAAAATCCTTTTTCACTTTTTTTGTACATCATGTGATTAAATAGATTTGCACATGTTAATGAAAATATCTTTAATTCATTTTAGCTTTCAATATTATAAACTTTCATCACAGCAATGACGGGTACCTCTTTGAAGTAATTTCTCAGTAATACAACAGAAGTCTACGCTTACAAAAATATTTGTTGATATTATTGTGATAGTATAGGTTGCAGTTAGTCTATATCAAACTTCATAAAATAAGATTTAAAAATTCTTAATATGAAGGAAGACTGATTTAAAAAATCTGAACTTCTGTCTTGTTTTTAGAAAAAAAAGTTATTTGGACAATACCAAATATTCTGGGTTTCTTTTTTTTCAAAAATATTTCCAGTTTTTTCTTATACAAACATGTCCTCCTTAGTGTAATCATCAATAGTTTTATGTACATTGACTCTCAAGCCACTAGTCAACCTTTGAGTGTAACACTGACTCCAGGAATAGAATTCATTCCTATTAATCACAGTTAAGCACGCATTTTTGAAAAATTATAGTAATTTCATCATCTGACTGTGATACATCATACTGGTTTTCTCCCCATTTTCCAAGTGCCAATACTCATCAATTGTGCTTAACATAGTATATTCATATTCTACGGCTACCATAACAAAATATAACATACTGGGTGGCCTAAATAACAGAAATTTATTTCTTTACATGTCTCGAGGTGAGAAGTCAAGATCAAGATGTGAGCAAGATTGAATTCAACGCCTCTCTCTTTGGCTGGAAGACTGCAGCTTTCTTACTATGTGTTCATATGTCCTTATGTCCTTTTTTTCTGTGTAAACACCTGTCTGCTATATCTCTTTCCTCCTATAAGGACACCAGTCCTATTGGATCAGGCATGGCCCCACCTTTATGACCTTATGTAACCTCAATTATCTCCCTAATGGCCTTATCCCCAAATACTGTCACATTGTGGGTTAGGGCTCAGCATAGGAATTTTGAGGGACACAGTTCACCCCATAACACATTGATGTAAGTCAAATGTTTTTCCACTGTCCAAAACATTTTCTTTATCTGTCATCAGCCTTCACATTTTGCTTTAGAAACTACCCTCTCTTTCTCAGTCTATGCATTATAATTAAGGATGATTTTAGTCCTATCTCTTAGGATGGGAACATGCTACATTACAGCATTTTATTCCTCTAGCCAAAGTGATAATGTTTTAGGGACAGGTTAGTGACCCAACCAAGACAAATATCCTGGTGTTAATAGAAAAGAGTTGTTGATCTGTTCACTTTGTTAAACTTATGGCATATAAGTCTACAGCTGTTCTTAGTCGTGTTGTCCTTGTATGTAATAAGCCTGCATGAAATAAAACCAACAAGTAAAATAGCAATGATCTGATATAGAAAGTACTCCTGATGTATTCTTAACATCTGGATCCAGTTAGACCTGAACCTCAACTACCCTTGGACTTTTTAGCTGCATGAATCGACAAATTGTCATTTTATGTCAGTTTGAATTCAGTTTCTATCATTTGCAACCAAAATAATCCTGGTAGATGGAGTTTGAGAGTCACTACAACTATCAAAAAGTAAACTAGAGACAAGTAGAAAGTTAAAAGGCTTAGAAGAAAATTTTAAAAGGATTGGAAGAAATGTTCTTTATGAAGACAATCAGGCATGGGAGTTAGATGGAATACCTGTAGCTAGTGGGAGGCAATAATTTTTTTTTTACTTAAATATAATCTTAACACATGCAATTTCATTATTATATCTTTGCCAGGAACCAAGTGCATTACATATTTTAGAAAGAGATTTACTTTCTATCATTCGGACATAACTCCAAATAAGTATCTAGTATGAGAGAGAATCTTTAAGAGTTCTTTCACCAAATTTGATTCCACTCCAGGGTGATTGGTGTAGGAACCCATAAAAAGAGACAAACAAGGTTTGGGGACAAATCTGTACCCTAAGAAGTGAATTATTGAATACCTGGATTTTCCACAAAAAAAGATTATGGAAAGAAGTTAATTGAGAAGAAGAGTACAAGCAATGAATAAAATGGAGCTTTTTCAGGGAGATGGCCTCGACAAAGTTGAGGTACATGGTTCTTTGCATGAAAATCTTAAAAGAATACAATTTTATAATCAGAAATTGGACAACTAGAGTCTCATATTTCAGAGCTGACTAGTTCACAGTAATGGTAGCTCTGGGAATATAAGAGAAATTGTTGAAGTACATCATGGGTAAAAGCAATACTATAGTTCTTCTTTGAAATGTGGTTTGAAAATATTACATTAATTTTTCTGAGGGGTTGGCTATGACTACAGCAATTTTAATGAAAACCTGGAAATGTTATTTTACATTTTGAAAATAAATAATTTACAAGTGTGTTTTGAAGTTGTCACCTCTACATGCAAAGTGCACATATGTCTGAGGTTTTTATAGTGTTTCTCTCTAAAAGTAGGGATATATGAATCATATTAAAAAATATTCTCAAGTCAGTACTCTTTTGGATTGAGATTTAGTGTAGAATTTTCTGTGGCTTATTTACTAGCTCCTGGAGAGAGAATTTTATCTTAGCAACTAATATTTTCCAAACTCTGATTCTTTAATTGCAGATGCTTTATTATACCCAAGGAAAGTAGAAAAATCAAAAGTTCATTCTGCTCATCAAAGTTTGATATTAAATCTAACTTTCTTCAACATAGCATCTAACCAATTTTAAGTGACCAAAGCATAAGCCTTAACCTTTCTTCGCACACCATTTCTAACATGTATCTCTCTGAATGGATGTACTGAGGATTTGATTCTCAATTTAATAGACTTGTGGTTTTTTGTTTTGTTCTAGCTTTGTAACAGTCCTTTCTTACTACCTATAGCATGATTTCCTTATCGCCCCGTGCCCACCCCCCACCCTCACCTCAAGGTACCCTTAGCAATTGATCTCATGTTTGAAACAAACTTTAAGGGGTATTTTCACATTATAAAAAGAAGTCTTCCAAAATCTAAATTAAGTTTCAATTAAGTTGTTCTTTCAAGACATGTCAGAAACTATTTAGATAATTCACTTATTACTTAAGCTTTGCAGCATGCACAAAGATTATAGAGCATAAGCCTTTGTTACACAGAATAGCCCAAACCCCAGGCATTTATTAAAGAGTTACTATCTTTACATGATGACGTGCTGGCTCCATGACTTTGTAAATATTTAATAGTCTATAAGAAAGAAATACTAAATCTTTAGAATTCTGTGTGTTTAACTCAATTTCTTACTATTATACATTTTATTTAATATTTACTCAAAATTTAACCAAATATTTATCTTAAAAATCCAGTATATTTTGAGTCTTGTTTTCAGCCTAGAGTTTTCCCTGATTCTTTCCAAAATTATATAGTCAAGGCAAACTTAAATTTCCCTTTGCTCTCCTTTTAAGCCTTGTTTTAGCAAGGAGTCTCTTCACAAGCCCATATTTATCTTACACTTAATCTGAGAAGCTGTTGCAACTCAACACATCTTTCACAGTCATCGAAACCCATATATTTTGAGCCAAAGCTATATTTTTATGCTCTTTTCCATCTCTTTGGGTTATTTTGAGGCTTAATATTTTGTCACATAATCCACTTCCCCAGTACCCAGTTACGAATTCAACTTAGAAATCTTCTCACTATAATTTAAGTCATCTCTAGTAAATCTTCTATTTCTAAGGTGTGGATTAAAGAGAAGCCCAAGTTGACACAGCCATACAATTAGGAGCCTTTTGCAATAGTGTAGGAAAGAAGCGAGGCTCGCTTGGGCTAGGCTGTTGTAAGTAGAAATTGGCAAAAATGAATGGACCTAAAAAACAATTTAGAAATCAATACCATAGAATTGGTAATAGATAAACCTGGGGGAAGTAAGAACCATCAATGAATACTGACTATACATTCTTAGTTTGACTTGTGTTTTGGATGATGATGTCATTTGTTGAGGTATGGAGAAGCCTGGTAGAGAAATAGATTGATGTGATAGGAAAATAAATATTTTATAGATGCATTTTAACTAAGATGAATTTTAGTCAACTTAGTGGGGTAGAAAGTAAGATCAAAGAATATGGAGTTAACAAAAGTCAGGGGTGCAGGTGAAAACTGGACAATCTGTAGTTTTAAAAGCCTTTAGAGTAGATTTGTGTGCTTAAAAAAAGAGTGACTAGCAAAAGAGATGGCACCCAGGACTTAGGTTTTTGGATTCCTGCAATTTGAGGTAGGCTACTGAGAAGAAACTGAGAAAATTATGAGTGAAGGAGAAGAAAAAAAACATAGATTATAGATTAAGAAAGTGGAACACTGAAAGGCTAAGTGAGCTGTGTAGAATGAAGCATAAACGTCACGGAAGATTAGTGTAGAGGAACGCACTTTGGATCTGGTGCTATGTCGGGCAGATGAGAGTTCGTCGTAGACTTATTAACTCTCATAAGAGCTGACTTAAAGTTTATAGTTCCTTATTTAAACTTTGAAACCTAATATAATTTAAAATTTCCTGTCATTTGCCAAAAGGTTGGTAAAATAAAGTTTTTGTAGATATTCATCCAAGGTATGCACAGTGCATTCTTTTTTTCAATACCCTGACATTTATTTCATTTTTAATCAGACCATCAGAAGGTAAGATTGAAATCATTATGATTTCCAGAATAGTGAATTTTGCCGAAGTGCATTTCAATATTATAACAATAGACCTGCATTAAGAAATATTTGTAGAAACAGCTCAGTGAAATGCCATGTTACCAAATTATCAGTTAACATAGATTAGTTTTCGATATTTAAATACAATAAATGGACAAGAGTGAATATTCTGCATTATATGGAAACCTAACGTATTATCTGATATTCCAACAAATTCCCAGAGATTTATAATTTTGTGGTCCAGTCTGGCTCCAAGGTTCTCCTAATGGCTTAGATTTCACCTTGTTTAGGTTCTTAAGAAAACTGGGAATACCAGAATTCAGATTTTTGTTTTTTTTCCCCCCAGTTTTTGGATTCTAAAACCATTCACACAATGCCTTTATTTATACCTGTAATATTTTCTTGTAACGCTGGAACATCGTTGTAATCATTGTACAACATTGTAAAGAAACTTAAAATTGCATGTTATAATGAAGCAGCTCAGGGTCTCTCCCAGGTGCTTCTGAAAACACTAAAAAAACTGTGAGCTGCTCCCATCTAACAGGCTTTCAAGTTACTGGCATCCTTTGGACTCTTACCTCTCTGGATAAGCACATGTTTCATCCTCGTTTCGCCAAAGTCCCTGCTGTAAAAAGAGGCTGTCTATTCATCCATGGAAAATAGCTTCCTTACTCTCTCTGACTTATTTTTATTTGTAGTGATTTGTCCCACATGACATATTTACTTATTTGTCACTTAACTCCCATATTCTCTCAAGAATAAGCTCAGAGAGTAGGATCTTTCTGTTTCAATGATTATTGTATTTCTAACATCCAGGGTGGTGAGTCCTCTCTAATAGGTGCTAAGTAATAGTGGTGATAGAATAAGTAAATGAATAATTAAACATGGCTGAACCTGTTTCTTTATCAATAAAGTAGAAATTCTACCTATTAGTTCGCATAAATATTTTTGCAGTCAAATTTTATGTGATGCTTTGTTAGGTGCTTTGATAAGTGTTAAGTTTAATACAATGTTAAATATCTAGTATCATAATATTGCATACATATAACAATATATGAATATTTGCTGTCAAAATTATCTGTTAGTGCCACAATCAAATTTACAAAGCAGATGGATCCTACCTTCATTAAAGTTGTTTTGGGTGTATGAAGTCAAGATCCTTTTTTCACTCAATTTTTGTTTTCATTATTTTGACATCTTTGTGTGGAATATACTTTTTTGCTTAGGCTCTATTATTTTTTTCTTGCTTAGGTTCTAACTGATAATTTGTTTTTGAATATCCTTATAAAAATGGTTCTTACAGTATATAATTTATTTTCTTAGTACAAAGATAAGAAATAGGTCCCATTTATAGTAAAAGTGTGATAAGGTAGTCATAAAAAGTCTTTGTATTACCCATGATCACTTCATTGACTTTGAAATACTATGATGTTGTGTGAAGAGGTAAGAATTGCTAATAAAAATGCCTTTGTTTTTGGTGTTGTAAGTACAGTCTTGTACTGTATAATACTTACTCTACATATCCTAAAGCACCAACTTAGGAAAGTTAGATATACAAAGCATTATTTATTTTTAACTTAAGGAATTTGTCTGATTTTTTATTTCTGTTGGCTTGCTGGTTAGAAAGCTCTGAAATACTTTCTTTTCTATAACAACATCAATAACAAAGATAATAATTGAATTCATTAAGATAATGTATCTACTTGTGTCTGTGGAAGATTGTCTAAATATGAGGTGGTAGGAGGGAGAATCTTAGTTGCTGTCTTTATCTCTTTCTTGTTTGGGACTCAGGTATAAAGATAGATTACAGTCAATTGTCTGTAAAACCATCCCTAATCTTCATCAACCATCCTGATGCTATTTATGCCACTTTGGAGTCTTAGAGACAGGTGGAGGAACTATTTTTTATTACTTTCTGGAAAAACAACTAAAACCTGTGCTTAAGTTGGAAGGTCAGTTCTTCGTATGTAAAACAACAATCTATTTAACTATAAAATTCAGAGGTGAACTGAGAAACAGTATATAGTTTGATTTTTGAGTTCTGGTTTTTGGCTCCAAAAACATGTTTTTCTTTTAAATATATCAATTTTTCTATTAGAGTTTTTTTATAGTTAGACACAATGTACTGTTTTTCAACTTTTTCACAGTGGTTTTCAACATTGATTTTTAAATTAGCCTATCTTAATTATAAAGAGATTTGGTACACAAATGCTGATCTTTTCATTAACCACTTAGAAAAAAAATCTCCAAATGTCTGTGATAAAATCCATACTCAGTGATGCTGATGTGATGTGAGTATTTGTCTTTTAATTTGTTTGCCATGCTGGATCATGATTCTCCCACAAGGAAATGGTTGTCCTATATGAGATTATTAAAGACTAGCAGTGTACTTAGATTTGTGCATGACATCATACAAAACTAAACAATTAAATATATCATCTAAGTTATATACTGCAACTTAATTTGGCTTTATCTAAAATCTAATTCTAAAGAGAAGAAAATGGAGATTTTCTTTTCCAGAGTTGTTGTTAATAATTAATATGTTGAATATTTGCACCTTATAAAACAGTTGTGTGAGTATATCTACATATATATTCATATATATGTATATATATTCTGTTTGTTTCTCATAAGAACCCCAAGAAGAAGGTATTATTTGATGGATATTATGAAGAAATTAGACAGAATCAACACCTCATCTAAGACTGAGTAGTCTTACTAGTTGAACTATGATTCATACTATGTCACCACATACTACATTTGGTGACACTAATATATAATTTATTCTTTAATACTATTTATATTGCTGTTAATATTTTATCTTTCACATTTAAGCAAGTGTCAAAAATGACTATTTCACTAGTAAACATAGTCTATGAAACATTATATACTATTCCTTATATGTATATGACAATATACATAAGTCATAAATACTTAAGGTAAAGTAAACTATATAAGTTAAATAAATGTGAAATATACTACTCTTATTCAGAAAGTAATTTTTTGTTGTCATATATAATTACAATATAACAGGATACTAGCCTCTTTTTTTAAATAACTTCCATTTGAGCATTTACTATTTATAAACTCTAGTTTTCCACCAAATGAGAATTTGAAAGTAGCATTCATCCATATTATGTGATTTTTACCTGAATTGTTCGGTATGTGCATTATCTTCTGATAGGTACTATGAGGAGGCAGATACATAATACTATTCTTTTTTTTATATATTTATCGAGGTGATATTTGTTAATAAAACTATATAGGTTTGAAGTGTATAATTCAATAATATGTCATTTGTACATTGTTTTTCACCACCCAACATCAAATTTCTTTTCATCACCATATATTTGACTTCCTTTACCCTTATCTACCTCCCCCCTCCACCATTTTCCTCTGGGAACTGCTAAACTGTTTTCTGTTTGTCTTGTTTGTTGCTTTGTTTTATATCCCACATATGAGTGAAATCATACAGTTCTCCACTTGTTCTGTCTGACTTACTTAGCATGATAATCTCAAGATCCATCCATGTAGTTGCAAATGGTAATATTTCATCTTTTCTTAACAATCTGCCAACAGATAATGTGTGAAAGTTCAGACACATGAAAGAGATCTGGTAGTAAAAAGTAAAAACCTAGCCACAGGAGCTAAAGCTTAGGGCTATGGAATCATCATAGGCTGCTTTTCAGGATCATTTTCACTACTTTTAACAACATGACCTTGAGCAAGTTACTTACCCTTCCCAGTCTGTTTTTTTCTTCTGAAAAATGGGGATAATACTACCTCCTACATAGGGTTTAGCAGTCTTAAATGAGAAAATGTACAAAAAGGGTTCAGTCAAAACTCTTAATAAAAGTAAAATATCTACGTTCACCAAAAAGATAGGAGAGGTTAGAGTTATGTGCAAAGGGCACAAAGCAGTGGTTGAACACAGAACAATAAGATGAGGATTCTGTTGGGAAAATACCCATTTCACTGCTTCTAAAGATCTTGTAACCGCCCTAAACTATTGAAGACTACCTGATCCAGCCTTTCACCTGTTAGAGAACTACAGTAGAGTTCCGATGTTTGTTTCATGAGATGGCTAAATTATGGTAAACATAATATTTGTCTTAAACCAGGGTTACAGAGGCCAATCCAAATGGGCGTGAGTAACAAAATGGAATCTGTGTTCAGTATCTCTCAAACCGCAATTCAAAGACTTTCCTCTTAAATTTGTTCTGTGTGGTTATTCCTGTGTAAGACCCTATTTTGTTCATACAAACAGAAGTCAGAACTGACTCAGAATCTTTCTGTATTTCTCCTGATATTTTCCTGCTACTTTTCTTTTCTTGTAGATTAGTATTGAGGAAATAGCCAGATGGAGCCTGTCTGAATACATAGTATGAGAATACTTAAAAAAAAAATTTAAGAAGGGGGTATGATATGACACATGCAGTGTTTTAGGATATTTAAAGTTGTGACAGAATGTAGAAATAATGGTGTGTAGAGAGTACAGAGCCAAGTAAGCCATTCAGGAAACTATGTTGGTTATTTTAATTGTTTTGTCAACATCTTATTTGACCTGACCAAAATATTATCTAAGAGCTTTAGAAATTAAAAACATGCATAGTGGAAACTTTGCATAGTGGAAATGTTATTCATCCTTCTTAGATTCTAATACAATGACTTTCATGGCAGCCGTCATACATGATAAATATAGTTTAGTTAACAAAATCATATTTTATGTAATTGCATACTTTAAACAGATCAATAAGTAATTTATAAATATTTAGTAATAAAGGTCAGTAGATAATAAATATTTCTATATTCATTTGTATGAATTCATCTTATATTTTTCTTTGGTTAATGATAATCATATAATAAATGATAGAGCAGCTTTATAAATACTTAATTTATAGGAATTGAGAGATAAAACAATTTAAAACTTCTGCGTGTATGTGTATGTATACACATGTATACAGATGTTTTTTATGTGTAGGTCTATGTGCTTGTGTTCACAGGTATGATTTTAGCAGTTTCACTCATAACAGAAGCAACTCTCATGTGTTCATTTTAATATTAGTCTTCAAATAAATGATGATTAGTTTGAAACATAGTTGGTGAAACAAAATTGTGCTCACAGCTCACCCCTGTCACTAAATGTGTATAAATGTTCTCATGAGGCTAATGCTCTTCAAACCCTGTGTCTTGAGCAGAGTTAACATGTACCTCAACCTTCCTTATGTCCATAGAGAGGGTGTGTATTTGAAAATACTCTGGCATAATATAACTTCTTCAGCTTGTAGGCCATGCTGTGGAAAGGCTTATCAGAAGTAGCCTTCATGACTCTCACTGCTGTTTTCTTCTCTACTTCAAGATGACCACTTTTGACACTTGAAAACAACTACAATTTATTGTTTGTCAAAAATATAGATGAAAAATGTAAAATCTATTAAAATAATGCATGTAAAAATGAGTTTGGACTGACAGATAAAATTGTATTTTCAGACTTTTAGGTCCTACTAAGTGAGGATGCAATATAAACTAATAAAAATAAAGCCTAACTAGCTTTATCATGACATATGGCAGGTCATTTTCATTTTTTTTTTTTAAGGTTCAGTTAGTGTGTATGAAAATAAATCAGTTCCAAAAAATGGCTTTGGGATTAGAAATCCAAATTAAAATAATTTAAATCCATAAACTATGGTAATCCTTTCAAAGTATAAAAGCTTTATTTAGGATTTTCCTTAGTCCCTTACTTTCTTTGTTATTAATGGCTCTATGCCTAAATATTTTGATAATACCAAATAACATCAGTTAAATTGCAATCTCTCATAAAGTTTTGAAAAAATCCTAGCAAATAGGAAGTGAAATTGGAAAGTCACTTCAGGGTCGTATTGATGAAATGACAATACTAAAGTCGATAGGGTTTATCAGACAACAGGGTGTTTAAAATGGAACTTTTAGAATTCATGAAATTATTAAGGATGGTGCTGTCTGTATTTTAGGGTGAGGTTTGCTATTGGAAAAATAATAGCGTGATAGAGGTAGCTTGTGTTTGGTTCTATACTTGTACTCAAGGCTTGTATTCTGGTTTAATTCTCCATTTTTCTTTTATACCTTTTATTTCTTATCTTTCAAGACATAGCTGAAGTATTACTTCCTCTTTTTCAATTCCAATACATATTTATTCTCCCTTTCTATGTGCCGTCATTGCTCTTTGTATAGATATCTGTCAAAGGTTATATGTGTTATATGAGCCTATCTCTCCTGATGAAGGGTAACTTTATAATATACAATGAATGTCACTTCAGAAGGGTCAATAAATATTTGTGATACTGTGCTTATACGCTTGGATTTTGGTATATTAGGCAAATTTAAGGTAGATATAGATATATTTCAGATATTAGAAATATTTAGATATAGATTCGATAAATTCATTATAAATTCAATGGAATTATGAAGATTATAGACTTAGATCAAGTTCATGGATATTTAACACAAATTAAATATTTTTTGTTTTAACTTAGAACATATTTAATCACTAAATGACTGATTTAGTTAAAATTTATAAACATATCCTAATCATATTGGTGACCAGGAGGATTAATATGGCATTTATGAATGCTGGGAAAAATATAAGCATGGTTGTGAACATTAAATAATTCTTCATTTATAAAAATATAGCAATAATTATGTTTATTTTTTCAACAAGCAAAGAATACTGGCCATTCCAATCCATATTTTAAGTACTTAAGTCATAAAATTAAAAAAAAAATAACTTAAAAAAAAAAGACTAAGATGACTGGCCTCGAGTGTATGTGATTTGTTTCCATCAATTTTTAAGGGAGTCAAACTAGTTTTAAGGTTTCTTATGATGACATTTTCCTCAATTTTTTATTTTTTAGTGAAGTATAATTTTACAAGTCTCAAGGAATGACCATATAAAATAGAAATTCAGAAATAAACTGAATTCTTCATCAATTAGAATTAGGTTCATGTACATACAACAGAATACCCCAAGGAACAGAAATTTAAAGAAATCTGAAATTTCTCTCTCATAAAAAAGAAGAGGAATGTAAACAACTGAAGGCTATTGTGTTGTCTCATGGTCATGAGGGACTACACTCGCTTCAGTTTTTTTGTTCTATCATTGCTAATTTGCAGGGTGCAGGATACCTGCAGGAGCTTCTTCAGGATAATATTACATCCACCTTCCAAGTAGTAGCAAGGTGGAAAATGAGAGAGGGTGAATATAAAGTCACTTTTTCCAATGCAGTAAGTTTTCTTTAAGTGGTCTTTGACCTCTCATGAAACACTTCTACTCATATATTATTGCCTTGCGCACCAACACATGGCCAAACTTAGCTGCATAGAGAACTCACTACAGCCTCTGATGAAATGAACTTTCTACTACCAAAGGAGAAAAGGTCATGGGTGGCAAGTAGTGGTCTCTATCATTAAGTCATATTTTTTATAGATAATTAAATTACCTCTCTCTCCATGGGAGAGTTTAGTCTGACCAAGTTTGCAGGGATGAAAATTGCTTATCTTTTATTTATGATCTATCATGGTAACTCTGTTGAACCTTCAAAGTGATGATATAAGATGGGCAATACTAAAAGCAGCTAATTAAACTGAGCAAAGGAAAACAGGGATAAAGGACATAAGCAAAGTTAGAACAGGCTATTAATAATTTAATTGTATCTAATTTATATCTGTGTATATATGCATAGAAGACCACATAATATTTGTATTGCATAAATCAAAGTGTTAAAATCAACTAGGATATTTAAGAGACTAAAAAGTGTATTAGAGGAATACTCTAAAGTAGAAACAGTTTATATAAGAATATTCAAAAGTACAGCAATGCTGCATTCACTTATTTTAAGAGCTTTCTTGTATAATAGGGATTTGAAGTCTCATATGTGGCCCAAACTATAGGATGGGAACCATTAAGTAGAAGTTATTAACTCTTTCACTCACTCATCCTTCACTTAATGAGTACCTGCTATGTCTCAGAGACAGTGTTTTGTGTACTGTAGATATACGGAATAAGTCAGACAAGTTCTCAGCACTCATACATCTGGTGTTCTAGTAAAAGTGGCAGACACCAAATGGGAAACAAAGAAAAACATTCAGATAATGCTGTGAAATGTGATGAAAATAAGGTAGGCCTCTGGGAGATAGTACCTCATGGACTAAAAGGTGAACTGCTGATGTCAAAGAAGTCTTTCCTATATAATGACACACGTGGTCTGAACCCAGAAAGTGTTTTCTTTATCTCTGGAGTATGCCCAACATCTTCCTTTTTATCTGTCACATCTGTCACAAGGGCTACAGCAGTACTCCAATTGATCTTTCTTTAAAAATATGCAAAAGATTGTATCTCTTCCCATCTTAAGATGCCCTGATGACTCCATTTTGAAGTTAGAATAAACTCCAAATGATTTAGCAAGCCTATAAGGGTATTAATAATGGGTTTCTGCAAAACTTTCTAACTTTATCTCATACTGAAATTAATTATCCTCTTTGTTCTTGGGATATGTCAACCTTCTTTCTGTATCTAGAATACCTCAAGTTCATTCTCACATCAGTGATTTATGTCTTCTGTTTCTTCCTCCTGGAATGCTTTGTTTCCAGTCCTTCTGGGCCTGCCCTCAAAAGGAATAAGGGTCAAGTCCCTGCAAATCTGAAGCAGAAGCAGGGTGATTAGTGTAATTGGATGCCCTGGGAGGTAGTGTTTCCAGAGATTACTTCCAGTCTCTATCTTGAGGACATGTTTTACGGACCACTTTAGTCCAAGTTGTCAATCACTCAGTTACACTACCTTTATTCATTGTCTGTATCAGTAACTGAAATTACCTAATTTCTTTTATTCACATATGTCTCCTGCTTTCATTAGAACATAAATCTCAAGGTGAGAGAAAATAGACTTGGAAACAATTTGCCTCTTTCCTAGAATATTGCTTACATATAATGGGTACTCAAATATTTTTGATGGATTAAGTGACTTTTAGCTTTTCAGAATATAACTTAAGATATGTGTTAGGATACTAGACATATTGCAATAAGGGAGATCTATCACCTGTAACTTTTATGATATTAGCTTAGGTTTTGGAAAATGCAAGTCCTAATGGAATATAAAATCTTATTATACATACAATTTAATTTCTGTCTCTCCTTAATGGAATGAAAGCTCATTGTGGCAAAACATTTAGTCTGATTTAGTTATTAATAAGCCTCCAGAGTCTGGAACAATGTAGTCACATGGGATTTCTTAATTATTATTTAAGGACTAAAACACTCCGAATATGTACACCTATAAATGCAGATTTATGTATTAGAATCCAAAATTGAAAGAAAGACCCATAATATCTCCTAAGACTTTATGCTTTGACATATCTAAAAACATGCTCTAGCTTTTGTCAATATCTTACCCTCCTCTTTTGTGAGGTAGCTTTACCTCTTTGATGTAATCTAATTGCTTGGTACAACTTTCTGATGGAAATGCAGTTTCACAATAAGAACTGAATATTCTCCTCTGAAAATGGCTCAATTTTGAACTGAATAATGGCTTTGTAAAAAAAAAAAAAAAAAAAAAAAGAAAAAGCCATGTCTGGCAATTAATGACCAACTGGTATTTGGGCAGAAGTCACAATGTTTGCTTCAGCCTATCTTTCAAGACTCACTGATTGAATGCTAAACAGGTTTACATTTAGGTTTCCTTGATAGCACAATATCTCTTCATTGGGAATATCCAGTGGTGTACAAAAGCTGGCTCTTACTAGTGTCTAAGAACCAACTATATGCACTTCTTTCCAGGCCTGCACTTAGGGATCTCATGATAGCAGCTTGAAATTAGTCATTGTGGGAGTAGTTATACCATGAAATTGTCAAATGCTACAAGTCAGAACTTCTTGGTCTTATTCACCAACCAACTACTGTATGTGTGGGTGCTGGGCTTTGTGGCAGATGCCTTCACTCAGTCCCTCTGAACCATTCTTGGTGTTCAGCATGGGAGATGGGAAAGACGAGTTTAGAATCCCATCTCACTGATTTCCTGCCTGCTTGACCATGGCAACAAGGTAGCTTTTCTGGACCTCATTTATAAAAAGTACTTTTAGAAAAGTTATAAGGAGGTAATAGATGCGATACTCTTGTACAGTGTCTGGTATATTCAAGACTCCGAAAGACAGTGTCTGTTTCTTTTTAAATGACGTAGTAGATACAGAATAAAACCAGACTGTCATGAAGCTCTTCTACAAGTATGTCTACTAAACATACTTAAGGTACATTCTCTTAAGTAACCATTCATAGCCCCAATTAGGTGTATTTATTTTGGCTCGTTTTCTAAATCATGTGTGATCCAAAGGAAGCTGGTTCTCATCTATTGCACAGCGTTATCCAATAATGCAGAACAAGGGTAAATGTCATTAGAAGCAAAAAGAACATCAAACACTCTAATGTGATTATCTCAAACTGTTTATGCAGTCAAAAATCTCTCCAATGTGGTTATATCCTTTAATGTTATGTCTTATCTGAAATGAGAAATTATCTGAGAAAGGGTGGAATTTAAGTAACTTGGAACATTAAACACTCTCTGATTTGAGACTGAGGTAGCCTGCAAGTCTGGGAAAGTATTAGCAACAGGGCTGGGCTCTGAAAATAGGGGTGTGTAAAATTTTTTTTGAAGGAGAATAGAAAAAGGATAAGAATTCCTGTGTTTTATGTAAAATAAGAGTATGTTAATTTGTATTTGTAAGACAAGAATAAGCTATAGATATTTTCAGTTAACTGAAACTAACCATTATGTTGTAATAAATGTAAATACATATGAGAAAGTACCTGAAAGGTTACATATGTATCAAAGTATTAAGATGGATTTCACAGCATTATATATAAAAATAAAGTCTTGTTTTTCCTGCTTTTTTACTTAAAAATACTTTTGGGACTTCAAAAGATAGGTTCATTCTAGGCATTAAAATGTAGTGAAGAAAAAATGCACAAATAGTCATATATTTACGTATATAGGCTTATAAAGACTCATATGTATATATTTACATTTCTGCTATTTCTTAGATAAAAATTCCCACTCTATACAGTTTTCCTTAATAATATATTCATTGCTAGAGGTTCCCATAAAGTTATACAATCTTCCTAAGATGTTATTTAAAGATGGAAAGTAGAATTTGGTAATTCACTGTTGATAGCAGTAATCAAAATTTTAAAGAAACATTACCATCAGTACACTGAGTTAATATTCCAAAAAAAGAAAATTACAAATGTCATCTTCTTTGAACCTAATTCTTTCAGTAACCTCCTAAGTACTGCAAACATGAATAAGACACAGTTCTTTAGCTAAAGAGTCTAAAATATATCGTGGGCATACAGATATAGCCCTAGAAGCCAAAATAGGATGCAGTGTGATATGGAGAATGGAAGAGTGTGATAGTTCTGTGGAAGTTGAGAGACCAAAATGATTTTCTTCTGGCAGAGGGAACATATAGTGCTATTTTACTTGGGCCTTTAAATATAGGGATTATTTTATTCCTTTCTAAGGGAGAATTTTCCCAGTATAGGAGAATATATAGGAAAGGTATAAGAAAAAAAAATCAAGCACAATTGTATTGCAGTCATTTATTTGGACTGAAATGCAGGGAGTAACAAGGAGAATAGTGGAAAATAAGTCTTGAGGGACTGTTAAAGGCTAGAAAATGGTGGACTGTGGAAATTATTACTGACAATGAAAAGCCACTGAAGGCTTTTGGAATTTGTACATAACATGAAAGCTCTAAGAAAGTTCATTCTGCTGATATACTGGAGTGAGTCAGGATGGCGGAAAATTTATTTAAGGTCTCTATTTAGATACTATATGGCTAGATATAATGGGGCATAAAAATAAAAATATAAGAGTCATAGAGATAGAATAAAAAATAAATAACTGGTTATGCGGGTGAGAAAAAAGAAGTTACCTGTGTTTCATGGAGACCAAGTGCACTGATGCTAAAATAGCATTCTTAATGACCACATGCATTGATGTCACAAAGCAGATTTCTTCATGTGTGCAATAGAAGTAATGATGCATAAGTTGTTGTGAGATTAAATGAAATGATGTACATGAAATAAACTCATTAATTATGTTCTAAGCAAATGAATAATGTTGGTTTTATGAAATTTCATGATCATGATAATATGGGTAGAAAATGGTAATATTTTATTAACAGAGCTGCAGATATCAAAAGAAAAATATTTGCTGGAAATCAATGAGTTTAATTTTAGAAAAATCAAAATTAAGATACTGTGTCAGCTTGGACTAACAGAAAAAAATTAGGAAAGATCAAGGAAGATTTGATTACAAAATGATTAATTATATGGGTTTCAAAACTACAAAAGATACCATAAGAACCCAGAGCAAGTAGCAGCCTAACTAATTCCATTCCTAAGCGTGGATGGCTGAGGGGAGGAGAGGATGGAAGAAGAGAGTTCACAACTAAATGGCCTTGAAAGTAGTCACAGACCACAGACAGACCAACGCAGCATCATGGAGAGTAAAGCAGGGGAAAAAACTATCCATATGTGGTTCTTCATTGACAGCACTAATTGGAAGCCAAAGAGCATGAGAACAAGTTCAGGCAATTCATACACATCCGCTTCTTGGGACAGAGAGCAAGATAGAGAATAACCTTGCACAAAGGAAGGTGTCCAGCACAGATGCCAACAGGGATATTTAATAGATGAGTAGAAATGTGAGCCTTTAACAGAATTTAAGAATCTGGATTTGTGGCACCAACAATTGAATAACCAGACTCTATTCCCTAATTAATACCCCAGGCATGCTCAAAAAATAATGGAAGCTTCTTTGAAGAACCTTTAGATGATGATAGGTATTCTACATTTTATGAAGTTTGTATAGATTCACATTGAAACTATTTTGAAATTGGGGGAAAAAAAACTGGACTAGAAAAGAGAACAACTTGTGCTGGACAACTAGGAAAGAATAGATTTTTGTATGTTTCACTCTGGGGTACCTTTTCAGGAAAAGAACATGTTGGTATAACAGCTGTGAAGACAAAGTTCTCTACTTAATTGGAATGAGGCATCAGAAAGCTAAGTATATGTTTTATCTGAGCAAACAATAAAATTGTGATGCTTAATTTAGAAGCCATGGTCATTTGAATCAGTGAACTTGCATGGAAGAACTTCTAGCTTAAAAACATAAATTCCTTCAAGTTCTAGATGGGGATAATTTTGTATCCTACAAATCTATTCATCTAGATACATAAGCTTGAAAAAATAACATGAATGTTAATAATGTTACATATTCTTCTGTGTTCAACAACATAAACTTAAAATTTTAATAATAATTTAAAACCATGATATCCAGGCTCCATCTTAAGGAATAAAAAATAGTCACTCAGGCAGATGTTTTCTTTATGCAGTCACTACTAGTCTGGGTTTCTCTGTTAGATCTCTTAGTAGATTTTGGAATATTAGCATAGAGATAAGTTTCAGCATAACACAGCTGGGTCCCTTGGCTTCCAGGCATTTGGAACTTATAATATTTGGTTTCTTTTGGTTATCGTCATATTTCCCTTATTCACTTATTATCTGTGTTATCTCTAGTTCTATTCCAAGGATTTTCACAGCTTTGCTAATCTCAAAAAGAAAAAAAAAAATCAGTACATAGTGTTTAGAAAGAAGAGGGAAAATCTAGAGATTTTTTTTGAATACCCTATGCAAAGGTTCTCTTCAAAATCATTTAGGATAAAAATTTACTAAGTCTAGTCTGAATCAATGTTTTTTAAAGTAGGTCAAACAACAATGATGAAACTAATGGATATGTTACTTTTTCTAAGATGCTATAACTTCTATATATATAATATATATAATATATATAATATATATAATGTTATATATTCCCGAAAGACTAAAGTTATTTGTACGACCTTTTGATTTGTAATATAAATATAAATATGTTGCTGTTTTTGTAATATAACTCTTTGTAATTGGTATTCAAAGATGTGTTCTGCTGAATATGTCCATACATATGTGAGAAAATAATTTATTGTATACAGCATATTATTTCAAATATTCATAAGGCCTCTTTGGGGTTGACACATTCTTATATAACAGAAAAGAAGAAAATGAAAATCAACTAGGTCATTATATAGCCAAATCCCACAATGGTTTAAATACTTTTAAATCCAGAATATTGTCAGAAGTTATCTAGAGTTAGCAATATCTGAGTCTCTGATACTTGCTACAGCTATGGGTGAAGTGTGTAGTTCCTCCACTTACTGTACAGAATTTTTCCACTTTTTAGTCATGATTTTCAAGCTAGGGTTTACTCTACACTTTCAAAACTTAGCGTGTATCTAATTTTAATCTATTTACTGTCCATTAACAAAAAGATGCGCTGTTAAAACATTGACCTAGCTCATTATGAATCTCTGACAATTAAAGACACTTCTCTAATTGATAGTTCCTGTGGAAAAATTATATTTTATTTCTTCTGTTTAAGAAAGAACATACCTCCATTATATTCCCTCATTTTGAAAATATAGAATTAAATTTTCTTTTTTGATCTTTTGTGTTACTATTTTTTTATTTAAAAATCATACTAGAAAGAAAATAGTTGCTGAATATTTTTGAGAAAGTAAAAACACTCAGATTTGCTCAGCTGAGACCAGGTATTTAACTTTAGGTGAGTAACTGAAAATATTCAAAACAAAGCCAAAAATACTTGAAGTGAACCATCTGTCAGGGAGTAGCTGGCAACTGTTTAAAATTTCAACTAATTTGAAATTTGATTTTATATCAAAGCAAAGAAAAATGCATTCTTTAAGTGCTGTGAATAAACCCCACTACTTATAAGGAAAAGATGCAAGCTGCCTAACATTTTGCATATTTCAACTATTTGGAGTTATTTTTTTGTATATAGAAACAGCTATTTGACTATCAATCTGCAATACCTGTGATATTATGAAAAAATATTGAAAGATATTGAATATTTTCACTTATCACTTCCTAATTCTAATATCGAAAATATATAAACTTTCTACGACATTCAAGATTCCAGATAAATGTCTGTGCCCAGTGTATAGTCATATAGTCATAGCTTTATAAGCCAGTAGAATAAAACTCTAATGCAGAGATATTTTTTATAAGAATCATTTGAGATGTGGAACACATGAGTTAAGTGAATTTGCCTTTTAATAGTAATTACCCAGAAGTAATAAAAGGTTTTTTTAAAAAAGATATAATAAAATGTAATCTGTTTGAGCTTTGTTTTTATGTAATCTATTTATCATGGTTGTTTTGCTAAGTTATGAATCACTTATATCTTTGAAAATATAGAAGTAATTATAGATCAAAATGCAATAATAATAAAAAAAAAAAGAAACTAGTTTCTAATACCTAAACATCTAGGCCTCTTTTTAAAATAATTTTTTGGTGAGAAGGGAAAATTTAATTTATTTGTAGGGAGATACTAATATAAAATCCTTAAAAAAAAAAATAGGCCTGTATCCCATTAATAGTGCCAGAGCATGGTAATTCCAGTGTTGGTTAGGATAAATCTACCAGGTACTTTCTAACTTGTGCAGAAATGAATCCTAAATCTTGGCCAAGGTTCTAGTTCCTCTGTAGGCTTTTGAATATCACAATTACAATACTTGCTACAGCTACTGTTATTTGAGGTAGCTTTTGGGATACCCTATGAACATTGATGCATTTCCATAATTAATCTGGTTAAAAGGTATCTATAATTGTGTTTGGAGCAATGCCTTAATATCAACAAAAAATTAAAAGAATCTGAAGTTTTTTTCAGTTATAACTGATGTAAAGATTAGACACTTTGAGGATTTTTATAGTACAGTTCCAAATATATTAGACTGGGAAGTAAATAGAATTAATATTCTGGGTTTAATCTTAAACCTTGTTAAATGGTTATCGGTAAACTCTCAAATTTCATACCAAATATACACATACATAGACATAAAAAAATTCAGTTCTCTGACATCTTGGTCATTCATACTGAGATTCTATTTTTTGCTCATTATTGGTAAAGTTGTAAGAGCCTTGAGAGAGAGAGTAGAGTTTGCATTTTTCCCATACCACTCAAGGGCTACAGGTTTACAAACCTGTTGAAAGATAATTTGGTAGTACGTGCTCAGCAATTGTGTTCAAGAATATATCTTGTATATATTGAATTCATGACATTTCTATCTATGTCTGAATTCAGTTTGATTTCAATGTCCTGTTTTTGGTAGGAACCACTTATAATTGTCAATTGAGTTCCCTCAGTTACTTCAGGTTTATAAGTTATCGTTGGAGTAAATATTTAATCATATTTGGTTTTCTTCTCCCTTCTTTTTTCCTTTTTTTTTAAATGTCTGGGTGGATCTAAAATCAAGTAGAAGCTTCATGTGATATTTTGAACAAGCAGAATGCACGGGATATGAGACTTATTTTTTTGTCTTTATTGTGTATTTAAAATGTATTTTTGTGGAGGAAGTTTCTCTCCATGTTTGAAAACTCCAAAGCCTATCCTATGTTTCTAGAATATTAAAACTTCTTCAGTGGAGTTTAGTGGAAAACATCAAAAAACAATTCAGTACAGCCTGCTCTCTTTTCCCCTTCTTCCTTATACTTTGACTCCAGTTTCTCACCTTACTAACCATTGGTATCTGATACCTGATTAAGGTGAAGGAGTGATGGAGATGCAGTTGGCTGAATGTTTTTACCTTACATATTCTACCATGGGTAAGCCTGGCAGGTGCTTAGAGCTTGAGTTTTTCCTCTTAAGGATCTGTAATTTCATCAGAGTTTATCAGTTTTGGGGACCTCCCTTGACTTGAGCAAAGCATTTCTCACTGGCTTGGGGGATCACTTCCTCTGCAAACCTATGAGTCAGAAATACACCCGTACCTCCCAATTTCTCAGGTTTCATCACTCCTCTAAGTGGCCCTCTTGAGAAGGCTCCATGTTATCACTAGCTCTTTCTCTTGTGGGACCCCATCTTTTAGACTAGAGGCAATCATGCAGTCCTTGACTCAACACACTCTGGAAAACAGGCCAAATTTATTGCCACAGAAACTCTCTTCTGGATCCAGCCAGAATAGCTGAACTGCTTGTTCCTCTCCCTCTAGATTTTCACACGAGTCAGCTATGTGCACACACTAAGGCTGGGATTCTTGTTAAATTCTTTGAGATATTCAGTTGAAATCTGTGTAACTGAAGTTGGAAGTAAGATACAGCTCTTGGCCACGTTTTTACCTTAGGAGTGTCAGGTGTGTGTGTGCGTGCGCACGCGCGCGGTAAAACCAGATCTTCCAGAAACTCTTCAGAGACACTCTCAAACTCTAACAATTCAATGTGGATGAGTTTCCTAAACAACTAAAAAACCCCCTCTTAGAAACTGTCTAATTGACTTATCTACTTCCCTTAGGAAGGTAGCCTCTATTGTCTTCATTCTCAGTTGAAAATGAGATTCCTATTTTAAGGCTCTGTAACAGTAATGTACTGTCATGATAGAGAGGAAGAATACGGTTCTATGTGCTGTTCTGTAAGTCCTCAGCCAGCCCTGCTCATCCAAATAAGCCTTTGGGTAGCACCCTCTGCTGAGATCCCTGCTCCCTGCCTTGTAGTCTGTTCTTTATTTCTACTACATCCTGAAAGCCTGTTCTCTTTACCATACCTGCAATTCCTCACTGAATTTTTTAAATGTGAAAATATCTGCACAAGGCACAGGAAATTAGTGGGATGAACTTGGTCACTATAATAAACCATGGCATAGTTCTTTTATCTCTTATCTGTTTGTGGCATTGTTTTATTTTCTTGGTAGAAAATCTGTTATATAACATCAGTCTTCATTTGTATCTTACTTGATTTAGTTAACATGAGAACTCTAGCTCTTGAAATTAGATGTTCTCTTAAACACATACTTGTTTGAATTAAAAGCTAAATGTTTAATCTTTTAGACCTCGAGTTTTAGCTATTATAATAGTTAAAATAAGAATTACTGGGAATTATATATCACATAAATTTTCTAAAACTATGATTCAATTCTTATATAATAACATCTGTATACCAAAATGACCATCAGAACATTATATCAACACTAAGAGTTCCTTTATACTTAGAATTAAATCACTAATTAATGCTAAAAATGATATGAAAATAATTCTATGATATATTATGAAATAAAAAGAAGTGGCTAATGAATACTGGATATCTTTTTGACAAAGAATTTGGTTTAATTTTTTATTCTTGTTTAGTCTTTATATTTTCCAGTCTTGTTAACTTTATATGAGATATGAGAATCAAAAATGATCTTAAATTATAGAACCTTTCCAATAAGTATCTCATATATAGCATGCAATTGAAAGATTAATAATGCTTTAAGATCAAACTCTCCAAAAACTTTTTCTACATTGTAATAATGAATTAATATTGTACAGTAGTTATCGGCATTGATTCATCATTGGTGTAGTGAATGGGCCATTGTCTCTAAGAAGAGAATATATTTTCATGTAAATGGGACCAAAAACACCTCTACAGACTGTACATTACTCATCAAAATGGGAAGTATGTAGAATTAATGATTCCTGTCAGCTTTAAAGAGTTGATTAAGGGAGATAATGTTTAATTACCACTAATTATTCCAATGAGCAGAATGATGTATAGGGCAACAGAAAAACTTCACTGATTTCATATTAAAAAGACATTAGTTCATGACACATTCTACATTTAATAGTAAAATGCTTTATGTAAATATTGAGAAGGTTCATTTGTTAAGTTTTAATAAAGGTTTGGACAATGAAAGGAAGCTGATATTTAACTTTTACCACTTTGTAGGACTTCATTCCCCAGAATTAATAAAAAATGACTCATCAGATAGAGGTGAAATAAATTCCTCAGTGTTCCTCACAAAAATTATCAAGTATTCCTTTGAAAAACAAAACTTGACTATTTATTTGCTTTAGCAAGTGAAAC
Organism: Rousettus aegyptiacus; assembly: GCF_014176215.1. Classification (NCBI taxonomy): domain Eukaryota; kingdom Metazoa; phylum Chordata; class Mammalia; order Chiroptera; family Pteropodidae; genus Rousettus; species Rousettus aegyptiacus. Next base: position 62,727,834 of record NW_023416286.1, on the reverse strand, counting down.
AACATTATTTGAACATAAAACTGTGTCCCTTGGCTTGCCATTGGTGAATATTAATGTCTAATATGTATAAAATCATTGTGCAGAAGGAAGCTTTGGAACTTTACACACCCATGTTTATGCAAGACTAAATGATTCCAGAGAGAGAGAGAAAACCCAAATTTTCTAATACAGCACTTTTCGATGTATAAGTTTTTTTTAAATATTGGCTTCTTTCTGAAGCTATTTAGCTTACTATCTTCTGAGGAAAAGGAAATGTTAATGCAATTTAATGAAAATGGCCAATTTAAAATAACTGGGAAATACTTTAAAAAGTATAGAAGGGAAACATTTTAAATAAATGAATGAATCTATCAATAATGAAATAGTTGCTGATAAGCTTATAAGGAAACTACTGTATTAATATATGGATTTTTTAAAGGAATGGTTTTAATACTTTAAAAGTAGACATACAGAAAATATTACAATCAAAATTGAAACCTTAACTAAAAACAGAAAACATTCATTGGTAAAGATCAAAAGAGTGAAGCAAATCAATGACAGGTACTTCCTTTTCTTACCCCTTTTGTAGGTCATTGTAAAGCTAGTATTAATTATTCAGATGGGAAATTTGGAAAGAAAATAATGATGGTTAAATGAAAAATTTCTCTAAACCATCAAATGCAATTATGAAAACTACATCAAAATTGTAGAACATGTGATCAAGTATTACATAAAATACAAGATAAAATGATGTTTTATCTTAGACATAATTACATATATGTGAGCAAATACACACCCGATATTTATTGTAGTAGTATGTAAATGGTGTGAGATAGTCATCCAAATAAAAAAATCTAATGAGGCTTTACTATATATACAATATTTATAGTCAGGTATTTCCTTTCAAAATTCAGTTTTAATAAAATCAACATAAAAAGGAGGAAGAAAAAAAATACTTGCCTGTCTTTGAGGGAAAGAGTTGCAAAACTTCTCTGCCCTTTTCCATCAAGTGCTTCTTTCGCTACAGGTTCCTGGGCTGTCATGGACCTTGGAGCTGCTTTAGAGCATCTTATTTATATTTGGTTTCTAGTATTTCACAAGTGTATTATATCTAAAACTGGAGCCAAAATCTTATTAGTGGAGATGCTATATGGTGAAATGTCAACACAGGACATTTCTGTATTACTCATATTGCTTTAATAGATAGTACATTTTGTGACAACTCGGTCTATTTGAATAATGTGACATTTGCGAGAAGTTTTAAAATTGATTTTATTCAACTGATATTAATGTTGGGTTAAGACCTGCTATAATAAAGAAAATAGATGTGTCATTCTCTGTCTTTCAGAGTGAAGGAGTTCAAGCCAGGAGGCCAACAAAACTTGAAAGGAGCTTTATATTTACCATTAATGTCGTGTGTTTTAGGCCATCTCTTTTCAGAGTATACATATGTTCATTAGAACAAAATGATTGACAGATACCAATCAAATACAGCTTAGCCAGTAGTAAATCATGGATTTAGACAAAAGCATCCTAAAGCAAAGAAATGGAATCCATGACCTTACAAATAATCATAATTTATACTGTTTTATTCAAATACATTTCACAGAGTATAAAATTTCAAGTTAATTGAATAATGTAAATATGTTTCCTGCAAATCATTGAGGAATAAAATTTTGAGAATTAGCTCCTATTTTCACCTTCTCATGTGCCTCACTGGTATATTCTACTGAGTATATAAGACGTGAATAAAACTATTCTTGTCTTATTATCCCCATGTTCCTCTCTATCCTACCACTTCCATGTTGTTGAGATTTCTGTCAGGAACTAATATTTTATACTCTATCATAAAGATGTAATACCTTAGTTTGAATTTTTATGTATGAGAGAATAGCCATTTAACTTATTATGAAAGAGTTCAAAGTTCCCTCTATTCTACAGTAAAATGAAAACCAGAGGTAATAAAAGAGAAGTCAAACAGAATAAAAGGAAACAAACATAAGTCATGTGAAATAAAAGTTACCACTTGCGTATTTAAAAGATAGTTACATACTAAAGTAGAAATACTTGTTACTCGCAGCACAGAGGATGTGTCTCCGGGTTGTATCAACACACCTAATACAGTGCAGACTTGCTTCCATTCAGCTGGAAAGGTCAACTCAGCATCAAAGGACATATGTTTTCTTTCCTTCCTCCTCTCCAATACAATATGTTTTATAAATTTTTATAAGTTTCTTGTTTTCTATTTGAAAAAAAAAAAGATTTGCTTTCCACAGTTATTCCATTCTTAAATCATTTGTTTCTTTGTTTTCTGTCTTTAATGAAGTATAACATTTAGGTGATAGAGAGCAGGGAATTGTTTGTTGAAGTCAGATAATACCTCAAAACCTAGCTGTGTTATATTGGGATGTTACAGAATCTTCTCAATTATGAGTCTCCTAATAAACGGGGGCAAAGATCTTGTCACATGGTGTTAAATCTTTGTGTCTTAAATATTCCATTCTAGATTAAGATCATCCAAGAATAAAATATTTTCTCTATATTTTCTGCAAAATCACTTATAAAAATGTTAAAGGAGACAGGCCAATTATTGAGTTAAATGACTAGCGACTGAATTTGTCTCTGGAAATTCAAACTATCCACTAACTGGTAGGGACCAATTATACAACTTGTCAGGAAAATATTTACATGTGCTATCAACATACATATATTTCCCATCATACTTAATATAATTAACATAATGTAAATGACATTATAAATTTCTTACAGAAATAAAGATATATTATCTACACTGTATTCTTTTTTAGAATAATATTTCAATAAAGAATAAATATATTAATAAGAAAAAAGAATAAAATAAGATGTTGGATATAGAGGAATGGCTATAAAATCAATTTTTTTTAAATTAAGAGCTGTTATGAACTATCTTGAAAGAGATGAACCCAAGGCAACAAGATAGATTCCTGTAATAGGCAACACATAGAAATTGGCCCACCTTTTATACAATATTTTACTTCCAGGGCTTTGCCAATGACTGAACTGTGATCTAGCAGCACGGAAGCCAAGGAGAATATAATAAAAATAAAAATAAATGGGAGCCAAAAGACAATTTTAAATTTTAATGAATGGTAAAGACACAAAGTAGATACAAATTTGATTTCTGGAAAAAAAAATTATCTGAATTGTCTGGAAAAATCTGCTTTTATAAAATACGGACCCACCTTACTTCACCTAAATGACATATTGGAGTAAGGTCAGTTGCCCAAAACTGACTGTGGCAGACCTACTTTAAGCTATCTCCCTGGCGCTAATGTCTTTGTGTAATCATCTCCCTTTTAGAGCAGACAGGACCTGTCACTTGCTTCTAACTAATACAATATGTCAAAGATAACGGGATGTCACTACTGTGATTGTTATATGAGAATCCATCTCGACAGAAGACCCACTCCAAGAGTCTTCCTTGTTGGTTAGAAACTGCAGAAATCATCAAATAGTTGAGTGTAGGCCCTAAGTTTGCTTATGCTCAGGTCCTTCAGGTGCTCTGTTGCTTTCCTCTGTTTCCTTCCACACAGATGATAACTCACAGTTCTGTAATTGCTCTTGTTTTTCCCTATTCCACTTCTAGGTTTTTTGGGGAGAAGGGGCAAGGGAGAGCACCTTTACACCTAATTTTATGGTAAATGTTTCATGGTTCTTTGGGTTTGCTATTGCCCCTTGCTATACACACTTGCACACTCTGAGTATCCAAACATACAAGACCATAAAATCATTTCAATATACTTAAAGGATGGAATATATTATATGAACATGACATAATGAAGCTAGAAATTAGTAACAAAAACCAAGTAGGAAAAATCTAAATTAGAAATTACACATGATGTAAAAAAATTATGGGGTGTAGCTATAGCTGTGCTCAGGGGGAAATATGTAGCTTTAGAATGCATATACTAACAAGAAAGAATAAGAATCTCTATCTAGAGAAAAAATTTAAAATAACTGCAAATTAAACAGAAAGCATCAAAATATTGACAAAAGCAGTAATTTATAAAATAGAAACATTTAATTGAAAGAAAAAAAATCATTCGTGGAGAGTAAGATGAAACTGGTGAGTATCTGACAGGCACTAATGAGGGTACAAATTAGTAATATGAACAAAAAAAGGAGACATTATTGTATATTTTATAGTACTTAACTGCTCATAAGAGAATAGCATAACCACATTTTTTTCCAATAGATTTTGATAATATGGACACATTCCTAGAAAAAAGTAATGTAGCAAACTTAGAATAGTGCATTTTAATAATTCATATTCTATTAATAAAATTGGTTCTTAAAAAAACACTTCCTAGAGAGAAGATGCTAGATTTAGTGGTTTTAATAGTGAATTCTTCCAAATCATGTAAAAACTCCAACCTAAAACAGATTCTTCATGAAGACAGAATAAAAAAGGGACATTTCCAACTGTTAAAAAATGAAGCCAACATAAACTTGACATCAGAAGTTAACTTCTTATATATAGTTAAAATTGTAGTTGCCTGTTGAAATCGGAAACAAACCAAGGCAGACTACCATGTCATCTTTGATTTCAGTGCCGGTTACACAATTGGTACAGATTCAAAATTTATTCATTTCTCATATGTATGTTATATTTTAATTTTAAAAGTTAAAAATATGGTCCATGTTACTTTTATCTTTGTACTCCCTGTGTCTACCAAAATTCCTTTTTTAAAACTGAATTAGTATTCATGTGGGGGAGAAGAAAAGTAAAGTCCAGTGCTTTGGCTCTTCTCACATATTTTGGGCACAACTCTTAAACTACTTTAATTCTTCTAAGAAACCAATATCATGTAGTTCAGTGAAGGATAACTTCCCCCGAAGAAGTTATATGTTGGGATAACTGCAGCCAACATATCTGAGAATGTGTCTTTTTCCAATCTTTCCAGCATATACCTTGAACATCACTGTATGAATACTTGAAACATATGTAAATATTATACTTTTTTTCTACAAGATTAACATTTTTTTGTGTCAAATAGTTTTATAACATCTGTTTATTGTAATGACACAGACATAATTACTTTGTTATTCATTTTATCTAAGAAGTCTTAGATCGCCAAGCCACTACAATTTGTCATGATTCTACTTCTATACTGCTCTTCTCAAAGTAAGCTATAAAGACTGATAAGAGTGGGGAGAAATACAAAGGAATATTCTGATTGAATCGATGTTGCCTCACTTTTACTGCACAAGACCATTCTATTAGCAGGTAATCCATGGAGGAATATTTCTCAGTTTATGTTATTTGATGGATGATTGATAATTGAATTTCTATTTCCAGAAAAAGTTTTTTTTTTTCCTCTTTGGCAATTGGTTATCTATATTTCTTGTACTTCCTCAAAAAGCATATAAAGTAAAATGCCTTTTATATTTTTTTGTAACTCCTTTAATACAGAGCCAACATTTTCACATCATTCAGATCTATTTGTTCTTCAGCGGTTACCGAATGAATATTTATCTATTTTCTGTTCACATCTTAATTTTATTTTTTTAGTTTCAAAACATTTCCATGTGTTCTGATAACACACACACACACCAGAGTCAGAAAGATACCCAATTCTGAAGAAATGATTGGGATCATTATTTTTAAACAATTATACCTTAACAGAGGATTTGACCACTTAGTGATGTATTTTAATAGGTTGCTGAAGATTTTACTGGTAGTATTTTGATAACGTTACAATTACCAGTCCTTATGCTCTTAAGAATCAGTCATTCTTTGTGCACTCCTTTTAAACAGCAAAAGTAAGTTGAGGCTAAGGATAATTTTAAGCCTTTATTGTGGTTAGGGGAAATATGCTTCTGACAATAAAGAAAAGAAATACTAAGAAATTTTCTTTAAGAAAAATGTTTATTCAATTATTTTTCATTCACCCAATACTTTCATTAATAGACATGACAATGAGAAGTCATGTGAACAGAACAAACAGGCTTTTGTTTTTCATATCTCTCCCTTTTCAATCTAGATATTAGCACTATTTGAGTAGTAGTAAAAGTCACACTGTCAAAAGGTAGGACTAAATAAAACAAAAGAATACAGGAAAATTAAATTGTAAATTTTTATATCATTATAAACAAGACAAATTGGACTAGAATTATTAAGTAATTGGCATGCCACTAAATTTAAAAATTATAATTATAACCTTGAGAACCTATAATTTGGACATAGAAATAGCTATCAAATATTCCCATTTTAAGCTTACAAGTGCCTTTGAAAGAGTTTTGCAAAAATAGCAAATATCAACAATCATAAAGCAGAAATAATACTATATGTGTACCCACTATCAAGATCTATACTTATATCGATCACAGCACAAAATTTCTAATGTCTCCCAATTTGTTTTTTCAACTCATAGAAAGTTTTCCTTTAAGTCTAGTTGATCTCAGGCTCTTGTGTGCATTCACATTATCTCTAGGTTTAATAAATATGCAAACTATGTGCTAATGTGAAGCAGTCTTGCTCTGAGGCATGACTCAGAAATAAACTAGGAGATTCCATGGGCTGCATTATGAGAAACAATGCGCTTGTTTAGTTATTCTGCTAAATATACCTGGAAATTATTTTATCACTACCTTATGAAAGTTACATTTGTTACCTTTCCAATACCTTTTACAGACTTTTTTCCCTGACATTAATCATACTTATAAAACAGTGATATTCTTTACCTCATTTATTTATCTAGGCTTCTTTGCTGAATAGCTTTTGATCATATATACGTGAGTCTATTTCATTGATTTATATATCCTTTCATGTTTAACACTCTCTCTTGATTGCTGTAGTTGTATCAAAAGTCTGAAATCAGAAAGCAGACTCTACCAACTATATTCTTTGAGTTTTTACCCTCAAGACTTTTAATGTGAATGGGCCCTTTGTACCACTTTGTAAATCTTAGAATCATCCAAATTTCTATAAAAGAAAGCTTACTAGGATTGTTACCAGAATAAATGCTGGGGGTCGGGGGGCGAGGGGCGGTGTTTGCTTGTACACATCAGACCAAAACGAGATATGAACAGGAGTTTGCAGAAAAAAAAGTTTATTTATGAAAATGGAACCAAACCCAGAGACATAAGTGAGCTAGTGATCAAAGACCTGGTTCCCTGATGGCCTCAATAAGATAGATTATATAAGGGAGAATTCACTGGTCTTCTTAGCTAAGGGATTTGGGATCATGGGCTCTTCTGACTGGTCCAGGCTGAGAGGGAGGCAGTTGACCATTGCATCAGGGCCTGATGTCAGTCATGGAGTTGTTCCATCTGATATCTAGGGGATGGGACTGGTAGGGTCATTCTGCCTTCATGGGTCTGAAGGGGCCAAACACAACTGAGTTCAAAATGTTCTCTTTAGTTTGAAGCTCTGTTTCTGTAGTCAACAAACCCAAGGCTCCATTACTAAGACTGTCTGATGCTGATCTAAGGGCTTAAGGATTAAGAGAGTAGTCATTAAGTATGTATAAAGATGGAAGGATGAAGAAAGAAAAGAAGCAAGTGAGTAGGAAGCCAGTTTGGATTAAGAAGAAAGAAAAAAGGAAAAGTCATTTTTTTCATGCATTCATCCAAATGTGCAACAAATACTTACGAAGAACTTAGCAAGTCCCCGCAATTTGTGACCACCAAAGATTCAGCAGAAAGAGGATTCCACTGGCCTAATTCTTTCAGCTATTGTCAAGCAGAGGTTACTCTAAAGAGACCTTAATTTTACAATATAATGATAATACACACGTTATACAACAACATAAAAAAAAATCATTTAACTTAACTAAAAATCAGGAATATTTTCAGATAAGGTAATATAAAAACATTCCCCGAGATCCATGTATGAAGATCTAAGCAGTGACACCATAAAGTTCAGGGTAGTCATTATAGAATCAGGTTGCTAGTATTTAGTATAATGGAATATTCTTTGTGTATACTATGCACTGATTACCTTTATATTAAGAACACATGCGTAATTAAGATAGTAAAAACACAATTTTGTGAATTATTTTTTATGGTTGAGATATTTTTTGTCAAATAGCTTCATGGGATGGAAGCATAGTGCTCAGATATCTAAAAACAAACTCATAAATTCTGCATTCAGCCATAATTTATTCTGAATATGTTCATATAGCCATTAAATGTTTACTAAATTTTAGTTCCATTTCAAAATTAAATGTGTAATTTTGTTCACTGAGAAAGAAGTTGACTAGAAACTATATTTTCTTTGGCTCAGCTAGAACTAAACAATTAACATTCTTTATTAATTTTAAGAACTATATAAGAAAACAACATTCTTGTGAAACAAATTTATTTTCTTAAAATAAAAAATTTATTAAAATTTATTTTTTTGTTCGTATAATGATTATTTTCATTATGAGGTGTAGTTATAGTAAAGTGCTATCTATTCTGAGCACCACTGCAAATAAATTGTCCTCCATTCAAAGGACCTGGTTTACTTGCTCATTTGAAAGCTAGACTATTTTTCTGGTTCGTTGAGTTGCACATTAGCTTTCACTAGTCACTAACACATGACTTGAAGTTATCCTTTTTTGTCAATATGTATATAGATTTTGCATGCTTTTGAAAAATGGGGAAATTTTACCTGCTATTTAGAATAATATATTAAAATTCTGATTTGTATGAGTCCTAGAATTAATAACAGTTCCCTTAAGATAAGGTCCAATATTTCACTAAGACTTTTGAGGCTTTTTATCCCTGAAATCCTTAATACTCTGGCCTCTAATCTTGTAGCTCCCCATTTTCTGTGATAATCATCCTGCCACAATGAATATTGTTCTGTTACTTTGTTTCACAACTGTTATCTTTATCTCCAGAGTTTTTATTCTCTTTATAACCATGTCCTATGTTCCCTAATAAGCAAAATAATACTCTTTGATGTCTTTTCTTTCAAAAGGTTGAATAGGTTTCTTTTTCTATGTGCTCCCGTAGTACTCAATATTTTGACCACCACAGCACTTATTTTATTACATCTGACAACCCAAAGAATGTTAAGTGTATAGTTCCAGCTGCCTCATTAAACTGGTAGCTTTGTGAAGTGAAACACTATTTTTAGTTGTGTGGGGTTTCCCTTCGCTAACTTGACACAGTATCTGATATATGTATACGTGTGTGTGTGTATGTTAAATACATGTATATATTATTTACTTGTTAAATGACATAGTAAAAAGCACTCTTAAATGTGAATATTGGGTGTCATGTTGCATAATTAAGAACCGGAATTGAGAAGTCAGTGGAGAAAACGTGCAAATATGCTTAGTGAAAGTTTTACTCAGTTCAGTTAGCTTAGGTCTGGTCCCAATTCACCTTTCCCTTTAATGTATATGATTGTCTTATGATTTCTTTTGAAAATAATGCAGTAATATATTAGATTCTCTCCTATATATTCATAGTAGAATAAAATTATGTACATGTTATCATCTTATGCTATTAAAAGCCTTGCATAAAGATGTATCTGAAGTTACTAGTTATCTCTAAATCTAGGAGTAGGGTGTGAGGTGAGGAGACCGAAATGTACACTAAAATTTATGCGCAGACCTATATATACTTAAAAGCATTTAAATATTATAGTTTGAAAATAACTAGAATAGAAATACATACACAAATTGTAATTATAAGAGAGAAGGCAATCAGTGTAAAGTAAGGAACAAAAAGCAAGATAATTGGAAAGGCAAAAAAGGAAAACAATATATTATAAATAATAAGATTAAAAGATTTAAGAATAAGAGCAAATATATAAATTAGTATAATTGGATTCAATAACCTATTAAAATATAAAGAATCATAACATGAGTTAAAGAACAACATTAGTTCTATGATATTGTTAAAAGATCATGCAAATGTAAAAAGCAGAAAAAGGTTGAGGACAGAGGGTTACCTGTTAGTGAAATGCTACAAAAATGGGAAGGTGAATACCTGATAAATATTAGCTGTAAGCCAACATTAAATGGGGAAAAATGATATTTTATAATAACAATGGATATAATCTCTGAAGATTTAGGAGGCAGGAAATTTAATGAACCAAAAAAAAATATGAATAGAAAATGAAAAGAGCCCAAGATTTGAAAGAAGCAGATATTTCATTATATTAATTTAGTACAATGATTAAATTGAAACTACAAACATTACTAATGTTAAATGTTATAGTTCAATTATGGTACATTAAAACATTACATATGCAGCTAATTTTTTTAATAGTGACATAATAGAATGGTGTTTATAATACATTTTAAGGAAAAATGAATAATATGGGTAAAAAACCTTTTTCATGAAGAGAAAACCTTGTGAGTTTACTTATAAGTGACCAAATATATTACTCTGTGGAAAACATATGGAATGCTTAGTACCAGCTAAAGTATGAGTATCTACAAGTAAAATGTCATGGTGGTGATGTTTGGATGTACTTCTTTTTTATTTTATAAACTTCCAAAAGTAGGAGAATTAACAGAATTTGGAGTGATTCTTTCTTTTAAAAGGCATTCTTACCTCTCCTCTAAACATGTTAATGCTTTAATATATTTTGTCACCTTCATTGATATATTAAAAGATTTGCATAAAAGCTGAAACTGATTTCCGAAACAATACGTTTCAGCATATGTAGTTGAAGTTTGACTGCCCATGTTTTAAAATAAGTAGTTATTTCTACTGGCAATTGTGGTAACTCTCATAACTGTTTTTGGCTCTATTGTTGTACCTCAAAAATAACATTGACTATGTAAATGACATGGTACAGCTTTGTGCATTAAAACTTTATTTACAAAAAAGAAGTGTTGAGCTGGCTTTGGCTCCTGGACACTAGTTTGCTGTCCCCGCTTTAACCATTGTCTTAATTATTAGAGCTTCGGAGTACATTGTGATATCAGATATTGTTTGTATTCCAACTTGATCCTTTTTCAAAACTATTTTGGCTACTTGAGTCTTTTATCTATCCATATAAATTTTAGTATAAACATGTTTATTCAAAGAATCCTCCTGAGGTTACATTAATCTAAAGATCACTTTGACTAGATTTGACATTATTACCCTGTGCCCTTCCTTTATTTACTTACAGTTACAAGAAATTTTGGTAGATTCCATGTCTTAATTCAGGCAATGGTATACTCTGTAAATATTCTTATTTCTTCCTTTATCAATCAAAATGCTTTAATTTTTTTTCTTTACGTATTTGGTAGATTTTTCAGCATGATATTGGATAGGAGTGGTGAGAACAAACACCCTTGCCTTGCTACCAATCACAAGGGGAAAGCATTCAGTCTTTATTAAGTATGACTTTGATATGAGTATTTTGTAAATGTTCTTATTTGAGAGAACACTTCTATATCAAGTTTACTGATAGTTCATCTTTGAATCTTGAATGTTATCAGTGTTTTTTTTTTTTTTTTTGCATCCGTTGATAAAATCATGTGATTTTCTCTTATTTAGTATATTATTACAATATATTACATTGATTTACAAATATCTAACAAAGCTAGCATTACCAAGATAAACCCCACTTGATTATGATATATTAATTTATGTGTTGTTGGATTTGACCTGCTAACATTTTGGTGAGGATTTTTATGCCTTTGTCCACATACACAAACATATACAAAAGAAATTCTTGCCATTTGCAACAACATAGGTGAACTTTGAGGGCATTATGTTAAGTAGATTAAGTCAGAGATGAATGCTGCTCGATATCACTTATATGTGGAATCTTTAAAAAAAAAAAAAAAAAGTTAAAATAGAAAAGTGGTTGCCAGGGGCTGGGGAGTGGAGAAAATAAGGATTGATTGGAAAAAGGGTACAAACTTTTAGTTATTAGAGGAATAAGGTCTGAGGATCTAATACATAACAGTGATTATGATTAATGACACTGTACTGTATAATTGAAATTTGCTAAGAGAGTAGAACTTAAATGTGTTCATCAAAAAAAAAAAAAAGTTAAACATGTGATCTCATATGGGAACCTAAAAAGGAACTCAGAATTGGTTGTCATTAGGGGTGGGGCATGGGAGGTGGGAGAAAGGGTTGATGGTGCTCAAAGGGTACAACGTTTTACTTATAAGATGAGTAAATTTCAGAACATACAGTCATGTTACATAACGACATTTCGGTCAATTACTGACTACATAGAAGGTGGTGGTCCCATACGATTATAACGAAACCAAAAAATAAAAATTCCTATTCTAGTGCCTAGTGAGGATTTAGCCTTTTTATAAGGTCTTTGTGCAACACATTACACAAATACTTACCATTATGTTGCAATTGCCTGCAAAGCTCAGTGCAATAATATACTGTACAGGTTTATAGCCATAATTTGTCACTCTAAAATATGTCTTTGGCATAAGGATTATTTTAGGCTGGTTACTTTTATGAATCAACCAACACAGGGAGAAGCTCTGAAAACCAAGTACAAGTTACCCTTTGTAAAAAATATTTGCATGTGTAAAAGTGATCTCCATTTGTAAGGTTGTTGCCCCCACTTTACCTCTTATCTCTAGTAATTGTTATCTGTAAAGAAGTCAAAGACTTACATCTGCATAACAACCTTACCCCTGTTTACCATGATTTCTCCGATAATCTCCTTTAACTGACTCTTCCCACCCCAACATCTAGTGTTTTTTGTTGTTGTTGTCGTGGTTGTTTTTGTCTTCAGCTGGAAGTTGGTATTTAAGAAGGTATCTTAGATCTTTTAAGCCTTTCACAACCAAGTTGAGAAAGTTTCAGACATTATTTCTTTAATTACTTTCTCTGTTTTAATTCTCCTCTTCTTGGTCTTTTATGCCATGGATGTTAGACCTTTCGGTATATTTCCCTGAGATTGTTCAATTTTCTACATTATTTTCTTTTCTGTTCAGTTTAGGTGATATATGCTGTTCTATCTTCACACCTTTTTCACTGTCATCTCAATTCTACTTTTAAGACATTCCAGTAAAATTTTTATCTGTTGTTATATTTTTCATTTCTAGTTTCATTGCTGAGAACTTCTCTATTAATTTCAAGTATACTCACCTTTTCCTCATGGATCATTTGCTGTAATAGTTGTTTTATAGTCTTTACCTTGTCTACATAAGAACATCCAAACCTATGGGAAAATTTTATAAGATTTTATTAGTTTATTTAATGCAAACTGAAAACTTACTTGGAAGCAAGATCTCAAAAGACTAAGAAAATGCTCTAAAGAATAGCAGTTTTTGCAGTTTGTTTTATGCATTTGGAATTAAAGTAGAGAATCTAAGAAAGATTATATGAAATACATTGGTGGTAGATTAAGGGGACAAAATGGGGAAATCCCTATAGGATAAAAAGTAAAATGGACAGATACATACTTCTTTTACATTGGTGGATACAGGATAGCTAACATTTAACATTTATAGTAAATAAGGATGGTATAAGGCTAAAACAACCATGTGCCCCCTTAAGGGTGGTTACTACTCTGAGGGGCCTAGAAAAGAGGATTACTCAAGTTCTTCAAAGTTACCTTAACCTGGATGCACAAGCACAGTGGACAGGGCTCGCTTAAGGCAAAGATTAACCTTTCACTAAAGGAGTTGTAAACCTGGGAGATAATTACCCACCATGACTTACCCAGTTAGAAATTCTAGATCAACTGCAGCTTTTGTGTCATCTCAGATTGGTATTTTTTTTTTTTTGTCTTTTCCCCTGAGAATTTTTTAAATTTCCTTGTTTCTTTGTATATTTAATAACTTAGATTATATCCTAGGTCTGTCATTGTCTGCCCTCATGTGTATGCTGCTCTAGTCCTGTCTGTAATTTAGCCTCAGTCTATACTTGTTCTGATAGTCTTTGCTCTCTGAATTCATGTATGTGAAATTTGAGAGTCAACTGTGGCTTCATACACAGACGTGATGGGTCCCATTCTTCTTCCTTTTCTTCATGAGCCCATCCTCACTCTGGTTTGCTAATGTTCTCATGTCCATGTTCATTATTGAAAGTGGAGGTGTTAGCCTCTGCACTGGATTTCACAGTTTTCACCGACAGGCCCAACGTGGGGCTAAGTGATGAGAAAAGAGCCTGCAGGGCTGATTCGGCCGCCACCACAACCATTGTTGCAGCTGCATCGGGGTGAAGTGTCACTATTGGATCTTACTTGTTACAGGGCAGAGTTAAACACTCTGTCCTGCATGAGCGGGTCTCAGCCATGTCAGTGAAGGGAGTTGTGGGTGCCTCTGTTGTTGGTGATCAACTGCTATAAAATGAGGAGAGTCAAAAGACTCTTGAATTCCCTTTATCCAAATCCTAGTCCCTACAGAGCTTTTGAATTCTTATATTTTGTGGGACACAGGAGTCTTCTTACCTGAGGGTAGAATTTTGGGTTTTGTTTTCTTTTTCCTGATTTCTTGCTTTCCAATTGAGCTTGTGGTTTGGATGGGTACTTTTAGTACTGTCCCGTTCTATGCATTTCACATTTATCTTTTTAATTAGGAAGTGTTCCTACCAAAACCTTACTTAACACAAGTAGCCGGTAGTCACATCCACTAAATGATTGTATTTGGTGACCTTGGGGACCTTTCTACTTTTCTGATCCCATGGCAAATCCACATGCTAATAGTGGTTCAGGCAAGGGCGAATGGGGCGAGTGGGGAAGGAGGCAGCTCTTCTATGTCCTCAGTCTCTTGTCACAGCAGTAGGAAAAATAGGGACCATGATGGGGAAATGATGAAACGCACTGACTATAGTGACAGAAGTATGTTGTGCATACTATAACGGTGCCATTTTAATGCTTGATGAAGTGTAATGTACCTTTGCATTGTATATCTAGGAAATGTGGACGTTTGTCAACTACTCTTCGTTAGGTGGTGACATAATGTAAACTGTGTATAATAGGAACATGATGGTAATATATATTGATTTTTCTTAACAGAAAATCCTCACGTGAAAATTTTATACTAAGTTCTTTAACTTAAATCCTGAGCATACTAAACTCCTTTAAAAAATATACAGAGTGTGTATATATTTGTGAAATGTAAATATTTTCATAGTTAAGTTATATATTGTATTATGCTTGTATATAATTCATGATCTTGTTCTGTATTTGAATCGAAAGAGCTGTTTTAACTCCACTGGCTTATGTATGGTTTGCATGTATCATGCTCAAGCGTACTGCCTTTTAAAAATATTTATTTTTGCCTTCAAAAGGTAAACATACTCTCTGAGATCTACCTTGAGAACCTAGAAGCTGATCTATTATTTGATATACACTGTAGTTTCCAGTTTAGGCACCCACAGAAATAATTTAGACCCATTCCCTGAAGCCCCAGTGATATGAGACAAATGTTTGACCTTTACTTTGTCCCTAAATAATGTCAAAGTATTGTTCCATACATAACAATGGTAGGATTAGTGCTTTACCGAAAGTGACATTTTGAGGAGAAATAAAACCTGTCGTGTGGGCATGTTTGGCTTTACATTTAAACCAAGTTTAGAATGAGAGCAACCTGTCACTTCCAGGAAAAATATTTTCCTAGGGATCATGATAGATGGGCAATCTGTTTCTAACACTACTCTTTTATGACTTGTACCTTACTTGTTAACTCTCTGGAACATATGTTTTCCTTGAACCAAAGAGATCAGTCTTAAATAGTATATAGCTTGGTGATACACATTCTTGTTTATAAAGTTAGCTGCTAAAACCATATTTTTGAGAAAGAGAAAAAACTGATGGACAAAGATGAAATGCTTTAGGAATATCAAGAAACAAGTCACAAGTGAAATAAAGAGAACATACTAAGTTGTCACCCTCAAAACATTTAGTAAGAATGTAAGTCATAGTAATATTCCCGTGAAGTGAGGTAATCTGGGGTGGGTTTGTGAAGGAGCAAAACAGTAGAGCAGAGAGGCAGAAGACAGAGATCTAGAGATAGACAATAATAATCATTAGTTCAGCAAGTTTTACTGTATGTGACTAGGTAAGTAACAAATAACACTGAAGACATCATTTCTTATTCTATGGCGTAGACATATACACTCTGGGTATTGTTCCTTTGGTAATAATATAATGCCTAACTATACTAAAAATAAATATTAAGGGCAAGATTATATATGAATAAAGTCTCATTTAACAACATTAAGCCTAATACCATGTTAGAAGATAATCATCTGATTGTATATGGGCTCCCTATATCCTCTCTGTTCTGATCAGCCCGTGAGGGCAGGAAGGGGCTTCTTGAATCTTATATCCCTAAATGCACAAGAATCACTCTATGAATTAGTAAATTTTAAACTGGACACAGTCAACATTTAAATAATGAACTTTTTACATAAAATGCAGTTTGACTAGTTGGTCCTAATATACCCTCCCCATATACTTTACGAAAATATTTATAAGAATCCAAGGAAAGAAGAGAACAGAAACACAGGTGGGAAAGAAAAGGAATTCACATCACCATAGAGCACAAAGGCTGAAAACCTTATCCTACCGTCCATCTCTGAAAAGAAGTTCTGCTAGCCATGAAACACTTGGAGCTATGTTGTGAACACTGCCTATGATCTAACCATCTAATGTTTTATGAAATAGAACTGATCTTCCTATTTGAAATATATTAAAAAGATAGTGAGCTCTGTCTTCACAGCAACTGAAATCCTACGACCTTGTCTAAAGACCAGGCTAGGCAGAAGAAGTGGCCATCCCTGCACAGCTTAGGATCACTAGAGGAATGGCACTGGGAGGTACACACAGTCTGCTGCTCTGCTGTTCTACAAAGAGGTGATTCACCAGGGCCTGGGACCTCTGTGGCCACTGATCTAAGCCAAGGGCAGATGCCAGCATTGCAGAGTTCCCTTCTTGTTGAGAATGAGAAAAGTAATGTTGCCCAGCACTGTGGGGCTTAAAGGATGTATTGCCGAGCAAATTGGAGGGAGTAAAATCTGTGAGTCTCAGAAACTCTTCTGTAAATGATTTCCTACACAGCCCAGAGAAAATTTTAGAAATCAATTTAACATTCTTGATAGTATGTTGAAGACAGCATAGCCTCAAATTAAGAAGAATGGACAGGTAGACTGTAGCAGAAATATAGATATGACAAAGATGTGTGACTAAAATGATGTTAACATTGTGATAGCAGAATTAGAATTTAACTAGGGAGGATCCTGGGGCAGATGACTACTCCCTGGAAATTCCGAGGAATTGAATAGTGGTAGTTCAATTGAAAAAATCAGGGCTCTGTCTTACTGTTTAGATTTATTTTCAGTCACAATGTTTACTTTAAATTTAGCATAACATTAAAAAGTCTTCTAGGCTATAGAATTTATCTTGTTGAGTATGGTATTCCCAGTGACAAGGACCATGCCTGGATATTGTAGGTGTCATAACTATCTGTTGAATTAATCAGCAGCTGATGTTTTTACACTAACAAAGTGGGACTGATCAGCCTGAATACACCTATAATCCCAATACTTATTAACTATGTGCCCTTGAGCAAGTGACCTCTTTATGCATGGTTTTCTCATTTTTAAAAGAGGGATTATAATAATATTTTCTAAGTACATTATAAGATTTTTACAGAGATAAAACAGATAAGGCATTTATTCCAATGCCTAGTACAGATACATGTACAATAAATGTTAGCAACTTTCATTGTGTTAAATCAACAAAAGAAAATCAGGTGTAAAATTAAATGTGATTGAATATTTCAATCAAAATAATAAAAGGAGTTTCACCTACCTAGTAAAATGTTTAATTACATAGGTTTAGAAAAAGAAAGCAACAATAGAAAATGTCAATAAAAAAAGGAAAGGAAAGATGCGATGATCTGGGAAAGTTCAAACTTCTCCTTTGTGAACTTAAATGCCAGGAGAAAAAGGGTCAATAAATCCAAGATTCAGGGAAAATGGCTGTGACTAGAATATTTAATTTTTAGGAAGATAGTCATAGATGAAAACAAGAGGAAGGTGTTCTGTGATATGCAATACAATGAGAAAAGTTATCCAATATTTGCAAATAGGACAGTGATTCCTGCATGACCTTTAGCTGATTGCTGAACATAGTCTAGTGGGCCCTTCTGGAATTACCCGATTAAGAGATTATACAATAGTGCATATTTAACTGATTTGGTTCTTTTATAACTCTTTAGGAGTGGAGACATCAACCTGTAGAAAATTGATAGCAAAGCAAATGATTCCTGTCCAAACTAATGCAAATGACATTTTTTCAGTCAAAAATCTCTCTAATTCAAATTCTCATTTGAACCAATTTTCATATCTTACTGGTTCTCTTCTTAAATAAGTTTTGGCATGTATCCCTTCATCAATCAACCTTAGACCACATATTTTATATTTGTAGTAAGGTCACACTTTAAACTTTTTGAAAATTCCACTTTATCCAAGCAATTTGAAATATTTTGAAGCACATGCTTCTTGTGTATAGTAATTCTACAGAATCTTATTTTTTATTACCTTTAGAATTTTATTATAAACATGACTTTTATTATAAACATGGCTCTTGATGATCTAGTCTTGACTTAACTCTTCATCTCCTACTACTCCTTGTCTTGTTTCTAACATCCCAGATTTGTCGACCAGAAAATACTTTATTTTTGTGTATTTTCACATACCAGTACTGTCCACCCAATACCATCTAACCTTCCTACGATGCACAGAAACATACCACCCTTCTCCTAAGTAACTCATAACTCATCCTTCAGGTCTCAGCTCTAGCTTCTCTAGGAGCTTTTTCTCATTCTTCTGAATTTGTGTCCCTATAGCTTAGCTATAGTCATCTTTCTCTTTATGGCAGTCACCATATTGTATTATAACTGTGTGTTCCTTCCTCGTGAACTATATATGCTCCTGAAGATCAACAACTATTAATGATTATATTCATTATGGTATTCCTAGGTTTATTTGTTACCTATTATTGCATAACAAATTACCATAAGTTTAGCAACTTAAATAAAGACATTTATTACCTCAAGGTTTCTGTGGATCAAGAATCTGAGCACAGGTTAGATAAGTCCTCTCGCTATTCAAGGTTTCTCACATAGTCGAAGTTAAGGAGTCAGTGAGGGTTGGAGCCTCATTAAAAGCTAAAATGAGGAAGAATCAGCTTCTAAGCTCACATAATTGTTGGCCGAATCCAGTTGCTCATTCTCTACTTGTAGGCCACCCTCAGATTCTTGCTGGGTGAGTTTGTCTTAAATGACTGCTTGCTTCATCAAAGTGTTCAAACTGAGAAGAAAATGTGGAAGTTAGTCTCAAGTAACCTACCTATCATGTTAGTGACACCTCACCATCTTTGCCCTATGCTGTTGGTTAGAAGAGAGTCCCAGGTCTATCCACACTCAAGGAGAGGAATTTACACAAGGTATGGATCATTGTGGCTACCTTAGCATCTGCTCACCACAGTAAGGCCTGGCACTGTGCTGTCACATGGCAGGTACTGAAATAATAGCTGAAAAATGAATGAATCACTCAGTGAATGGATAACTTATGTGGCGATTACCTTATAAAAATATGCAGTAAATCCCTTCCTTTGAGTATAAGATAATATAGATCAATTTGTTTTGCTTAGTCATGATTTTCTCTCTGACTGGATTCTATTACTTTCTTATTCATTATTTATTAGTTTTCAAAATATTTTTTAAAGACATGGTCAGTTTAGCTAAAAAGTAGGGATATAAGAAAAAGGCAAAAAAAAATTAATTAATTTTGGTTAAAATACACATGCATCCTATGTGTTTTTCTGATATTTTGAATCTGCATTGTAAGTAGAACATGTATCCAGAGTAATGTAAGCATTGCCATAGCTGTGTGCAGGATGTCCTATTTAAATGATTTTATCACAGATTTTCTTCAGCCTCTTGAATTATAGCTTTAATGGTTCACAATAAAACTGTTCTGTGTAGTGAAATAGATTTCATGGATTTTTATAACAGGAAACAATTTTGACTTCCAATGAAAAAAGAAATGAAATAAGATAATATCATCCTTATAAATTGTGTCTAAACAGAAAGACAGAATTGGGAGTAATTCTATAGTAAAAGAGAACATTATTAAATTGTTTTCCTCCTTATTTCTCCTATCAGACATCTGAACATTTCTTTCATCCATGATTTTGGATTCCTCTAAAATAACAGATGAAAAGCCACACTAAGCTGAAGAGGTGGTTGCATAGATACATTTAATGATCCTTGCGATATATACAGTGCCTAATATTACAGGACAGTATTCCTGGAGCATGCAATCACTGTTTTCAAGGATAAATAAACTCTTTTCAAAAGTGTATTGTAAATGGGTTAATGTCTGCAAAGGTTAAAAACATCAAATTCTGAAATATCATGACCTGACATTAATGACCCAATAATAGGTTGACATTTTTGATTCTTTTTGGGGGCTAATAGCCCACCATATGCAAAGATCAGCTTCTGTGTTTAGCTGCTTATCTCAAAGGAAAAAATATGAGTAATAATAGTACAAGGGAGGTTAATAACAGGTACAAGCCTAGCATAGCTTTTATCAGTTCGTTTGGAAAATGAACTGAGAATTGCTGTCAACTTGATTGGGAAGGAGAAAGGGAAAATGGATCCATATGGGAGGCATCATTCAGCTTCCAGTGTGTGTGAAGGTTGTTTGCAAGGTTACCTGGGCTGATGCAACATAAAGCTGAAATTTGCATCTCAAAGCTTTGTTCCTTTTGTAACATACTGCCACACAAATCATTGGCCCTGGGGTTTAAATTTCACAGATGTCTAAGCTCATTTAAAAATTAAAGTACAATAATTTGTGATCCACAGAGCACCTAATCATTCTGATTTTTTAGAGTGTTTTGTTTTGCCATTGCACTTTGGTCTTACCATCTAAAATTCTAATTTTTTATAAACTTTCTGTTTTTCTTTGAAAGCTAATGTATTCTTCGACAAGAAAATTCTTCTTTGTGCCCATTGTATCATTACACTTACAAGATTAAAAAATATGTATTCATATTTAAAATAATAACCAACAATAGCAACAAAGCTGACCATTCCATTTTCCTGGGCTCCTGGAAAAATAAAAACACAACTCACGGGTGCTAGTTCTCTGTCCTTGCTACTGATCATTTAAACTACCTTCCAGTTTTCAGAACACATTACAAAGAATGTTTGCACTGCATTTTGCTCTGTGAGTTATTTCACCAGAATTGATGGCTTTACATTACTAGGAAATATCCTAAGATGCAATGTTCCAATAGACTTATAATGACTCACTATAGATTTTATTTATTAACATTGTTATAAATTAACATCTTTTCTCAGTAGAGCATCACATTTTAAAATTTTAGAATAAAATTCAGAGAAAATAATTATATATTAAAAGCAAGTAGAATTTTACTCAGATTCTCTCTCTCTCTCTCTCTATACACACACACACACACACACACACACACACACATATTTATAGGATACTTTAGTACAAAGTATGAAAGTATGAAGAGTAAACTTTTTTTTTCACTTTACTCTAAATCTTTAAGAAATGCTAAAGCAACATTTTGAGTTTACAACATTGGGATTAGTCCCAATTATGCTTGGTTGATTCACTGTTTCAATTTTTGTCCTTTTTCCTTATTGTTGTTGTTATTAAATAAGAAAATTTTGTTTCATATTTTTCAAAACTATAGATTTTTTTTCATGAATGTAGAGAACAGACATGCACCATGGGTCTGGAAACACTTAACAGCTTGAGTGTCCTTGGAGAAGAAGGCAAATCCAATTTCTCTGTGATTTCATGGAGAAAATACAGAACTTAATTTAAAAGTATGTCAAAGTTGAAATCAGTAGTGTGTGTGTGTGTGTGTGTGTGTATACATATAAAGTAATAAATCAATTAGAATTATTTTGTTAAATGCAATTGTGTTTCTGTTTATTTATTAATTATAACTGTGGGTTATATTCAAGGTTGGTTAAAGATTAGGATGGCATATAGCCAGTGAAAGTGCAAGTGTCGACATCAGTTTTTATTTTGCCCAAATGTTGAAACACCTCATCAAGGTTCAGAAAACATGTAAATTAATGAACTGACTCACTCTCGTTGCCAGTAAGATGTCCAATAGAAAGAGCACTTTGAGAATTCATTAAAATTCAATGCTATTTTTTTTTTACCTTTTGCAATTTGTTAGCTACTATTAAAGTGGTCAAGAATTTTTATGTTTCAAAACACATTCAAAATTTTTATCACAAAAACTAGCATTGCAGAGAGCTTATCTCTATTTCTCTATAACATGGAAAGAAGTATTCAATAGATAGTCCATGAATATTTGTTATATCAAGTATAAATATGTGTGGAGAATAAGATCTGCCCCCTGGTTTTGATGGTATTTAGACACTAGAGAAAAATTAACTTTGTTTTAGTACAGTGTCTAAATGCTATTTAATTAAAACTAAAAACATGTAAACAGATGGATGCCAGATAAAATTGATGAACACTTTTTATTTGGGTGAGAAACTTGAATTTTAGGGTACCTCTTCTGGAGTTAGTCAAAGTCCTAGTGCTGTCAAAAAAATTGACAGATGCAAATACTATCCTTGCATTCTGGGGATAAATTTTGGTTGATCATAGTGTATAATCCATTACTGTGCCTTTGGGAATGTTTTTAAAATATTTTATTATGTTATTTTGTCTATATTCATAAGAAACATCAGGTTGTAGTTTTCTTATGCTACATTTGTCTCACTTTGGTATCAGTGTAATTCTGACCTTATAGGATATTTTAAGTTACTTCCTTTCTTTTATGCTTTTGGAAGTGTTTATGAATAGAGTGGATTTAATTTAAAAATTTGGTAAAATTCACTAATGAAAATATCTTGTCCCGAGATCTCAGTAGGTTTGGTCTTATTGGTTCAATTTTTTTTTACTTACTACAGATCTACCGAGATTGTCTTTTTATTTTTTTTAATCTGAAGAAAATGTTGGTGATTTGTGTTTCTAAGAATTCACCCGTTTTCTTTAGATTATCTAATTATCTACAGTTGTTCATAGTATGCTCTTATAATGCTTGTAATTTCTGTAACTTTGGTAATAATGTCTTTCTTATTTTGATTGTATCTTTTTTAGTCTAACTAAAGGTTACTTTTGATCTTTCAAAGAACCAATATTGGTCTTGTATATATTCTCTATTTTTCTATTATGTTTAATTTATCCCTTTTTAAATTTTATTTGCTTTTTTTTGCTCACTCTGAGTTTCCGGGTTTAGTTCCCTGCCACCCAGTTCCTTAAGGTGTAAAGTTAGATTGTTGTTTTGAAGTCCTTTTTATGTAGGCATTTATAAATGTAGGTTTCCCTTTGAGCACCGCTTTTGCTGCATCCATAAATTTTAGTATTGTTGTGTTTCTATTTTCATTAATCTTAATGTATTATCTAGTTTTCCTAGTTTCTTCTTTGACCTTGTTACGGGCTAAGGTCTGTTCTCCTTCAAATTCATTTGTCGAAGTCCTAAACCCCAGGACTTTGGAATGTTACTATAATCAGAGAAGTAATTTTGCTATATTTGGAGAGGTAATTAGAATGTTACTATATTTGGAGAGGTAATTAAGGTAAAATGAGGTCATTTGGGTGATTTCTTCTTAAAAGGACACCAGTCCTTTTAAGAAGACAAACACAGAGTGAGGACCATACAAAGACAAAAGATAGCCTTTAAAAGGCAAAGAGGTCATGGAAAAAAACTAATCCTGTTATCTAGATCTTGGACTTCTAGCCTCTAAAAATGTGAGAAAATACAGTCATTTTTTAAGTCCCTCAGTCTGAATTACTTTGTTATGGTAGCACTCATAACCTAATACAGACCTATTATCTCTTTAATTTCCAAATATCTGTGAATTTTCGAGTTTTCTTTCCATTATTGCTTCACTTCATTGTGATCAGAGAACATACTTTGTATAATTTTAATTTTTAAAAAATCTATCGAGAATTGTTGTGTGGCCTGAGATGTGATCTATTTGGAGAACGATCCATGTACACTTGAGTGAGATGAATGTGTATGTATTCTATTGTCATTTTCTAGATGTTTCCTATGGTCAGTTAGGTTTAGTGTTTGTTTGTTTGTTTTTTTAATAGTGTTTTCAAGCCCCCCCTTTTTTTTTTTCCTTACTGCTCTTCTGTCTAGTTATTCTATCCATTATTGAAAATGATATATCGAAATCTTCAATTATTGTAGAACTGTCTGTTTCTTTCCATTTTATGTGTGCATGCCTCATATAGATTAAGGCTCTACTATTTGCTGTGTATATGTTTGTAATTTTTGTCTCCTTGATGAGTAAGCACTTGAAATATAACATCCCCTGCCTTCTGGACTCTAGTTTCTAATGAGCAATTAGCTGTTAATATTATTAAAGGTCCTTTGCACATGGAGAGTCACTTCTTTCTTGCTGTTTTCAAGATTTTCTCTTTGTATTTGGCTTTTGACAATTAAGCTGTAATATGTTTCAGTGTAAATTTCTTTGTCTTTATCCCGCTTGTAGCACATTGAGCTTCTTCGATGTGTTGGTTCATATCTTTCATTACATTTGGGAAATTTTCAGCCATTAGTTCTTCAAATATAATTTTTTTTAAAGTAGCATAGAAACGAAGGTCACAATGGTATGAATTAGTACTATGAAAATATTTTATTTCTTTACCACATATACTACAATATATTTGTTAATAATAACTAATATCAACAACAATAACCTCTTACTATATATGAGAAGTAATGTTAATTATCTTTCACAGATTATCTCAAATAATAATCATGGTAAATCGATGATGATTAGTATGCTTAACCGTTAGCTTTTCTTGTTATAAATTTTATCCGCTTAATAACATGGTAAATATGCTGATATCAAAAGCATCACTCTCCTCTTTTTTTCTTTTTCATAGTGCTAATGAAAAAAAACACAGTATAATGGACTTTTCTGCATGTTTTTTTTAGAGAGATTATGAGGTACCTAAGATTTCCTAAAAGACTTCTCAAACTTTCTCAATTATGCACTCTAAAAAATTATTTTCAATTTTGTTTCTGCAAGCCTTGTGTTTCTTTTAAATTTTTGTAGGAGAAGTTTAGCAGGAACTGGAAGCTAGATAAAAACTTATACACATACACCTTTGTACATACATATTATATGATATAGAATTTTATTAAGTTCTTAAAATGGCAATTAGGGGATATGTGTCTGACAGTATTACAAAATGTAAAAAGTGTTATACAAATTTAAGGTAATATTAATTTTGAAGTGTGTATGTGAAACTTTCATCAAGTTAAGTCTATATATATGTAGTAACCGGTAAGTGATTATGCAACCTATGTTTGGCCATTGCTATAAAAATGTAGGCAATACACCTTGGTGAGCAATCTAAGCCTGTGTTGTAATCAATTTCTATGAGAAAATGGTTTTGTCTTACATTATTTTTGAGTCACAACACTTTTCATGATATCAGTCATGACTGATGTGAGAAATCCCTTTACTTTGCATACTTGATGATTAAAATGAATTTTAACATTTTTTAAATATAAATTAAATAAACTCGGAGTCTGAAATTAGAAGTCTCTTAATTTAATCTAAAATTAGAGACAACTTCATATGATTTTGTCTTCCAGTGTTTTAAGTCAAGTTACAGAACTATAAGGAGTATTTTTAATGAAAATACAAGTTTGGGATATAAGTGATATATTTCACTCCAAATCTTAAAATGCCCTACAGTATTTTTTCTTTGTTCCATAGCTTACAAAAAGATCTTTATAAATATCTATTTTAAAGGTCATAGTTCAGAGCTTCAAAGCGTGCCATAATATAAACCATGGGTTATCTTAATCAATTTCTGGACTAAAAATCTCTTGACAGCAGATGATATACTTAGGAGCAAGCCTTTGTGGTTCATTATATATTCAGAGAAAGGTGAAACACTAGGTTGATTATCCAGACTTCCAAAAGAGGAGTGACTATGAATAATGACTATAATTAACATTCAAATGTATAAGTGTCAGTTTCCAATACTAACAATTCCTTTTAAATGAAAGTACTACAATCTCTGAGAATAATCTTACCAATTGTAGCATAGTCCCATTATAAGAAAAGTGCTTTTTATATAGATGGGGTAAAAATGATACTATATTTAATAAACAGCACAAATTTATATAAAGTGGAAGTTTTGTCTTTTTAAAAATTCAAGTGATCATTTGTGTTTTCATGATTTTATCTTATGTATCTAAAATTACGTGCACATTTAACTTGTTAAGAAATCATTAATAATTGTTTTAAGTTGGGTTTTATTGGAGACTGAGTCTGGAAGTATTGCATAAATAGTAGAAACTTCTAAACTGTACTGTATAATTATGTTGTACCATTTGTATGATATGCAAATTTATAGTCAGCCTGAGGCTTGTGAAAAAGGTTTGTGAGATTGATGTTCTATTAGGAGTGTTCTTCACTTAATTTGCCCACCCTGGAACAAGATTTTATAGTGTAATAACATTTGTAACAATACCAAGAAGGTGTGTTTTTAAATCAAACTTTTTCTGCAAAAAACTTGATAAATCCCTCACAAAGGAATGAAACTACGTTCATTTGAGTTGCAACCACAGAAAGCTGAAATTCCTTATTCTTTTCTGAAGGCAGGTTTTGTGGTAGCACGCTCTCTGCTTACAGAGTACTGCAGAGTAATGGATGTCATCCCAGAATGTTGTTTTGAGGGGATACAAGATATTAGTGGGGGAAATTAGACCATGTACAAAGGGCAGTGTGGTTCTTAAAGACCTGTGCCCAAAATGCTTTTCACCAGTTTCTGATTTTCCTAAAGTCCTCTAAAGAGTCTGGATTCTCTATTCTGTATTCCACTTCACTGCTTAATACCTAAAGTTAGTGTTTATCAAACTTTAGGTGCAATAGAATCACCCAGAGGGTCTGCTATTTTCAGATAAGATTTGCGAATTTAGGCATCAGCAAAGGCGATGAGGTCCTAATATAAAAATCTTGGTCGTCTTCACTGGAATTCTTAAAAGACAGATTCGTGGCTAGTAGGGTTGCCCTTATAATTTCAACAGCAATGAAGACAGTATCTGCTGTTCTCCTTTGGAAGCAACAGGGTGACCTAGTAGTGCATAGTATAAGAAAAGGGAGAGAGTACACTGAAAACATGCCACTTAATGGAATCATCTTGTCTAGAAATAAAACCTCCCTTAATTTTTAGTCTATAGCAACTGTTGAAACTCAGGAAAATACGAGTGCTTTTGTAGATACCAACATGAATATTTATTCTGGATGACTTCAATTTTCTCAAAGTGGTGAAGTCAAGAGTGGGCCAAAGTTTTGGAAAGATGGACACTTTGGAATCCCTATTATTGAAAATGTAATGTCTTAAGCCAAGACATTTCAAAATATTTCTGAGAGTCTAGTTAAATTTGCAAATTATTTTGAGATGTAGATAGGCACTAAAATACATTAAAATATAGTTGTAAGAAATTGTCTAAAAGTTAAAGAACTTGATTTCTTATAAAATACTGATTCTTCACTTACTAGTTTTTTGACCTAGTACATGTTGCTTAACCTATTCGTGACCTAGTTTATTCACTTCCAAAGTGAGCATATTGCATTAATTATTCCATCAAGTTGTTTTAAGGATTGTATGTCTAAAATGGCCACAACTTTAAAGGTTATATGGTTATATGTGAGTCTAAAATGTTGTTACTTTTATTAATGATGTGATTATAGTTTAAATTTATTCATTTTAACTGACTGTTAAAACAGTTGAATTTATATCATATAGTGGAAAAGATTTATCATGTATATATATGTGCATATATATATGAAGTTGTAAATACATCTATGGTTTTATATTTATATAATTACATAGATATACATGTTATATATTTAAATCTATAGTATAGATATATTCTAGTATATATCTGTGTATAGAGATATATATGAATAGATATGAATTTTAGCCACTGGAAGATAGTATTCCATACATTGGTCTTTCATTTAAAATACTATAAGTATAATAGTAATATTAATCTTCTATACTTTAATTAATGTTGCATTTAATATTTTTCCCATTATGTTATTTGAGGAAAGGCAAAATAATGCCCATAGGCAAAAGAGTAAAATACCACAATTGTTAGCATAGATTTTTTGAGTATCATCTATGCACATGCATTAAATATTCTCAGTATAATTACTAAGGTGGAAATTATGAAATTAAATGGTGCTCTCGGACATAACCCAAATGCAAACCTTATTTTGTTACAGTAGTTTGTTTTAAAGGAAGACGTTAGCGAACCAAAAATAAAAAAAAATCACTTTTTAAATTGAGTATTCTATTTATTTTCATTCTAAGTTCTCTGTTCATTTCTTTAGAAATGATTAATCTATTAAGTTTTATCTTGATTATGTATTAACATCTGTCACTTTTTTTGGTAGATAAGAACAGTACATTATCTTTTCAGCATTTTATAATATTTGTCCAACTGCATATTTATGCTATATAACATCACCCAGACTATTATCTCTTTATTTATTTTTTAGTTCAAAGCATCTTGATTCCCTGGAGAATTACTCACAGCCATTTGTCAGAACCATTCACTATCTCCTTAAGATCTCAGTCTCATCTCTGAATTTTCTCTCTTGCAGTAAAACCCTCGCTCCTTTATTCTAATAGAAGAGCAACTAGTGAAAAGAAAACTCTTTAGTACTATCTCTGTACCAATTCTTTTGCTTTTTCCTTTTTCAAAATCATCATTCCTGTTATCTAAAATTACTTTCATTTATGATCTAGAATATATTTTTATCTCTTTTCTCTTGCAACAAATTTCTCTATTTTCTCTTCTTTCCCTTCTAGTAGTAGTATTTTTCTTTCCTCTGGCTCCTTTACTATAGATTTGAAACATACAGATACCAGAATAGGTCTCAGAGAGAGATGAGATCAAACACTCCAGTACAGAATTGTGAGGGTTGGGGGACAGTAGTGGCTAGAATCATGTTTGGTCCTTCTTGCCATGAAAGAAGTTCCATGGCAGAGTCTCAGTGATAGTACAAAGGATACTTGAGCATTATATTTGTTAGAGAAGTTAAGCTAGTATAATCAATAAGGTGTGATGTTCAGAAATTAAAAGCAGGTCAGAATATCTTGTTCTGAAATAGTTCAAAGTCTAAGAATTCAAACAGGCAGGGTGGAAATAAGCAAATGTTAGGATTTCAAACAGAGAGCTCAGCACATGCAGAATGTTGGAATTAATGTTAAAAATTTAAGAAACATGAATCTAATTGGCCAGGTAGATTTGCCATCAGGAAGACAGACCATCAGAGACAATAAGGGAGGAGGATATAAAAAAAGGATTAGTTCACTGGAGACAGACCAGACGGTGGCTATCAAGGATTCAGTACTGACCAAGCAACATTGTCCAAGCACAAACCAAGAACAGCTGGCCATTCAGAATCTGAAGCCATTCCAGAGCCGTTATGCACAAAGAATCAGAACCCAGAAAACAAGTTATTAGGAACCGATAGGTATCCACAGAGTGCTTGATCTATTATTTCATTCATTTATGCAACAAAGAGTTGTTTACTTTTTGGTAGACCCTGCGATAGTCCTTCGGCCACAAAAGTGAATGAGAACAGGTCCTCAGCCTCAATTATATACATACTAGGGGATGAACACGTAAATATATAACTTCACGACAGTGAAAAAGTGCTAATAGAAGACTGTAAACATACTAAAGTAGCTTCTATATATAATGTACTTCTTTTAGCTTCTGCCTATGCTCTGTTCTATTGCTCTTGTAGTATGGTGAATAAACATCAGGTAAGAGTAACTTTTCTGGCCTCCTGATGTCCATAGACCTTGAGCCCCAGATCTTATAGGATTCACTCCTGTCCTAGATATAGAGCTCTTCAGAAATTTAATGCAAAGCATTGACAACTTATATGGTGTCTTGGAACCTAATTTGGGGGAGGTAATAGATACTTTATCATCTTTATGGTAATTCTAGTTATATATTGTGAAGAGAATTATCATTTACACATTCTCTCTTCGAATGGTTAGATGAAATTGTTTTAAATAATCTTTCAAAATGTATATTAAATGTGCCTATTTAAGTTTATAATTTTTCAAACTTGTTAATGATATTCTTTTAAGTACATTACTTACAAATATTGTAAATTTGTATTGTCACCATGCGTAATTGAAACATTTATTTTTCTTTAGATTTGGATATATTTTTTCATCTGATCTGACAGTGAAATGAGTAAAACAAAATTGATTGTGAGATAGTCCTCACGATCTCAGAAATTCATTTCTCACAATTAAACTCTTTTAAACAGTTTAAAACCATTCCCTAAAAAGAATATATCCATAATCATTATTTCAAATGAATATATCTAAACGGAATTTATTTTCTAAACAGATTTTTTTTCAAAGATCTTTAAAAAATTGTTGTGCTAAGTGATGTAATTATTAGAATAACTTTGTATTGCCAATATCTAACTATTCATAACAAAGAAGTTCCCTTGTCATCTATATCAGCCATCAAAGCTACATTCAATTAAACACAGGGCAAAAATGTATCACCAGTCTTTCAAAATAACAAAGTTCTTTGAGTCTAAAAATATGTTCAAGAGAGAAGTGGGAATTATTAAATTTTTCACACAACAGATGTGTCCAATTAACCTATATGTTTTTTAAAAGAGTATATAGAAATATGTAGAATCTGAGTATAAAATCCCAAATACTAACATGACATTTAGACAGTCAACAAAACTGCATTTTAGTGTACATTGAAAGGGAAGAAATCTGTCCCTCAGCCTTTTATCTTCAGCACATGGCCTTGAATGAATCATTTCAAATTCTTTCCTTCCCGCAGCATTATCATATAAATATCGTAGGTAAGAAAGTACATGGTAAAAAATTTTAAACTGCCTTTTGCTTCAAAGAACTTCATGAAAGAATATCATTCCAAAGCAAGTATTTTACATCTGTCATTTAAAAATATTTTTATAGCCACACTTTTTCTAATGTATATTTTACTTTTCTTTGCAATTAGTTCTTAAGAAGCTAATATTTTGAGGACTCTGATATAGTTGACTATATTTGATAGAAATCCAAGAATCTCCTAAATTTGGTTCCCAAATCTTCAGATTACAAATCCACAGATTACTTGTCCTGCCATATATTGTCTTGCCCCTAGTGTCAGTGAAGGATTCAGGAGAATAGCTTTTAGGGGTGCCAGAGGGTCACCAGAATAGAATATCACCCCAGAAGGGCAAAGTAAAGTGTTTTAAAGGAGGGTACTGTCCGTTGTTTCAAGTAATACAGAGAGATGGGAAAGTGTGTGGACAGAAAAGAGCACAAATGAACGGGCCTCATCCACTGAGTCTAACTGTGACTTTTAACTTGTTTCGATGGAGTAGTGAAATGGGGAGCTGGATTACAAAATGCTATAAAGTGAGCGGTAAGAAATGAAATTAAGTGTGACTAGACCAACGTTTTTCAAAGATTTGGACATTTTTTCTCAAAAGTAGAAGTCCATTTTTTAAAAAAAATTCTGTGTGAACCCCTGAGACTGCATAGAAGTGAAATTTTAATCCTTCCCCTCTTTCCTGGGTGTCTAACTCAGTTTGCATAATAGAGGCAGAGACCATTCCCTTCAGATGTTTAACTGGGCAAGAAGGAGAAGAAATAGGAGAAAAATGAGCATGAAGGAGGGACACAGTAAACTGCTGACCTGGAAAGAGTAGAAGAATTGAAAGGGTCCTCAGATGAGAAAGTCAAGAGATGGCTTCATGTGGGAAGTGGCTTAAAGAAGACTCTACTGAAGCCAGATGTGTCTTCCTCACATCTCTTGAAACTAACCCTGTCCATTCTCTGCTCTCAATTCCTGATCTAAATATAAAGCATGTAGTGTATGGTGGCTGCAGCGGACCTTACCCTTGACATCAAATCTTTTTAAAAAAAATTTTTAATTTTACCTTCAGCCTACTGCATTGTTATTCTGAATCTGAGTTCAATTGTTCATAGTCTCTGAGACGAATTTAGAGGAGCATAACACAATTTTCTTTTTTGGACAGAGATTTTATGGTAGAGAGTAAGAGCCAAAGTCAGTGAAAGAGGAATCACAGGATATTGAAAATGTCTGCTGTTTAGCCATTCCACCTCATTTAAAAATTTAACTTTTCATAGAAGGAAAAGATTTAGCATATCTTCAGATCCTTAGACTATTCTCAAGATGTGACATACATGCTGAAAAGTAAAAGTTTAAGAAATTTTCCTTTTTAAACACGTATTTTCTATGCTTATACTCAGAATCTTATGTTATCCATATATTTTTTTTCTTTATCCTGAAGTTTGCTATTCTTCATTGAGGTTTAGACATTTTGGTCTTAGCCCAAAAAAATCTTTTCCTTCAGCTGAAACTTGTGTAAAACAAAGATTGAAAATCTCCCCTGAAAACAGCCAGGTAGGTTTTGAGATGAGGGAGGTAAAAATAGGAAACATGGAAAGAATACATAAACAGAAAACCTAAAATAATCTCCCTAAACAATATAGATCCATATTACAGATAAGGAAAAAAGACAGTAAGAGGTTAAATAACTTACTCCATTTCCCTTCCATCTAGAGTTAAATATTTCATCAAGTTTAAGTCTTTAGTGTGTGGGGGACTACATTCTTAATTGTCAGGCAGAGTGACAGCTGAAGATTTACATTATTAAATCTCTTTTTCCAATCAAACATCTTCATATAGATCAAGGTAATTTTTCAAGGTAATCAGTGGGTGGTCCAAAAAGTACAGTGAGGTACCTAAAATCATAATCTGTGAAATCAGCAAAACCTATTTTCAATGCCTTGGGTTTCATTATTAATATTTAAAACTAGAGCAAAATAATTTAACATTTCAAACTTTTTTTTTTCTTTGTCTATATAGTGAATATAAAACTCAGAGTTTGTCAGAATTAAATAATTAACATAAGGAAAGTACTTGCACTGTGCCTGTTACATGGAATGTTCAGCAAATATTATAAGTACTATAATCATAAAAGGGGGCAAAACCATGCTTAGGAATGGCATTTTGTTTTTGTTTCGGTACACAAATGGTAAGTTTCAAATATATTAAACCGATTCTTCACCATCCATTAGTTTACATTTATTAAGCATTTTTCTGTAGAATTCTAAGTACATGACAGCAGTGACTGTGTTTTCAGGGACTCTATTCCTGTTGGGAAAATAAAACACTGTATGTCAACAATAAAAGAAGATTCTCGCACAGTGTGTATGAATGGTACAAAATGTCTTTGAAAATTGAGATTGAAGATCTTTGAGAACTAAATAAGGTTTTCTGACAGAGCATGACCATTTTATATTTAGTTATCTTTTCTAATTCCTTGTATAGATGGTTTATTCAATTTCATAAAGATTTGGAAAAAGAGATTCAGTAGGAGCTTCTGGTATTGACTTAGGGTAGGGTTCTTCAGTTTCTTTTAAATAATGCTATATCCTTTTCTGCATTTCTTCTTTTTGAGCACAAAGCAAGTTATGGTTCAATTGATTTTCTGTCTGCTTAATAAATATTGATATATTGGATGCATTCAAGCATGGCCATGCATGATCCATCTTTAAAGTTAGAGTCATTATGCAGGGAGGTTGCAATTTATTTATTTCTCATTCATTCTCTCATCTTTTGAGAGGAATCATTATGCAAATATTGAACACTTTCATGATATAAACAAACAAAACTACTAGTTTTTTAATAGCTGCTGAGAACAAGATAGCATCCAAGCAGAATGGAGAGAATACAGACAGACCCAGTTGTACACATTATATAAGTATATTTTCTTTACATAATAGGAAAAAGGTAATTGAAGGTAAAATGTGTAATTTTCTGATGGTAAGAGCTGCAGTACACTGCAGTGATTGAGGAAACTGTGTGTGTGTTTTGCTGTAAATCTACAGGCACAAGATTCCCTCAATCCTGAGATAAAATGTAATTATTTGATATTTTAAGGCTATTTCAGACATCTAATAATTCATATTTTAATGTGTATGTTTAATTAAATATTTTAATTCTTATTCCTATTATAGGAATAGAACAGTTTAAATGGGTTCACACATAGACATACCCAATTAAATTTATTACACTAATATCAGTTCAGGCTACTGATTTGATTCTATTTTATTCATTTAGCTTATTGATTGACAATTAAGAAATAAACATTCTTTTAAAAATAAATATTTTAACATTACTTTTAAATTCCTTTTAAATAGCAATGTTATTTCTCCATTTTCTTTCTTTTTTCCCCCCACACATTTAAATGAGAAAAGTTTTCTTCTGTATTATATACTAGTAGTCTGGGGTCTTGACAGCAAAATTGCTGAGTGCTTTAATATTCAAACTGTCATATTCCTTAATTCTGCATTTATTTATATGTATCTGTAGCACTGCAGAAATATCTATTTTTGTCAAAAATTTAGAGCTATAGCTCTAACTTTCTAGACAACAGGAGCATGCTTCCAATGGTTGCACTGCATCCCATTTCATGCAAGCTACATAGGATGGCCTCCATTAAACCATTTGTACAAAGTCTCATGAAAGTAGCCCAGTAGGAAATTCAAGCTTGTATTTTATCTCAAGACTGGCCATATCATAGAAAGGGATATATTTTTTCAATTATTTTATAGTTATTTACCTTTTCTCATTTTCTGTTTTTATAGCTTTGAAGAATGTATTTTTCTATTCTGTTTTCTGCCTTTCTATGATTTTAATCTCATTTCTTCCTACTACAATATGTGTGTATAAGTTCCAAATAGATATGAAAACATTGTAAAAACCATTAAAACTTACACTTTGCATACAAGTAATAACCATATCACAGGGAATGAATGTGAATGGCTATCCACTAATTCATAGAGATAGTATTAATAATATTTTTTGGAGGAAAGTTTGAATAAGTACTTAGATGATTATCCAAGTTGAATATATTGTATCTATTTCATGAATATTTCTTGTGTTTAGTAGCAATTTTCAGGCTTCAAATATTAGTATGAAATTGAAAATGGAAATGAAGAGAAAAAAATTAAAAGATTCATGGAGGAAAGGGCCATTCAATATTTTTTTAATAAAAAAAGAAACACAAATAGTTGTAAATTAAAAATATAACGTACACATAGGTGAATTTATATAGGAGAGTAATTGAGGCAGTTCTAAATTACAGAACAGTCACAAAGTAATAAAAAAAAAAGTGAAAACGATCGTTATTTAAATGTTTGTAGAGGAGCTAGCTTGTATTGGAGCTATCTCAGCCACTTAGCCAGGACAGCTCAGTGAATAGGACACATGCGGCCCTTGCTCTCTTTGGATTGATATTCTATTAAAATTAGACATTTAGAAAATTAATTATGACAAGTGCCTTTAAGGGGAAAGAGAAGGAGAATTTGATTTAGTCTTCATGTTAGTGAATTGTTCCTTGAGGAAATAACCTTTGGATGAGCTCTAATGGGTAGAAATAGTGTGAGGCTGTGGGTGGGGAAGGGAAGGTAACCCAAGCTGAGGCCAGGGTGTGCGTGAAGGCTTTTGGAAAAAGGGAGTGCCCTGGATTCAGGAAAATCCAAGGTGCTCAGAGCTAAGAAAACAAGTGGGAGGGTAGAGTAAGTCATGTGATATAGTGACACCCAGTCACACATTGTGACCATCTGAAGGACTTTGGTCTTTATTCTAAGAGTGATGAGAAGTCCTTAAGGGATTTGATCACAACAGTGGCAAGATCAAATTTGCTTTTTAAAGAGAGTAGTGCTCGGGTCTCTGAATCTAGATTAGATTTAAAACATTTTGAGTTTGTGAAAGATATGAATTCCAAAGCCTTTCTCCTACTCCTCTTGGATATCTCTAGTCTCTTTTCAGTTTCTACTTTGAGATTTCAGATATGTGAGCTGGTAGGAAACACTATATGATATGTACCACACTGTTCAGTTGAAGGAGAAGGTATCAAAATAAAGCAAATTCTGCACAACTAAAGCCTTGTTTGTGTTACATAATATTCTGAAAGCTAAACAAACTCTTATACTTGTTACTACGAGGAAGTGACATGAGCAAATTTTCCTCTTAGTGAATTTCAAGTATGATTATTAACTATAATCACTATGTTGTGCATTAGACCCTCAGAACTTATTAATCATGTAACTAAAACTTTATACTCATTGACCAACATTTGCCCACGTCCCTTTACCCCTCACCCCCTCCTACCTCCAATACCTGTCAGCCAATCTCCTAATCTCTGGTTCTATGAGTTCAACTCTTAAAAATTCCATATACAAATGATATCATACAGTATTTTCTTTCTGTGTCAGGCTTATTTCACTTTTCATATTGTCCTCCAGGTTCATCCATGCTTTTGCAAATGGCAAGATATTCTTCTTTTATGGCTGAGTAATATTCTATTGCATGCACAATCATGCATGCACATGCTCATACACTTTTTTTTCATCTGTCATTGGACATTTGAGTTATTTTCATATCTTGACTATTGTGAATAATGCTGCAGTGAACATGGGAGGGTACATATCTCTTGGAAATACTGATTTCACAACCTTTGGATATATACCCAGAAGTGGGGTTGCTGGATTATGTAATAGTTCTATTTTTATTTTGGGGGGAATCTCTATACTGTTTTCCATGGTGTTATACCAGTTTACATCCACTAACAGTAAACAAGAGTTCCCTTTTCTCCATATCTTTGCCAACCCTTATTACAACATACATTATTTTCATAATTAAGTAATTGCTTGATTTTGTACTAA
This sequence comes from Rousettus aegyptiacus, assembly GCF_014176215.1. Taxonomy (NCBI): domain Eukaryota; kingdom Metazoa; phylum Chordata; class Mammalia; order Chiroptera; family Pteropodidae; genus Rousettus; species Rousettus aegyptiacus. Next base: position 62,691,081 of record NW_023416286.1, on the reverse strand, counting down.
AAATTCATTACTAAGAGAATAAAATCCATTGACTCTTCCTCTCATTTTAAAAATTCCCTTAGAAATTTAGTGATAAAATTGCCATCATTGACATAATTTTAAAGTGACTTGAACATAATAATCATGTCAGATTAGAAAAAAATTCTGTGACTATAATATAATTTTGTCTTCAATTACTGTTAACAAGTAACATTTCTGTTTAACAACTTTAATCTCCAATTTTTGAAGTGTTCTTTTTTTTTTTTTTTTTCTAGCTCTTGGTTATAATTTCCAAGTCCTAAGTCATTTCTAAGATGTATCTGTGCTACAAAATTTTATTAGTTATTCTAATTCGAATGTGGGTAACAAATTTCAATACCATTCATTAATTTGAAAATGCCTATTTTTTTGAGGAAACATCCTTGATGTAGTAACTCTAAAAGACTTCTTAATGTTGGGTAAATGATGCGGATCATCTACTTGTTCTAGTACATTTTCTAGATAATAGAAAATTGTCACTCCCCCTATTTCTGAAATGGAAATTCTCAATGTTTTTTTTTTTCTTTGCCAAAGAAACTAGAAGAAGAAAACCGATATGTATAAGGGAATAGAATTGCAACACAGCTGCTGATGTACACGAATATTTTTTCTAGCTCACGAGGTCACCGAAGTGGAACTCCATTCCAGTTCTCCACTCCCCCAAAATAACACCAATATCAATTCCTTCTCAGCCATGCTGAGAAGAGTAACAGATTTTTATCTTGACCAATTCAGGACCCTTTATACCTAAAAGTCACATATTCCCAAACTTTTACCTAAAGGGAAAGATGTCTCTGCTTCAGACATTTACAAATAATTTGTGACAAAGCAACTCAAAAACAAGAGGAAATGATTAAAATCAATATGCTGTATCTAAAGTGTACTATTTCCAGAACTTAAGGTCTTTGTTTTTCCTGATTGTGTCAGAAGTTAAGATTTCATTTGTCTTAGACTAAAGAAGATCTCAGACTGTCAGTTTTTGCTTTGCCTGAACATTCACATACAGGATATAGAAGATGTTTCAGTCTAATGTTGGATTGGACTTAAGCCCCTAATCCCTGGCCTGTTCTTATCCACATGAGCTAACTGGGATCAAGGACGACTCCTACTATAGATTTTATCCATTTTCTTCATGTCTAAAGGTCTAATTTGGAGCCAGACGGAAAGAGTCCTGTGTGGGCATCTTTCCCTTATCTTCTCATCCTCAGCTCTTGGTTCTGTTTTCTCCTTTATGGTGGAATGCTTTTTCCATGCAAGAGTAAAAAAATGAGATTTTCCCATTACTACAGTGAGATGTAGTAATAATTTGGATAAATTTGAGCATCTTTTGCCTGGCTCCATCTTAGGCCAGTCTTATTATGAGTTCGTTAATCAACTTAAAATAAAATAGATCCATAATTTCTTTTAAAAATAGCATACACTCTGAAATCAGAGTTTGAGTGATTTTTAAATGGAATTTACTGAGGTAAAGAGAATTATATCACATGATAATTGTAATACTTCCTAATGTTTGTTTTTAACTGATAATCATGCTTCCTAAATTTTTTTTGGAAGCCAGAGCAATTAGGCAATTGTCAGGTATCTTGTTTCTTACCTCTCTCTGTCTCAATCTTTTTGTCATAGCTTCTATGTCATTTTCCTGCACCTTCCAGATTCTCAAAATATAAAGCTTTGTACCATAATTTGCAAAGGAAAACCTAGACCTACTGAAACACCTGCAGCGAAATAATTCTTCTGCCATTAAATGCACCTCTAAGAATAAGAGTAAAAGAAATGCAGGCAATTAATATTTTGCTAGATGAGAAATACCATGTCAAGTATATTCACATATAGCACTTAAATAGTAACTGTAAATTTTCAAAAAGCATTTATTCATTTTATTCATCTACAACTTATCTATTTTATTAAACACATTTTTAGACATTCTATCTATATCACAGCCAGAGCAACAAACAGGAAAAAGGCAATTCTAGTAGTGAGGCAGAACAGGTTTCTATGAACACAAAAAAGTACTCAACCAACATACTCCAGGAGCTAAGGAAAAGAACTGTAAACTGACATTTGGTAAATAAGTAAAAATTATCTAGATGAAGGCCAGAGAGAAGTTGAACAGTGTTCAGAAGGGTGTTCCAAAGTGAAATAGATTATGTTTGAAGACATTGTGATAGGGAAAAAACAAAAAAATAGAAACACATGATGACAGAGGAATAAAATAATAGTAATGCGATGAGGACATAGAAGGCTAATGAGAGAGACATTGAGTCAAGGGGGAAATTATAAAATGTTTTTTGTATTTTGGACTTCGGCTTTTATCCAAAAGCCATAGAACACTATAGGTTTTATCTCAGTGTGACATGATCAGGTATGATTTCATTAAAGGGCATTAACTTCTAGGTTAGGATATGCTGTACAAGGCATGAATGGAAGCAGAAGTCATTTTTAGAAGGTTCTGGAATAGTCCAGGAGCAAAACATTGCTTACCTGGACTGTAGTATTAGAAGTGGGACTGGAAAAGAGTGATTGCGCTAGTGAAGTTTTAAGGAAATGGGGGAATGATAACTTGAAAGACTTCTAAATAATCGTTTTCAGGTGTGTGTAATTGGATTAGGACTTATTCTCAAATTTAAATTTTAGCTTCTTAGAACTTTCTTTGTTGATTTTCACTTAACTAAACCAGTGAGTTTACCAGGTCTCCCCATTTAATCTGTAAATACATTCTGATGTGCCCACAGCAATTTGAGCAACAGAGTTAGAAGAGCCTCACTCATTTCTGCCTCTTGAACACTATACTTTCCAAAGTTGGTTACTTCTAATTTTGTTGAAGTGTCTAGTGGAATATGAAATTTAAGGCTGGAAGAAGAGATACTCAAGAGAGATTTTCCCATAAAATGGAAACTCAAGTTTTAAAAATAATTCAATGACGGTGACCTGCTAAAAGAATTTTGTTGGATGAAATATGAATTGGGAAAACAATTCATTAACATCTAAGAAGGACTCTCATTCAGAATATTTTTAAGTGATCTAATTTGTACTGTACTTCAAAGAAAATAAAATAGAAAAAATAGGTGGTGTGTTATGGATGAAATTTATACAAAGACAATTCAGTTATTAAGTAAACATATTCTCAAAGAAAAAGGCTTTATCTTATGAGACTAGTGAATAAATATAACTAGGTTAAAATAAAATTTAAAAGAAGTTGGTCTATATAATATTTAAATAATACCCCACTTTGACTTCTCAATTCATCAACCAGTGATCGATCAGATAGCATTAGATAAAAGGTTTTTATTGTATGAAAAATTAGTGCTTGGCAATTACAATTCTTTCTCTTCTCAATCTGCATTATTGCTGAGAGGGCAATCATCAGTGAGATTTTTAGCAAAAGAAATCATGAAAGATAAAAATGAGAATAGTAACTAATGAACTTAAAAAAGTAAATACTGATTAACACCTTTTCTAGTCAATAAGGCTTAATTTTTAAATATCTACAGGCTAATTATATATAAAAAACAATAATGATTTTCTCAAAAAGTAGGAGAAAAGGTAATATGAATAGGGAATATGCGGATAATTTCTGTGCTTTCCTTAAAATAGTATTTTCTTTAACTTTTAGCATTAATCAGATTCATATTTTATACATCCATATATTTATTTTCTTCAGTAAAATGACTTTTTAGACATGGAATAATAGCTACTTAAATGTTTATATGTATGTAGTTTTACTAAATAGATTTCTGTAAAGAAAAATATAATGAAACTAAGGACATGATATGAGTTCTGAATGTCTATTAATTTAACTGAAATAAGCATTGAGACCCTATTTAATATACTCAAAATAATATATTATCGCAAATGTACAAAGAAATTGAAAATACTATATATTTTCCAAGAATAGAATTACATTTGATAAAGTAAATAAAGATAAATTTTCTGTAGAAAAATTACATATATATCTGTATAAACCAGAGTTTTGAAAGAAATATTCTGAATGAGGAAAGGCGTTCATGACAAATTTTATTTCTTGAACTGCATTTCTTCTGCAGAGTTCTTTTATAATTTTTATATAGGGTATTTTTCTCTTAATCACTTACAAATCATTCATATTTCTAAATGCCAAATATGTTACATTGTGTTCTCCCTAGTATAAAAATAAATAAATTGCTATCCTATTGGATGTAGCCCTCTTGTTTATTTCATGTTAAAAGTAAGCTATAAGAAATACCATCTCAAATCATAGCTCAAAAAATTATATTTATAAGCTCCTATATTTCTAAATGTTAAATATAGATTGCCAAAAATTATTAATGTACAGTTGTCCAGAGCCTTCTCCAGCCCCCAAGGGTGTAATTTGGGAGGTTGACTAAAGGGCAGGATTCATGATATAAAAGCCATCATAGTGATAGATAGTGTGTCAGGGACAACAGAGCAGACTGTTCAGGGATGTGGGCATTGAAGGAGCGTGTGTGTGATCAGTCTGGAATGCTCTTGGTGGAAGGGTGGAAGTGGTGGAGTGAAGAAAAGGACCCAAGATAATGGGCAAGAGAGAGAGAGAGAGTTCTTCAGGAAATTTCTGGGAATTTTAGATTGCTGGAAAATAGAAGAAAAAAAATTTTTCATAGGATTTACTCTCCCGATGTTTTTTGTTGTTTGTTTGTTTTAATCCTTTATATGTTTGAAAGCGGTTCCAGTTAACATTTTAGTTGGAACTTATTTCTCTACTTGCTGGTCAACAGCCGAAAGATCTTGTCAATATAAAATTTTAAAGTATTTCAAGTGTAATAAACTTCAATTCTGGATAATGTACTTTATTGGATAAAATATATCACAGAAGCTAGTGATTAATGGAGGTTTGAGAGTCTATTTACCAGTTACAAATGTAAGTGGAGAAAACTTTATTCTTAGTACTAATTCCTCATTTATCTGATAGAAGCTTTTCACAATTAACAATATTGACATACCCACAGTGGAAGGACTTAGATTTCATTTTGTTGATTTTTATGTTTCATATTTTCTGTTTTATTTTTTGCTACTGATATGGTGTCAGTCAGATGTCTTAATTTGGGTGCATCTAGTGGTAGGCTGGATAATGCTTAATAATTGACTTGTTTATGACATTATGACACGCCACACACACACACACACACACACACACACACACTCTCTCTCTCTCTCTCTCTCTCTCTCTCTCTCTCTCTCTCTCTCTCTCTCTCTCTCTCTCTCTCTCTCTCTCTCTCTCTCAAAACCTGAATTGCAGAGTTTGTCCATTTCTGTGTTGTAAATATTCCCATCATGGCTGGTTTCATATCTACAACATGACATCGCTAAATGTGGAATAGAGGAGAGGTGTGCAGTACTAGATTCTTTGTAGTTTTTCTACCATACAGACTTAAAAAAAAAAAAAAAACCCTCAGGAGCTTAAGTAATAGTAAAATAAGTAGAAATTTGTGGGGTTTAAGTGTTATCTTTGATTTTACTATAAGTTATTTATTGTAAATTTATATAATTTTTTAATGTCTGTGTTTAACCACTGGCTCCTCAAATTCCTGACAATTGCTAGCATACCTCTTAAAAGAGATAACATTTTAAGAACAGATATGTTGTCCCAATTTAGTGGAGGATACATGATTCCATATCATTTTAATAGGGTGGATTATTCATTAGTTATTGTTATAAAGTTGACCAATGCCTCATAATTTACCATAGAATTGCAGATGTATATTGCAGAAATTATCACAAGGTACTGTACTTTTTTTGTGTGTGTTCCCATTAATCCCTGAAGTCTTTGAAAGGAGAGTAGATGAGTGTTTTGTATTTTGTTTTTGTTTTGTAAATTTTGTTTTATTCCATGTCCCCAGAAACAAATGCAGCAATTGGTAGAGAGGATATTTTCAGTGAATGTTTTTGTTTTTTTGGTTGGTTGAATAAAAAGAAGAAAGATACAGGAGCTAATTCAAAGAAGAGCTTGTGTATTTAAGGACTCATATATTTCAATGTAAACATTATTGACGAAATTAGGTTTATTTTCTCTCTCAGCCGGTGGAGAGGAGTGAGGAAACTCGGAGGGAAGCAGGGTAAAATTCAGGTTACTTTGAGTAGATTAAAGACTATCAATAAATCAGAAATATTTCTTGTGTTTAAATAGGAATTTGAATATTCATGCAGTTTATTAGAGTTGCCTCTTGTTTTACTGTTTCAGGATTGGCGTTAGTGAGTTTAATACATGTACATTTTACATTGACTGAGGTAAAATACTCGTAAAAACACTATGGATCTTAACCATGATCTTTATTACAATTTGGGCCAAAGTATTTTTCCCCATGAGATTACAACTCTAAAAATTAAAAGAGAATTTAATTAGAAAAATGTGAATTAAGATGGAAATCATTCTTTATGAAGTTTTCCTACCTCTACCCCCATCATGAAACACTCCTAATAAATAAAGCATGGTCCATCCGTGCTATCTGCAGAGATTGTCTGGCATTTCAGCATACTCACTATATTTCATATAAACACTGAACTCTCTGAAGCTAGCATTTTTTATGACTACTCCAGTAATACTTTTTAATTTTCTTAAGGAAAAGAATCTAAATTTTTAATAGGTTAAAAGTAGCTGGTATCTATTATTGTTTACCCAATGTCAGCTATTTCCATACATTTGCACATAATGATAATATAAAGTAGAATACATCAACATTATTATCACTATCATTTTTCAGAGATAACTTTTGAAGAGTTTAAAAATTCTTGTACTGTGTCATATTCCAATTTTAATTTCAACAGGCTATGAAAATTAGTGCATTAGAACATCAAACAATATATATATATTAGTCATTTTATTTATCACTGCCTTGGATTTATACTCAAATATACAACTTTAATTCCGTTACTCAAACTATATTTTTCTATTTGAAGTATCAACACATGTTAATAGTTTTAAGGTAATTAACATTGTGCCACACAGTCTCCCATAGTCTAAATTAGAAAAATGAATGGAGAATGTAACTTATAAATTACCATTAAACTTAGTACCACCTTATTTTGCTTTGACTCTAAGGTTTCTTTCAAATTATAAAAGAATAGAAAGCCATGTTAGTATGTGAAGTTTCATGGATTTTTGTGTTGAGTGAGCTAAGAAACTTAAATTATTTATCATCTCAAATATTTTACTTGAGGGAAAGTTAAAATCAAAACCAAAATATCAACCACTGTGTTAAATAAAATATGATATAAGATGAAATAAATTTTATAAGGACCTAGTTTACTCTTTTGAAGAAAAACATATTTCTATAATATATAGGATAATGACATGCAGGTGGTTTTTCTAGCTATTCAACTTTTACCTTTCCATAAATCTATTTTATGTCATTTTGCTTGTAATTTTTGGCTTTGCTTTGTTTATTTAAAAGGCCGTATAAATATAGACATTCTTTTAGTACACGATGTTCCTCATAAGTGTTTTATTAAACTAATGAGTTCCAGCTTGTCTTTTGCTGGATGCCTTATTTCTTAATGACCCTTGATAAGGAAAAATATACTTTTGTCTAAAATATCTATTTCTAATCAAAGCTACAACCTTTTCTTCAAAACATAAGGCAAATGCCAAATCTGATTAACAACTAGAATGATTGTAGACAGAAAATTAAGGCCTTCAAATGCCTGAACTTTATGGAGTTGTTGTAAAGATTTGAAGCTCAAATGATTTATGAAAAAGAGACTGTTTAAAAGATTTTTTAAAAATGTGGTTTTTAAAATTAATAATCCACCAAAAATATATAAACTATGGTATATTATTAAATTTGAATTTTGATATGAATTATTTTGTTTGAAAGTAGCAGATTACTTGTTTTTCTTTTTTGTATAACATAGAATAGTATTAGAAATCACCTTCCTAAAAAATTCTGTGGAAGATATGTCTGGAGTGGGTTATTCAGCTCATTTTTTAACAAATGATAATGTTGTGATAGCATGCCAACTTAGAACTTTTTATACATAAATACATCATTAATTTAGGTGCTGTCATGTTTACATCAGTGCGTTTCTAAGTAAATTACATTTAAGTGTAAGATATGTTAAATGTAAAAACTTTGAAATGCATAAATTGAAAAAGGGCTAAGTTTAAAGACTGGAGTCTAAAATAGAATTAATCAAATAAAACTATTAATGGGGAAAAAATTACCCAGGAACAATTGCTTTTATAATTGATTTGGCCACTAAATTTCTTTATTATATTTTCTGTTGTAATTCAATTTATTTGGATATTATAATTATTTCTTTTAGACATTTTAGAATGGGTCAAAAAACTTTTTGTATTGCTCATTCATTTTCTTAGGAATAGTTTTAGTGTCATGATACTTTATATCAACAGGTAACAGTAAACATGGATAATAGCAAAAATAGTCTTTGATTATAATCTATTTTTTTATTTTCAATTTTAATTTATAACCAAACGATAGTTGAATTTATCTATGTAACAAGTATTTATTTAATGCATGATATGTCATCTGATTTTAAGATTACAAAGATAATTAATACGTAGGCGCTGTTAATGGAGGTGAGGGAACTGAGGCACACAGGGGTCAAATAACGTGTGCAGGTCACACAAATGGTGGAGCTTTAGATAGGACCTCAGAAGAGAGATGAGTGGCCAAATGATCACAGATGGTGATAGGGATACAGAAGAAGCTCACAAACTATGAGCAAACACTAAATATGGCCTAACTTAGGGCTTAAATAAAAAGAATAAATAGAAGAGTTATATGGAGCATCTGACAACAATTGTATTGCAAAGACAAGAGAATATTTTTGTGAAGTCTTAAAAGTAAAGCATAGCTTTGAAATTAATTTCTATGGAAACCAGAAGAAATTACTAGAAAATTATTGCCTTTTAAATAGAATGCAAGAACACCTCCATATATGTGTTGTAGTTAGTTAATACAGTCTCATTAGTTGATTGTATACTTTTGTAATTCTCTATAGACTAAATTCAATTCTGTGAACGTAGTAGGCATGCATAAGTACTTGTGAATTTATTAAGATTTCAGTGTATGTGTAATGGAGCAATTTTAAGTAGAAAAAATTTTGTGGACTCAACTCCAGTATGCCTTTCATCTTGGAAAGAAATAAGGTTTCATGCTCAATTTATGTCATGGACAAAATGATTCAAAGACTCAATTTACTCTCTAATGAATTTCTCCACATTAGACAATTATTTAATTTGCTACCACAGCATTTTCTAAACAGAAAAACCATATGCCCTTAATTAGGAAGTTTCTACAACTCACACAAGAAAGAGGTAGCCTGGTCAGGGGAGGAGACCCCCCCCCCAAAAAAAAAGGTCAAAACAAGGTAAATATATGAATTATAAAGAACCAGATTTTTGGTGTTATTAAGATTCTTTCTCCAAAAAAGTTAATAGTTAAATTTTACCCTTTCTAAAATCTCTTTCCCTCTCTTTCTGTTAATAAGTTTAACATGTTGAAGGAAACTAATCAAAAGAAAAAGTCTATGAAATCAAAGATGTCAGACTCCACTATCAACTTTGTTAATTACTGTTTCTGTGCACCCACACAAGGGATTTAGTATTTTGATATTGGGATATTTTTAGTAAAACAGAGCAGAAATATTGATTTGAACTGATTAGACGATAAAAATATAAAGGAGCTGGCACACATTAAGCATTCAATTATTTCTTTTCTAAATTAATAAAATCAATTTTAAAATATGCTAAAGAACAAATTTCCAAAAACTTCAATTATGTACTGAATATCAAATATAATAATAAAAGTGTGTTTAAAATCAGTTTTTAAACTGATACAAAAAGACTGGACATTTTAAAACATGGGATGATTCCACGTGTATGATTCCTGATCTTAAGAAGTTTAAAGTCTATAAATCAAATAAGTCCTTTGTTCTACAAATATCCATGTTCTCTGAATATAAAATGTACTCAAAATACAATTTATTTCAGAGATAAACATAGTTGGTATGTCATAATACTAGAAAATGGAAATCTATTAGTTCATGTGATTTCAAGCTGACAATGCATCAGTGTTAAAAAAGTAGTATTTTACAAAAAACCGCATAAAGAGGAGTACATTTTTAATGTTCCTTTGCCTGTTGTATATCAAAACTATAGAGTTTTGATATCATTTTGATATCGTTTCCGTTTATGAGAACTAATATGACAATCCTTATTTGTCCAGAGGTTCAAATAGTCATATAGATTTCTATAGTTACTTAATAAAGATCTGTGAATAACATAATGAAGAAAACAGCATTTATCTTATGCATACCTGACTTTACAATATAATACAACTGTAAATACACCTCAAAGTATGTTTGCATATATACAAGATATTAATTTAAAATTAATCAAAAATTAATAATGATAACAAAAACAGGCACAGTGGTTATACTTGTGAAACTAATATATTTAGTAGTATAGGATTCTGAAAGTTTTTAGTGCTAGATTCAAAATGATAGTAGTGACCCCACAGAGTACACAGAGGTGTGAATGATGTGGGATAAAGCACATTATTTTAGAAATACATCTGCATTCTAGTTTGTGATTAGATATGAAAGTGTGTGCTGTAGGCCAGTTTAAAATAAAATTCTCTATACATGAATATTAATGCCTACTATTAACAGGAAACAAAAGGTGTTCATTTTACAACAAAGATAAAATACTTTAAATGCTTGGATGGGTGGCAGCATAATAAACGATTGAAAGTAAAATTCACTTTAGTGTGTGGCAGCTCTCTGATATTTCGTCGATGAGCACAGGTTAGAGAACAAGATCCAAATGAAGAGATTTGAGAATAGAAATATTATCTTTAAAATGATAAGGAGAAAAGGATACCTTGTTGATTTTTGTTATTGTAGAATGATCTCTAAGTCAATAATAATCCTGAGAAAGCATTCTGAGTATTACTATGTGTATGATTTTTAGTTTTCTCAATAGTTTTGCTATAGGGCTTTAGAGATTTGCTGAATGTTATAGACTTCTGTATCTCAAAAGGAGACAAACTTTGATCAACAATGGTTTTAGAGTCATTTTTGAAATAGATTATCTTTGTCTAAACATCCTTAAAATATTTTGTATCCCACTAAACAAATAAAGAAAAGTTATAGACTCAGCACAGAATTATATCTAATTTACAGAAGCAAAAACATGATTTTACCAAATATGTTGTCATATTTGGAAGAGACAAAGGAGGATTCCAAATGGCAGTCAGTCTGAAGATGCGATTTAAAAATTTTTCCAAATCATCTGAAACATTAATTTTCTTTATCTGTAGATGTCACCACTCTGAGTGAGGAACAAAGCTATTAATGAGAAAAAATAGATTTTTAGTGTTCTCATTCAGGTGTCACATTCCTATTACCAGTGAGTAGTTTATACATCTATGATAAACAATTCAGACTTGCACAACAAAAGAAATGTGTTATCATATATTTTGTCTTCCCACCTCCCTAAAACTTTTAAGAAGAAGCTTGTATGTGTACAGTTTGGGACTGAAAAGACTTTATAACCTTTTCCTCAGTGACTTACATTTTTTTACGAATTCTGACCAGTATGTACATGTTCAATATATTTGCTTGGTTTGGTAGTTTATTGTTTTTCTTTTTTTAATATTTTATGAATCTAATAGACTTCATATTAATTTGTAATAGTGATAGACTATTTAAGTGCCCATGAAAAATAGTTTAATATCAATGATTTGAAAAAGTGTGTTTTCCCTAGTTGATGAAATGTTACAAGATGGCATCTTCTTTTCCATTTCCTTCTAGGGGCCTAGCTGATCTTTTTGTTCAGACAATGATTTCAGCAATCCTAGTGTGAGATCCCTTTTTAATACTTGGTTACATCAAGTAAAAGAAACATCTTTGCCTAACATAATTGAAGTAACTGTCCCTTATAAACTGGACCTTTGAAAATTTACAGATGTTTTCAGGGCCACTTAGTTACTATTGATATATTTTTTAAATTAAGTTTATTAAGGTAACATTGGTTAATAAAATTATATAATTTTCAGGTGTACATTATAATTTTACATCTGTATATTCTATTATGTGTTTACCACCAAAAAAAAGTCCAGTTTCCTTCAGCTACCATATATTTGATCCCTTTTACCTACTTCACCTTCCCCCTACCCCCTACATTGATATTTTTTAAATAAATTTTTGTTAAGGGTGGAAGGAATTGTTTTAATATGTTTGGGATGCTTTAATAAGATACCATAAACTGAGTGGCTTATAAACAACAATCATTTATTTCTCACAGTTCTGGGGGTTAGAATCTGGCTGTAGAAAACTCAGTGTCTGTTGAGAGCCTGCTTCCTAGACTGTGGTCTTCTCTCTATAACTTCATTGTGAAAAGGACAAGGGAGCTTTCTTGACCACTTTTATAAGGGCACTAATTCCATTTAAGGGGGGTTCACTCTCATAACCTAAAAACTTTCAAATGCCTCACATCCTAATACACTGGGCATATGGTTTTGATATATGAATTTTAGATGATCAGAAACATTCAGTCCATAGCTAGAATTATACCTTATGTTTCTTCTTTAGCACACACACACACCCCTGCATAAGGCTTTGCACATAGTAAAGAATTATTAAATACTTATTTGTAAGTAATTAATGAGTAATAACTTACAAATTATTTAGTAATAACTTTTGTAAGTTAAATAACTTACAAATACTTGTAAATTAAAAAGTATATAATATCAGTTACCCAAGAAAAATCGTGTGCCTAGTTATCAGAGAATGTAGTGTCTCCATTCATTCCCTGTGGTGAGGCTATGATGTATGGAAGTGGTCACAGGAGGCAGTAGGAAGGCATTCATTGAGACTGCTGTCTGGCATGATCTGAAGTGATGGATGAGCTTGTCTTCCTCGGCCTCACTCCCCCACTGCTTATATTGAACTATAGTGTGATAGTGTAGTCGGTGTTTGTACTTTAACTGTTCTTGTGAAAGATGTGGTAACCTGTCATCTAAATCTGACACCATCTTTTTTTTTTTTTTTTTTTTTTGATCAGTAGTTGTGTAGGCAAAGTTAATGTAAATAGTTGGTGAACTTGGCAGACTCGCTTGAGGTGTAGTTCCATCGGAACTATGATACGAGAGCCATGGATTTAAAGTTTCTCTTTTGGGAACACCTGAATAGGAATCAGTAGGGCTTTAAAAATGGTGAAATTAATTACAAAGGACCAAAGTAACATCTGGAGTGAGTTACACATGGATACTTATCTAAGGCGTATTTAAAATGAAATGTAATATTAACAAATACACATGGTAATCAAGGCTTCTTTCTGTGGGTTGTGTACTTTCATTTAAAGAAGCTTATGCTAGAGTATCATGTTCAAAAACTTAAAAATGAGACTCTCATACAAACAAAATTTGAATATATGCCAAAGGTTTCATTTAATATTCCAGTTATGGAGCAGATCAGTATGATATTTTAGCCTAGTTCAAAAAAGAATCAAGGAACAGATTTATAGATTACTCAGTTAAAGGAATGGAGAAATGAATGTGTGAAAACCAAATGTCTTTCAAAGCAATAGACAGTGGCATCTCAGTGTTACCTTTTATCCTGGACAGGAGTTGCTTCTATTACTATTGAATAAAATCATGTTCATTGCTTTCACACAATCATTTGCATTCCCATTGTTTTTCTGGATGCTAACTTTAACTCTTACAGAATTAAATAAATTTGTTGGTAGTCCGTAAGATGAGAAAGATTCATATACTTTGAAAGTTAATTTCTCAAGCAAATTGAGCTACTAGAACACCCTCCACTACTCTGCATAGATGACATGACAATTTTGTCCTGTTCCGAATTTGGGGCAATTTTCTCATGGCATTAGCTATCATCACAGCCTCAGTCCTGATCATTGTCTCCAGCCTCAGATTTCACATTTGTCCTCACAAGTCTGGTGTTCTGTCTTCTCTATTTTCAATGCTGATTGAAGCCACTTCTAATGAGCAAGGTACCTTAATTGCTGCTGCCATCAAGATTTATGCATCAGTTATTAATATTTTTAAATGTTATTTATAAATTCCATTATATTATTGGAAGAAATATACCTCTCGATCTGGTGGGGGGAATACGTATCTTTTTTATCTTAACCTTTATTGAATATTTACTATGTGTTAAGTGCTATTTGTATATTATTCCATTTTATGTTGTGCATAAAATGGAATAATATACATATTTTCCATATGATAAAAAATAAAGATAAAGGTTAGGGCAGTATCTTGCTTAAAATGCCAGGCCTTTGGTAAGTGATAGAACTGAGATTTGATCCCAGTTCTGTAAGGCTAAAGTCTGGTCATCCTATTAGAATGTTAACTGTTGTAGCAAATGACATTAATTTATTCTGATGCAGTTTTCCTGACATTTACTTCTACCTTGACTAACCTTTAGTTCCTTGCTGTTATTTCTTCTTCTTTTTTTCTTTCTCTATGTCAATAAGGGCAGACATGAGAACATTAGGTCGTATAGCTATCTGCCTCCAGTCTATACGGTGAGGGAGGAATGCCTCTCACTAGTCATAAATATTTCTGTCCTGTTCGGTGACCCATTTGCAGCAACCAGTGTTACCTCACCTTATGCACTACCTCCATCCTGCCTCTCCTGTCATTAGTTTCGACTAATCTGTTTCTTTGTTTCCTTTGCTCATGATAGTCTGAGAATTAATGTTCATCCTTGTTTAGTGAAGAAATAGTCTCTTTACAAAATCCTGTTAATAATAATTTACTTCCAGAACCTAGACCTATTTCACTATGGTTTTTGCTTTTACCTTCTTCAAATCGTTATCTTTCGTACCTAGCAAAGAGCCAATGGCAAGTTTAATTTGCAATGTTCTTGCTTATTTTAAGTTTGCTGCTATTCCCTCAGAAAAACCCAATCTCTCTTTTTGTAATAATGTCTATTCTAAAACATTCAATTCTCTTCTGTCTCCTGCTCTGTATTACACATGCTTGTGTTACCATTTTATACATTAGAGGAAATTATACTTGTCCAGTTCAGAAAATTAACATGTTTTTACAAATACTTCGAAAGTTTAGATTTCCTTGTTAACATTCAACCTATCAAAATAAGTGCTGTCTTGGTTGTAGATCAGGATGACAAGGGACACTAGTGTATCTATGAAGCTTCCGTTAATAAGAAATGGTGAAGATTCAAGCACATACAGTTATATTTGATGCCACTATCGGTGTTATTTTTTTATAAACCACAGATATAATCATGCTATCTCTAATTTTAAAAGCTGTATCTAGAACCTCAGTGTCTTACAGAACACAATCAAAATTCTTTACTATGATATTTAAGAACCCCTTATTTTGTCCCCAAATCATGTTTCTTGCATCATTTTCTACCCTCTATTCCTTATTAGCAAATCCCCTCACTTCCCAGACATAACAAACCTTCTAATTTCTCCATGTCATTTATAATGTAGTTCCCTATACCTAGGAGAGGCTTTCATCTTCTCACTAGGCAGTGTCTTAGCTCAAATTCAAAGCTCAACACAGTTCTCTGTGAAGCTTTCCCTAGCCAGCCCTGACCTCTCCTTGTGATGTGCTTTGTGGAATTGTTACTGCCTTGCCTCTGGGCAGAATGAACTTTGCGTATACCTCTTATGATACTTAAGACACTGTGATTTATCGAGTTAACAAGTTATCCTTATTAAAAAAATAGAACCCCTTGAGGATATGAAATGTTTTTGTACTTTTGAGAGTGTACACCTGCCTAGCACATAATAGGTTTTCAATCTATACTTGTAGAATAAAGAAGTGAAAGTATGGCAATGTGGTGAGGTGGTAGTCTGGCTAAGCAAAAGGAGCATAGCAATAGAAATATCTGGAAGACTGCAGAGTGCAGATGTACAACCTGGTAGGAAGTTCCAAAAAGGGAATAACAAATATAAATAAAGGGATCAAGATGTCGGATATAGAGTTACTCAACTCTATATATATAGAGTTACTGAGAGAGTACGTAAAATAAGTCAAAATTTTAGTCCCAAGTAAATGGGGATATTAGTAAAAGTATGAAATTGAGGTCTTGTTCACAGACGTTGAGAGTAAACATGTTACTGGAACTAGATTATGAGGTGAGAATGGTTCATTTGAAAAGAATCAGAGTAAATAGTCTAAATGACACAAATACAAAAATCCCAGTTGATAGAGTGTTCTTTAAACTACCCATGGCTTGAAACAGACTTATCCCAGGTGTCTACATCTGGTGGCATTCATATTTTTCCTTATTCATGGAAAGAAAAAGTACTAATGAAAAGGCTTATTTTATTTCCACACTTCAAAGAATTTCTGTAGGTTCTGCATCCCTACCTATTTCAAATGCTCTGGTCCTGGTTGGGTTTCCTATTACTTAATATTTTGTGATGATGCTTTTAAAATTTATACTTAGAAACTTTGGGTCAATGGTCCATTTTTTTTACCCCTTGGATGCTGCTTTTCATGTCTTCCTGGAGTTTACATGCTCAGGTGCCAAGGCAGCTCCAGATTGACTCCTTGCCGGTTTCAACCTCTTTGGATTTTGTGCTTTGACCTCGTGTTGGGGCTTTGCAATCTTAAGTTTCTGAGAACCTAGGATGTGGACTATTCTAGAGAGTCAAGCAAGTTGTAATTAACCTTTCTCCAAACATGCATAAAGGATTAGATTGGTTATGTCAGCATCCTCTCATCATCAGGTTTCTGATGCTGCTATAAAAACAAAATTCAAGTAGTATAAAAGTAAAGGTGGAAATTGCTGTTCTTTCTGCTGTATTTATTCACCTTAACTTGAGGAATCTATTAAAACAAAATGCTGAGCTTAGAAAAGGCAAGAAGACCATGGCTCTCGCAGTCTGTTGACAGTGGCTAAGAAGACAAAAGGCAGTCACCGTCTTCTGGCTTGGTGATTAAAGGAAGGTGTAAATTGTGGAGATCTCTCCATATGGGTTGCTTCACTTGACCTAGACAAATGTTCTATGCAATTGTTCTGGAGTTGGAAGAGGCCTTGGTGTTATTAATTCTCCCTTCTATGATAGAGAACCAGTTATGAGATTATTAAGTTGTAAAAACAAAGCTTCCCCCCCCCCCCCATTCATGCTTCAAGCCAACTTTTCCTAATTAGTCAGATGGAGACCTAATGAAGTTGTTGGGAGGCTGACTGAGTACTTAGCAGTCCAGGAACATCAATCACCATTTGTTAATGAGAGACTCTGTTTAGCAATGTAACGGATTGGTATACTGATGTGGCCCCCAGGAAAGTTAAGTAGAATCCTCAGACCCTAATCCCAATGATCTCACCTCATTGGTTAAGGGAGGCAGCCAGCGGTGGAGTACTATAATTGCTTCTATGTACCTATCTTCCAAGTCTCTTAATGAAAAAGTATTAACACCAGCTCTTGACATATCTTAGATATGAAATGATTTTCTGCAGAGGATTGGTTCCTCATTCACTATTCCTTTAATTTATCTATCAAAAAAATATACAATATCCACATATATTGTAATTCTATGTAAATTTTTAAAAAGATGTGTAAAAATTATCAGAAATATACAAAAAGATTCTTAGGATTGCTTTTCTGGTCTGGCAAGAGTAAAATTAGAAGTTGGGGGCTGTTAAGAGGATTTTTAATTTAAGCCCTCTATAATGTTTGTTTTATTAAAAAAGTAAGTATATTTTTTAAAAGATTTCCTATTTTTCCAGAGAAGAAGGTGGAGTTAGAGAGAACATGTCTCCTAGGAGCAAGGTACCTTGGCCATGCTTGCAGAACACATAGCACTTACTTCAGGTGAGAGGCATGGTGGATGGAGACTTTAGGGAAGTGTAACTTGCTGTCATTGGTCAACAGTGACCCACCAGAAAACTCTAAGGGATCCCTGAATGGGCTTGCTCTTTCCTCTCTTCCTCCTTTGAAAACACTACATCATTTTTTGTTTGCAAAGTTGATTGATTCTAAGTAAACATATCAGGTAGCTCTGTGTGTGTGTGTGTGTGTGTGTGTTAACTTTAAGGTCATTTAAATTATAATTAAATTGTTCTGTTCCCATCATTTTAAATTCATCTCAGGCAGTTTAACAACTAAAAAAATTCTAAATTGATTTCAAAAACATTCTAATAAGGAGCTATTACTTGTGGAATCTTTAATTGCCTATATATTATCTCTGCTCATTCTTCAGTGAAGTCTGAGTGAATAGTTTCTTCAATGATCTAGTCGTTTTCTTTTTTCTCAATCTTTTAATGCACGTGAGTACACTCTAAATTCAGTGATGCAGAAAACAAAGTAGAAACGTATTTTAAAGCATAATTATTACGAACTGCCTTCAGTTTATGTTTTCTCGAAATGAATAAAGTCGGCAAGTTTGAGCTCTTTCCTCTCATCCAGTCCCTTCTTTGTCTTTGGATCCTTTGTCACATAATGAGAAGTTGATGAATGGTGAAATTTGAGGTTTCACTAAAGAGACGAAGACTAAATTGAAAATTAAGGTTTTCTCAGTTTTTATATTCACAATAATGTTAATTATAAAGCAAAACAGCAGTGACTGAGATCTGGTTGAAATGTGAGCATAAAAATACACTGGCTATGTTGACAACTGATAGGATTTCAATTTGGTTCCCTTCTGTTTGCCTTCTTTTAGTCTATATGTTATTATTTATTCAGCTTGAGATAAAATAATTCACAAAAATGATTAATAAAATATATTATTTTGTTTAAATGCTGAGCCAAAATATACATTTATTTTATTTCATGTCGTGTCTCAACACAACCAAACTTTCCCTCATCAAAAAGGCAGTCTTGCCTAAACCAGTGTCTTTAATCTTTGCCAGACCAGTGAAACTTTTATTAGACATGAGTATTTACATGCTTTTAACATGCACTCAGTATGGGAGTCTTTATTATAATTTTAATTTGTTAACAAAAATAAGAAAATTAGAGCACTGAATAAAATTTTGATTACTGAGCAAAGTAAGATGTAATACAGTTTTGACAATACAAAAGCAACTGAGTGTAGAAACTGTAATTAGAGGCATTTTGCAAATTCCCCTTTTTATAGCATTAAAAATCTTTGAGCTCTTTCTTGAAAGGAAAAAATTTGTAGTTTGTTATCAGATGCCCCCACCCCAGCCACCTCCCCCATCCTGAGCATTCTCAAATGATTTCTTTTTTTAAAAATGACTTTGGAATTTTTTAGCTTTTTTAACAATACATTTTCAGAAGTTTTGATTGAATATATAATATTAAACTGTACATTTTTGGTGAGGCGAGATGTAGCTGAATATTGCTTAAGGCTTTTGGAAGATAGTACTTCTTAACGGAACTAGAATAAACAAACTGAGGATATTGTTTTAGTAGCTTCTGCTCTGTTTTTCTATCTTCTGTTCACCTGTAACTCATAAGGAGTAAAGATAATTGGCATATGATAAATAATGTAAATAGCATGAGCTTGAAGTCACAGGTTATATACCCAATACCAACTTAATCATTTAAAATTGGAATGGCTTGGGACAATTCTCTAGTGTAACTGCCTCAGTTCTTAGTTTTCTCAATTACAAAATGAGAGCTATGGGAGTACTTCACAGGAATGTTATGAGAAGTAATAGCACAATGTAGACTAAGCAATCAACATATTACAATTATTGTAATTTAATTTGGAAGCAGATCACAAATTTTATTTTGGAAAATGGAGAAAATTTTATTGCCACAAAAACAGATATTTACAATCATCCTCTTAAGCTGATTTTGAGCCCTTATATAGACTTAGTCTTAATGGAGAAGACAGGACAATTAAGTTAATTTATTTTCTAAAACACTCATTAAACTAAAGTGCTTGCTTGACACAAGTTAGATCACATCAATATTATTTCTATTTAAAGAATAGATGCTGGAAGTGAATACATATGAGAGAGGCTATTGTCTATAGCATCTTCTGTTTCTAATATTTTGTCATGTTTGCTTTGCTAGTGATAAAGATGGCCCTTTCAAGGAGAATGTTTTAATGTATTATACCGATTGTGCTAAGGTTGGGGAATAACTTTCTATTTATAAATACTTGCTTCATAGATTTTAATTGAGAGGCCAGTTGTGTTTGAGTAACCAATGACATTAAACTAGAAAATTTTAAGGAGCCATTAGTGTTTTGTGTAATATTTATTCACCTTATTTCGTGAAAGTGGGAGACATAATCAGAGACTCATGCTTTGTAACGTAAGTAGTTCTGCCATGTTTATTTCTACTTTCCACTTAGGAATGAAATGGAATTGTAACTACCCAATTAGCTAGCAATGTGAGCTTTGTACTTTTATGAACATCTGATTTCATGTGCACAGAAGAATGTTGTTTGGGTGTGTATAAAAATCAGGGATTATATATTTGAGCTAGAGAATTTTTAAATCTATTGCAAATGTGCCATTTTAAAATTAATCTTAATAAAATCAGGCACTTATTTCTGTTAATCTTGACATTTTCAGAGCCCATTAAAGGACAGTTAAAGCAAGGTATTCTCATAATTATAACAATTTTATTTAAAGCAAATATGCATTCTCTAATCGATAATTTACAATTATTACATAATTTTATAGTTATAATGAATTAAATGTATTTGTTTTAAATTCACATATACACACATATCTATAATATATATATATATTTTTTGTATTAGGCCATAAATATGAAGAATATTTATACCTATCAACAAAAAAATATGAAGATGCATACATTAGTCAGATGTTAACTTTTTTGTTTTTACATGTTTTACGAAAAATATCCTCAGGATAAAAATAACAAAAATTAGAGAAGAATTAATACTTCCTTAGTATTTAATGTTGAGAAAAAAAATTTTGTATTATTAATTAATGTCGCAATCAGAAATGATTTATGTATTACACATTTCCATAATAAAATTATATTCAATATATAATTGTTATTTACATTTAGGGAAGCAGTAATAGTATATAATGACAAAAATAGATAAAATTTCATAAAGAAGCTTTCCATTTAATGACAATATTTACAACCTAAGCAAAAATTAAATGTTAAGTAGATACAAACAAAACTTTTAGTATCTAATACCAGTTTCTGAAATCTGACCGAATCTACATTTTAAGTAATATTTGAAAATCATTATAAAATAATTGTTATTCAGTTTTAGATATAAATAAAAATAATCAGAGTTTTCAGGTGTTTTGAAAAACTTCATTTAAAAATATTACTCTAATGTTTTAAGCACTGTAATTTAATTTTTTTTTAATTTTTGGAAGAGCTGGATTTGAAATCAGTGAGGTACGAATTATAAAATCAGTCGCATGGCTTTACTGACAATAAAAAACATGACTGTGGCTTTTGTAAAAGTCTAAATATTTGTCTATTCCCAACAAGTATTACAAACTCAATTTGACTTTAATATCTAAAAAAAATGAGAAAAAAGTTCTTCCTTATATTTCCTTCTATATGGCATTTAGTGTCATCAAATAGGCCACTGGGTTGTAAACATAAAAATACCATATAATGAACATCGTTTTGTCATAAAGCACTAAAGCAACACAAGAGTCTGCATATTTTTTTTTTTTTTTTTTTGCTTATGCTTTTCAGGATTGTATTTGTTCACTCTATTCCATCTTGGTTTTTAAAAAAATGTTAGGGTTTTAATAAAAAATTTTAATAAATATTTGTTGGCAAAATAATTTAAAAATCACTTATATTTTAGTTTCAAGAAAATTTGGATAAAAAATATGTCTGTATTCTCAAGCATGGAAGAGATTAGATAACAAAATATTGTGTTAAAGAAATATCAAATTGCAGGCATCATTAATTTGCTCAGATTTTTTCCCAGTAAAAAGGACTTCCAAGGACTTCCAAGGACTTTACTTTGATATTTTAAATAAATTTTATCTTAGCAAGTATTTATGGAGGAAATAAATTTAGTCTCCCCTTCCATTTATACTGGGCCTAATCTCTAAAGGCATGTTGTACAATCATATAATGATATCAGCTTCTAAATTTTTAAGAGATTTGTGAAATGCATAAGTTTATTTTTCTTTTATAATTAAGATGAAAGAAAACATATGGATTAAATTACAAGATTAAAAGAAACTTTATATGGGTAATTTTAAAGTAATGCTCTAAGTATTTTAGGGACTTGTTTTACAACAAATATTGTTTTGGAATTTCTATAAAATATCTTGGTTACATAATTAATGGTTGAGATACTGATTTAGTAAGTTGAAGTTTGTGTAAAAATAAAATTTCAATGATGACAACAAAATTTTTGCTAGAGTAATCTGTTCTTAAAATGATTTATCGTTAATTAAATACTAAAGAAACTTTTGTGTATAATCGGTGAAAGGTTAGAAAATTTATAGAACATCATTTGTTAAGGGGGAAATTTTACAAACAAAAAAGTGAAATGCAAAGAGTAAAGGTTATGATATTTATGAAAAGGGCAATAGATTTCAGTAGATGATGTCTAAGAGAAATCACTGTTCTCTTATATAGGACATGTCATATGTTTATAAATTTTATTGCTATCCTAAAATTTCCATTCTTAAGCTTTGATAGTTTGATATCTTGACTTCTCAATTCCCTGACGTCTTTCTCCAATTATCTTTTCTTATCACCTGGAACTTCTCATCACCTCCAATTGTTAGACTCTTAAATCAGGCCACAACCTACTTTTGTAGCTTTTTGCTCATCTATAACTTCTACAGTTATCTTTTTTCAGGCATGTTGTCCATTGCCTTGA